>NC_022011.1:59726658-59738635 GCF_000317375.1 Microtus ochrogaster | reverse complement strand
TTAGCCAATCTGACAGGTGTAAGATGATATCTCAAAGTTGGGCATTGTGGGGGCCTAGCCAGTTTGGATGTTCACCTTCCTAGACCAGGATGGAGGGGAGAGGACTTTGGACTTTCCACAGGGCAGGGAACCCTGACTGCTCTTCAGACTCGAGAGGGAGGGGGAGAGGAGTAGGGGGAGGGTGGAAGGAGTGGGAGGCTGGGAGGAGGCGGAAATTTTTTTCTTAATAAAAAAAAATAAAAAATTAAAAAAATTCATAGGTCAATAGTCATCCATGTTTATCATACTTATAGTTAGACTAATCATGTTCTTTAGATAGATAGAGATTACATTCTGCATAGCTAGGTAATCTTCAACCACTTCAAAGAGCTGTAGAATATTGCATCTAAATAATTTAGGGTTCGGTTGAGGTGAGACATGATTGCTCCTGGCAGCACCTATCTATTCCCAAGAGAATGTTGGGCACTGAAGACACTCCACTTCACTTGGAGCTTATTTTCTTCTTGGCAAAACTGGCCTTTGGGAAAAAACTGCCCATGCCTCAACCACTGACAAAATGCATGGTCTCTGGACAGGACAAGCAGGATACAAGAAAAAGGAAGGACTGCCAAAACTTGTCAAGAAAGGGTAAGATGGTTTTGAAAATTTTCCTGCCTCTGAAAATGATCTGTCAGTTACTCTAGGCCTTAGCCAAAGTTAGTTTCTCCAACATTGCAAATGAGATGTTGGGTGATTGCCCAGGTATCCAGTTGTCTCTGTCATTTATTACACATTTTGGAAGTTGCTTGATTGCACTTCCTACTTACTCAAGTAATATTATTTTCTTTCTTGGGTCTTCAATGGGATTGAAGACTAAATAGTTGTAGTTACTTTCCTCTCATGACTTGGTAAAGTTATTTGTAATACAAGATTGTCTTAAAATTCTTAGGATAGGATAGTTATTGAAACATTTATCACATGTTTCTTGCTTGATATTGTTTATGCAGATTGTAATTCTAATATTTATACCTAATATTTGTTCTTGTTGTACATAATAATTTTGTATTAGGCTTAGAACTCTCTTAATTAAACAGAAGGGGGAGATGCTGTAGGAAATCCTACAGCCAGTAGCCTTTTAGTTACCAGCCTACTTGGGCATGGCCTCTTATACTATAAATACCTCACATTCCCTCTCTCCTCTGGCTGCTGGATTCAGTTCCTGTTCCACATCATGCAGAAGACTGAGATCTATGAGTCTACCCCTAAATAAATAACCCTTTATTATACTCAATTCTGAGCTAGTGTGGGATTTCTTTTTAGTGTCCATCTTCATGTTTCCTCCATGATTTTTGCCCTGATTTCCTTCCCAAATTCACTTAATTATAGATTGTGCCCTGGAACTGTAAGCCAAACAAAGCCCTCCCTTTGCAAATTGCTTTTGGTGTCAGTGTTTTGTCACAGTAATATAAACCAACTAGGAAACCAATAGAAAATCAGTTAATAAGCAAATATTTGTAATTATCAATCTACCAATATGTATCATGAATATTTTCCTTTTTTTATATGAAGAAAACAATTGCTTCTGCTTCTGGTTTAGAGATGCATTTTGAAGTTTATACTTCTTCAGTTACAGTTTTAAGACTATTAAAAGAACTAAACAAATTAATTGGCAATTAAACTGCATCTGTTGTCTTCCACAAGGTAAAGCATTCTACTTTCATCTATAACCAGGCATGAACAACAAATGATAGTTGATTCAGAATAACCAAAATTTTCAATTTGCTTGACAAGGGCACATATCTGGAATATGTTTCTTAGTCTTAATGTATTCTGAATATTTCTAGAATACCTGTCATTACAGAGGGGCACACATGTTTGCTCAAAGGACACTTACCTACTTTCCTATTGTTATGGATGTTTTTGGCTTCCTCAAATTCTATAGGCAAAACGTTTGTGCTTTGTCCATCAAATAGCTGAGTGACATATCCTATGAATGCTTAATTTTGAGTATGCTTCATTTAATTTTGCACCAGATGGTGATATTTTACTTCAGATAAAGTATGTAGTGAATCTTCACTTAATTAATGATCCCTAGTAAAACTCTCAAAGCCCAAGTAATACATCCATAACTCTTCAGCACTAAAGGAAATGAAAGAAAAGTCGTTCCAGGTTCTGGCTTTTACAAATAATGCTACTATGAACATAGTTGAACAAATGTCCTTGTAGTATGCTTGAGCATCCTTTGAGTATATGCCTAAGTGTTGTATTGCTGGGTCTTGAGGTAGATTGTTTCCCAATTTTCTTAGAAACCACCGTACTGATTTCCAAAGTTGTTTTAACAGTTTGCATTCCCACCAGCAATGAAGGAGTTTTCTCCTTACTTCACATCCTCTCCAGCATAAGCTATCACTGATGGAAGTGGAGGCAGGGATCTACAACAGAGCACTGGACTGAGCTCCCAAAGTTCACTAGAAGAATGAGAGGAGTGAGAATATAAAATGAGGTCAAGACCATGGTAAGGATACCAACTGAAACAGACTTACCTGAGCTAATGGGAGCTCACCATTTCTGGCCTGACAGTGAGGGAACGAGCATAGGACCAAACTAGGCCCACCTAATGTAGGTGACAGTTGTATGGTCTGGGCAGACTGTGGGACCACTGGCAGTGAGACTGGGATTTATCCCTACTGCTTGTACTGGATTTTTGGAACCAATTCTCTTTGGAGGGATACCTTGTTTCATCTAGATATAGTTGGGAAGGCCTTGGTCCTGCCTCAGAGCAATGTGCTAAACATTGTTGACTCCACATGGGAAACTTCACTGTCTCTGAAAAGTGGATGGAGGGAGTCGGAACTAGAATTGGTATATAAAATGAGCAAATATTTTTTTTTAATAAACAAATAAAAGTTTTTTTAAGTTAAAAAAGAAAAGTCTTTTGAAATTACTACTAACTCTCATTTTTCTAATATCAGTGTCTTATATCCGTTATGCACACTGAATGAATGTGTAAGCTACATTGATTATTTTATGACATCATCTTTTCTTATTCATTGTTTTCCAGGCTGTGAAAGAATTAAATTATCTCTTAAATTACCATCTAGGAGACACATACATAGCAAGAATATTTGTTCATTGTTAGATCACATAGCCACTAACCCTGAGTCAGCTCAGAACTCTGAGCAGACTAAGAAATGGTGGGGCAATAGCTATGAAAAGCAACCCATAATGAACATCCAGAACTCAAAATGACCTTTTAGTCTTGGGACACAAATGAGATCCATGTTTGTTGGTTTTTGTTTTGCCTGTCTACAGTTCTAATTTTACTTCAAACATAAAAACTCAGTCAGGCGGTAGTGGCGTACACCTTTAATCCCAATACTTGGGAGGCAGAGACAGGTGGATCTCTGTGAGTTCGAGACCAGCCTGGTCTACATGAGCTACTTCCAGGACAGGCTCCAAAGCTACAGAGAAACCCTGTCTCAAAAAACCAAACAAACAAACAAACAACCAAACTAAACCAAAACAAAACAAAACATAAAAACTCATTCTCATTTACATTGTTTTAAATAAATTACCTAAAAATATGGAAAAATTATTGCCAAATATGTATGTATGTATGTATGTATGTATATGTATATATATATACATATACATACATACATATATAGTGTTGACATATTCTACTTTTTTAATTAAGAAGAAGAAAGAAAAGAACTACTTGATATTAACAGAACTTGAACTCAGGCAGTAGGGTACCAAAGTAAAAAGAAAAGAAAAGATGTTGCCTTTGATGTTTCCACCAAGTATCAGAAATTGGTGTTTTGATGAGGGATTTCCCTCTGTATGCTGTGATTACCATTAATGAATAAAGAAAATACTTTAGACCTCTAGCAGGGCAGAATGTAGGTAGGCAGGGAAGAATGAACTGAATGCTGGGAAAAAGGAAGGTGTAGAAAGAGAAGCCATGTTGCCACATAGGAGACAGATGCTGGGAACTTTAGCCAGTAAGCCACTGTCATGTGTCAATACACAGATTAATAGAAATGGATAAAATTAATGTGAGAGTTAGCCAGTAAGAAGCTAGAGTTAATGGACCAAACAGTGATTTAATTAATACAGTTTCTGTATGGTTATTTCGGGTCTAAGCTAGCTGGGTGGCCAGAAATCAACAAGCAGCACCCTACTCCAACAGTGTTTCACATTTCTGGCCAAATTTTTAATCAAATTTTGTGAATTAACTTGTGATATTCTCAACATTTGGAAAGACATGTAGAAGCAACTCAGTATCACATTGTTATTTAACTAGAACACACAGTAAAGGTCTCTGGTGAAAGAAAAATTATGTTTTAGGGTTTACCGGTTCCTGTTGCCTGTACTCTGGTGATTCATTCAGGCTGAATTTTGAAATATCACTAATTCCTCAACTATATAAATCACAAATACAGAAGAAGATTTATTGGTTGATTGGTATGTCGAATATTAAGATTCTGATAACATCTAGACTTCACACAAGATATTTGACAATACTACCTTTGTCTGGCCATCCTTAATAACACAACTATGAATATGGTTTAACTTCTGATTATAACTGGCAAGGCTCTTTGCTTCTGTTCCATTCCAATGAACATCCTTCATTCAAATATCTGCATTACTTAAGGTTGGCATGTATTTTTCACTCTATCTTCAGAAGACTTTGACGACTACTCAGTATAAAGTCCCTCTAATTTGTCTAACCTACATAGGGTAGACAGATTTCAAGACTTATAAAAAAGAATGCTCAGATATATTACCACTTCAGATGACCAACAAATTATTAATTTTTAGTATAAATTTTTTCCAAAATGATGGTTTCTATGTACTACATCAATTTCTGAAATATACAGGACAGATTTTTTAACTAAACATGATAGAGCTTGAGATAAAAATTTAACTGATTCACTTGTGTTTTATCTGGCAAGTCTAAGCCTATTCCAATATTGCTTTGATTCATATCTGTCTTCTGGGCTTAGAGTGAGATCAATGACTCTGTTTTATACTTTGCTGTATTTTAGTACCAATAACAGTGCCTGACACCCTAAAAGGGTTGCCTAAATGAGTTAGTATTGATGCACCTCTACATAGAGTTTATGATATTGTCTCCTTGTGTAACAACATGCTCAAATCTGTGTGTTCTCCCCATTCCGTGCCAGCCAAGAAGCTGAGAATCAAAGGACCTGGATTAGCAGGCACAGGCTTCCAGAAAAATTCAGCTAAAGTCTTTGTACAAGTTTCTTCCTATTCTCAATCAGCCAATGTAAGTTTTTCATGGTGGCATAGTACTTGATATGGTAACCGAAGAGGCAGAGACCTCTGGGGAATTTCAGGGGACTATGCTTTCAGAAAGAAAAATGTTTCTGGAGAGCAAATGTTATTGTGAACTCATTCAAAGTCAGGGCAGAACCACTGAAAGACTTTGTTTATGTCCAAAGCAAACCTTTATTGTGCAGTTGAAAATGTTCTCAGTTGCTGTAACTTACTTTTCATAAAAGGGTAATGTGTTTTTATTTCTTCCAGGCAGCAGATGAAAATATATTATACAATATTGATTTAAAATCCAAGCAAGTTTGCCTTACTTTTTTTTCTAACTTCTGTTTTATGCCTTGAAGACAATCATATTCTTTTGCAGACTGTGTGTGTGTGTGTGTGTGTGCGTATGTGTGTGTGTCTATGTATACCTATGTGTCTGTATGTTTGAATGTTCGGATTCCTTGATGTCTAGAAGTACCTGACTCATCTTCCTATTCTTAGGAAAATATGTTTTCCTATCTTATACTGACAGTGAGAAGTAATGTAATATATTATATAACCTTTGAAATTAACATTCATGTCTATGCTTTGCATAAAGCTACTCATGAACACAATCCCCTGGGAAATTTTGCTAAGTATATAAAACTTTACACTTAGAAAATATAACCAAATTTTAAATTAGGATTATTAAAATATACCTGGTAAGTCTAATATTAAGTTCATTTTCTAGTTAAGAAATCATCACACTTTGTAGAAAGCCCTAAAATAAAATGTAATAAAACCACGTAGTAAAACATAAAAGTATGCTACTATTTTTAATTAAAATGTTCATGTTTTGCACATCCCAAACAATAATTTGCACTCTAAAGTTAATAGTTATTATTTAAGGTGCCGAGACTGTTTGTGATAAATAATGAACCATATTAGTGCTAATATAATAATGCTCACATTAACCACTGCACTAAAATTTCTACTTTGTTTTTCAAGGCTTTCAGCCAGTTGGTTTCCCCATCATATGTATTTTCACATGTTTTACCATTTCACTCTTTATTGTTCAGTCTATAATATTGCAGAACTTCAAATATACTTTTGCTCCTTTAGCCTGACAGGCCTGTATTGGTCACCCAGAGCTATTCCCAATCTCACTTGCTTGTGGAGCTCTAAGTGGATACCATCTCAACTCTGGGAATATGATTTTACTTTTCAACTTACAAATAACAAATAAACAACCCATAACTTTTAATACTGTTTTATATATCTATTTATATATCTATATCTATATATATGTATGTATATATACATACATATATATATGTATATATATAGTCTCTGGATATATTTCCCTTTTTTAATGTATTATACTGAAGTTTTAAAATAAATAATTATTAAGTAAAACCTGCATGCTCGGTCTATTCTATACACATTATAAACAGGAACTAATTTCTTCTAAAATAACCCCATAAGGGCAATCCAATAATCAGTTCTGCTTTTCCCAAAATCTGGGGCTCACAGAAAGAGGCTAGCTTGATTTTCCTGCTGAGAATATAGACAAATAAGATGGAGAATCCCAGGAATGAACTGAGCTGGCTTTCCCACTGAAGATACAACTCTATTCCATTGCCTTCACTGGCAGGACTCTGGTGTTTTGCCATGATTAAATAACTAATTGATTGATGATTGATTGATGACTGTCTGATTCAGGGGTTTAGTTATATTCCTGCCTAAACATGTGTTCTCTACTTCATTACAGAGAAGTCATAGCACATGGATAACAGAATTCCTGCCAGAAAATATAAATATGAATAACCAGATTTTATATCTTTAGAAAAATATCAAGCTTCTCTGGTAGCTCCCAGTTTCAACTGGCCCTGTCTGTACCCTTGATAATAGAAAGCAAACTGACAACACAATAACAACACAAATCCATTTACAATGTTCAAGGGTATTAGTTAGAGTATGTTGAATGTGTTACAGATCCCTGGGTGTATGTTGACTGGAGACTGGAGTTCTGGTTATTGTAGACTTTTGGAAAAGTGGTAGAATACTAGGAATAGGAAGTAGCAGAGAGAAAGGGAAAGAGAAAACTCTAAAAAGTAAAAGAAGTAGTGAACACACTGGTAGAGATTCCGAACCGTTAACACATTGGCTTTGCCTCATCTTGATGGCAACTCTCAGCAAGGCTCTCCTTCAGGGATTACTGCCTATCTAATGGGAGCATGCCTGCCTCATTAGAAATCACATATTATTCCTTACAAAGTCAGGCTACAGAGTGACATTTTGAGATCATGGAGAAGGTTCCAGGTATTCTCCTAAAATGGCAATACACAGACAGATATCACCAGAAAGGAAAGATGATGGATAGATAGATGATAGATAATATATAATAGATGATAGATAGATAGATAGATAGATAGATAGATAGATGACAGATAGATAGATAGATAGATAGATAGATAGATAGATAGATAGATGATAGATAGATCGATAGATAGATGATAACACACCTTACAAAAACAACAAAAAAAAAACCCTTGAAAACATATGCCTCAAAAGAACATAACATTATTCTAATGTTTCTCCTCCAGAATTTCAAAGGAAAGACAAGTCCCAAAATAACAAGGGAATAGCTATGAAGCTAACATATGAATATGTAGTTTGAGGTCTTGTTGAAACCTGCATTTTGAGCTATACTTCATTGGCAACTGCTTTAGAAATATCAATGCCACCACAGACTCCAACAGTTCTGTAATTTGATCTATTTCTTGAGACTTAAGTGGCATCTGTATATCTGCTTTTGTTTCTTTTAATCAACTGCTGCCTTCAATAATTCCAAATATGAATGAATACACAGTATATTTTTCCCTTTGAAATATATGCAGAATTTCAAAGAAGTTAAATGGTCTTTAAGGTCTCAGGAGTTATCATTCAGTCTTTAAACATCAATAAAAGCATCAATTAAAAGTTTCTTCTCTTTATCTTCTTAGGCAGAAGTGTAGAAATTAATTATTTTAGAGACAGCAAGTTGCCATGGTGGAATATCTCTATTGATTAAATTTATTAGCCAATTTCTCACAATCCCACCTGGCTTTCTAAGACATTAGCTTTCAATTACATCAAGGAAAGATCATACAAATAAGTATGACTTTAGAACTGTAATTCTATACTAAGGATTGGACCTAATACCTAGCACACATGAGACAAGTGATGTAGTATGGGACTGTATCTTCAATCATCCTTTCCCCTTTTTTTGCTGAGACAGAGCCTCACTAACTTGCACAGACTGTCCATAAACTAATCCTGTTTCCTATACTCACCTTGACTCAAGTTGCTCCTACCTTAGCCTCCTGAGTGACTTGGATTAGAATTATGTACCACCTGCCCCAGACTATTTACTGATTTTTGAAAGTCGAACTTTAGAATGTTCTGGCTATGCTTGAGTGAAAACAGTGACATTTATAAAGTAAATGAGGGCCCAAATTAGACCCAGGCTGAAGACTAAGCAGCAATCCACTGATGTTGTGTGATCCATTGGAAAGGTACATCTCCCGGTGGATCCTGCTTAAGCTACTTTCATTTATCTGAAACATGTATATTGTTCAAATATTCACACACACACACACACACACACACACACACACACACACACTTGCACATGATAATATCTGTGAAGCCTAAGTTATCTCTGTTGAATTACTGACTGTAAGAATATTTTCATCTATTTGTTCACATGTCCTATAGGGTCAGGACTAGTTACAAAGTCTAGTTTTCAGAACTGAATGGCTCTTTGTCCAAGAGTGAAAGAACTTGGTTTAGTGACTTGTGTTGCACACTAATAGAAAAAAAGCAAACAAACAAAAAAACCAACAACAACAAAAAAGCAAAACAAAACAAAAATGTGTGCTTTCAGGAACAAACTTATTTCCATCAAAGGGGATTCTATCCAAATAGCATGTTCTGGGATGTGGGAACTTCTCACAGGTGAAACAGAGACAATCTTAAAAAATAATCAAAGATCAATTCACCTTGTATCTTTGTTCTGAGCTAAGAATAAAAAAACTTTAAAACATCCTTTTAAAAGAAACTTCTTTCGCAAAACTCAGAACTAATAAAAAAAAGCAGTGTTTCTGTGAGCCTTCTATTTCCCATAAGAGCTGCACTGCTGCAATGAAACCAACTTCATTGTTGCCAGGAGTTCCCTGTAACTCTAAGTAAGTGCTTTTCCTTCAATAGTCTATTCATATCTCACAAAGATAAATAGGCTTAAAAATAGTCTAATTACTGGATCTCTCCTGTGTTTGCTTGGTTTTGTTTTTGTTTTTTATCGAGGTGAAGAGAAAGTCATAAAAAATTGGTTATAATCAGGAGTACTCAAAAACAGTGGATAAAATAAACCATCTAAGACCTTTCTCTAGACAGAATAGGAAAACCAAAAAAGCAGAAAGAAAAGAATAGCTTTAAGCTATTTGTTTGCTCCATTTAAAAATAATTTACCCAACAATGAATGAACTTACTATTTATTTGTTGAGTACTTACTGTATTAATGTGCAACATACTAGGCATGAAATAGTGAACACAAAGATGACTTTGCCTTTGAAGAGTATATCTTTAAACATGTGAGTCAAGTATTCAATACAGAGCTGCACTGTTGTTATAGAAGAATGCTATCTTAAAACGTGAACATGTATACTTTCTTGGAGCCCTTGGATAGTCTATACTCAACCAATTAATACCATCTATAATTTTAGCTCAGGAAAAGGATGTCATAACTTTGAAAATACACAATCCTATTGAACATCACTATTCTTAGCTTGAGCCTCAAGTAAGGACGCAAGAAAATAAAACCCACACAATAAGCATTTCTCAGGGAGGTAGAACTAAAATATCATACAAATAAAGAAAGATAAATGTCCCAAAGGACCATACAGTAGTACACTTAAACGTAAGACAGAAGGGAATCCCAAAGAGAAGTTTCTAGTCCTCTGCTTCCTCCTCTACCTGACTCTGTTCTAGGAAAGGAAAGAATAGAAGTCGTAGACTAGACAAGCTGAGGATCCAAGCAAGGGAAGACATGTGCCCTTCCCTAGATAGAACCCAAGTTCTGATAAGCCTGAGTTTGCAAATTGTAGCAAAGCCTGTGAATCTACATGGGCTCTGAGAATGTTCAGCATCTCTTATAGTAGCCTAACTTTTGTGTGCTTAAAGTATGGTAAAGTGTGTGTGTGTGTGTGTGTGTGTGTGTGTGTGTGTGTGTGTGCACATAAGTGTGAGAGAGGGTATTTTTCAAGGTTCCTGCAATCCCAGTGGGACTACCTAAATTTTATTCAGAGATGTAAGGCAAGGGGTAAAGATAAAGAAAAAAATCTATCAGTCATGAATAGACTTGGAAGGCAGGGCCATAAAGCACGTATATGAATTATATTGGTAAAGGCCAGGTCACTACATATCCCAAAGACCTCATCCTGGCCAGGACCCTACACTAGAGTTCTTGTCTCAGGCTTTTTGGTACATAAACAGAACCCTCTGTGGACATGCCCTAAATCTCCCTGCTCTCATGCATTCCTCTTTGCATCCACTTAGAAATTAATGGAGAAGCACAGGATTTGCTCTAAATTGTTTGTGTTTAATTTTCAGCTCCTTGTAATTCCAAGCTGAGATTTAACCTAATAGTAATAGGGAACTGTGGCTATTTCTAATTATGATTTTTGAAATGTTTCTCCTATGCCCTGAATTCTTTCTTCTGCTTCCCCAGAGGAATCAGCTTTTGAGGGCTCAAAAGCTAAGATTATATTCATTTTTTCCTCTCACATTTCAATGTGTTATTCTTTCTCTGGGTCTTTGGGAAAGACCAAGGAATGTAAGGAAGTAAAATGAAAATGAGCTCAATGCTTCACAATCTTAGCCTACCTCATAATTATTTGTGTGTGGTTATAATACTCCATGAACAAGTTACAGAATAAATGGACAGTATAAAATAAAATAAAGCAAAGTTGGCACAAGGAAGAATAGAAAGGATAAATGAAAAAAATGAAAAAGAAAATTAGAATGCTATGCATTTACTTCTGATAATAATTAAGGAGCAGAATAGGTAATAAATAGAGAGAGGCAACCCTGGCCAGATCTTAGTACTTGAAGAAAGACAAGGAAAAAGTCAGGAGTGCTCTGTATTAATGTCACCATTTATTTTATTTGAAGTCTCAAAGGTTTAGAAAGTGTTTGGTTATTCACATCGGTTTACAAAAAGAGCCGTTTAATTGCTGTTACTAACATTGCTACGCTCCAGAACAGATACCACTTTGAAAACACTCCCACAAAGAAAGTAACCTTCTTTGTTTCCGGTCCAGTGTTTTTCCATAGCACTTTCTCCAAAGTGCATGTGTGGTCTTGGTGACAGGGTATCCGAGAAGAGGTGGTAGAGCTGAGTTCACGATATTTCTGTCAGTTTCCTCTGACCACGACCAGAAGCTAAAAAGGTGACAAAAGAAACAGAATCCTCACAAGGAAATACCAAATAGTCCTGCCAAGGGCCACTTGATCAGCACGACCTGCTGGAAATATGTGCAAATAGATGACGTCTTTCATAAAAGGATGTTGAAATAAGAGCGGCGGGGCTGAGTCCCTCCCTGGTAGCCGGCCGCCCACATGGCTAGCTTAGCTTATGCCCCGAAATAATTACACGGAAACTGTATTCTTTTAATCACTGCCTGACCCATTA
>NC_022011.1:59714761-59723973 GCF_000317375.1 Microtus ochrogaster | reverse complement strand
TTACATATTGATCTAACCCATTTCTATTATTCTGTGTGGCCCACAAGCTGGCTTACCAGGAATGATCTTAACCTGTATCTGCCTGGAGCAGGAGAATCATGGCGACTCTCTGACTCAGCTTCTTTCTCCCAGCCTCCTGTTCTATTTTCTCCGCCTACCTGTGGGTTGACCTATGAAATGGGTCTAGGCAGTTTCTTTATTAATAAGAAATCACTCCCACATCAAAAGGAAAACGCTCAACTATTTTCAGCTGACAAATTCTTCAGAAGCATGCACAGAAATAACCTGGCATGCTTATTTCAAATTAGTTCGACTTTGGGAAGAAAGTGATCTCTTCATTTTCTTTAACAATAAAATCCATTAAACCTTTCCCTGTGATAAAAAAAAATAGAACAAAGAGTGGAAAAAAATTCTATACACATGTATGAAACTCAAATAATCAATAAAATATATTAAAGTACGCATACAGTAAAATTACATATATCCAAGTAGTGTGTGTGTATATATATATATATATAAAATCAAACACATATATCCACACATACATACATACCTCTTTTGCTCACTGCCTCAATGATACCTAGCATTTGAAGTTATCTTAGATATTATATTAGTCAGGTTTAATACTTATCCTCTCCTTTGTAATTTAGATTGCATCCTCTCATGCCAAAAAGAAAAAAGAAAAAACAGATTCCTGTGGCTTAAAAGTTGGAAACTCAACCAACTATGAACTAGGGCAAAGTTAAACACGCTCTAAATATTTCAAGTTTTTGTTTTGCCTTGTTTTATTTCTTCTGTAATCCCACGAGCTTTTCCAACAGTTGGTCTCTACCCTCATTGCACGCAGTGGTGTGTATTCCTTGCCCAAAATCAACGATATGGTACAGCACAAACCAGAGGGGTTCATTTACTTTCTTCTTACTTCTTTTAAAATTTCAATTATGTTTTAGAGCAAGCCCAGTGACTTTGTTGTTGTTGGAGTATTGAATTTATTAAACATACTTAGGGTGCTGGTCTATGAAGTTTAACTGGATATAATTACCGGATCACACACCCATGTTCCTTGCTGTGCCAGGAGATGACATCTCAAAACGTAACTATTAGTTAGCTCTGTGGTGTTGGGTTAGGGAGCCAGTCTGAGGTTAGAGCAGAGGTGGGATGGCATGGGATCCCGAGCCCTGGGCTTTGTATTATATAGTATTGTATTTTTGATGTTGTACAAAAGGGTCAATTACTGTTTCCATTATAAACTCTGTTTTTAAGGGTTTACAGCTCACCAATTTTCATCTTGGTAGGCAAACTGCATAAATATTCAGGTTTTTAAAAAATAGTTTAAACTGGCCAGTGCCATTTTTAGACACAAAGCAGTAAAATATACTCATTATTGGTTTCAGGTTTTTTCCCAGTGTTTGAGCATGGAAGTTTTTGTTTAAAAAAACTGAAAAACACAATTTTGTCACTTTTTTCATTACAGGACTGTATCATAAAAAAGCTACAATGGATAAAAGAATATAACACGCCACCCAAAATAACCCCCCCTCAACAAAATTTTCCAAAGAAAACAAAAATACATCATCCCTTGTCAGGACTTGTAAGTTAAGGCTTATGTCTATAAAATTAATAATATACTTCTGGCATCTCAGCAGCATAGACATAGTTCAATGCCAGTATCATGGTAGGCACTGTGAGGAAGGATAACTTCTGTGTCACTGAGGATTTGAAATCCTTTCCAGGGGTCCTTATGAAGGAAAGACTTCAGGGTTCTCTATTTCCTCAGTATGCATCTCTAGTGCATATAACTGTAACCAAATTATCTACCGAGTCATTCGTGGCTTAGAAGGAAAAGGTAAAGCTGCTTACATGTTTGTGCACTTCGCCAGTGTCTTTCAATGGGACAGGGATTCTAGTCTCTGTATACATGTCCCCAAATGGACACTGATGCATATAAGGTCTTAGAAGAGTTTAGTCTCTTACTGTGACCATCAGAACCAGAAAATCCTGACTTATGAACCCTGATTCTGAATGCCTCCAAACCATAAAGTGTATTAGTCCTCATCCTACGGTGAACCACACTTCCATGAAATAGTTGTCTACACTGGCTATTTCCTTGCATCCGATTCACGTGTTCATCCCCTCATTTTTCCATCTGTCTGAACTCTAGAGGTACTTCCATTCTATTCACACTGTTTCTTTTTTAAATTATAACTTCCATCGTGCACAAACTATCTGCATTTAGTAGATGTTTTTTTTTTCTCTTGTCTAATGATCTTTGCTATTATTTTGTCTAACGTAGCATCTACCCTTATCTGCTTTTGTTTTTTAAGGTTTGCACTGGAATAAAGTTTTATCATATGGTAGTCAAAGCTAGTTATTAAAATTTATAGGACACAAGAGCATCTTTGTCCCCAGAATACAAAACAGTGCTTTAAAGAAAGATTTGACAAATCAAATCCTTTTTTCTTGAGCTCTTAAAGAAGGGAAACTGGAGACTGTGATCTTGCAGTGGCAGTGAGAGTAAACCCCTCAGTTCTTCAGGAACACACCAGTCATCCTTTGTGTCACCCAAAACTCTAACACTTACGTTGTTCACACCCATTTTCCAAACCTGTTTCTCTGTGCCTGTTCTGTGTCTCTAACCTATAGAATCCTCAGTACCCTCAATGTTTGCTTCATATGGCTTTTGCAAATAGAAAAACCTGTGGGTTGCTGTATCTCATTATTTTCTGCCTCCTTTTTTTCCTACATATTCCTGGGATCATTTTCCTCCGACAAATATTTAAAATACTTTTAGTCATTCACTGTCTATTCCTTCAATAAGTTGTAATTCCTCCAAACATTTAATGATGTGCTTTCTCACTTCATCTCCAGTGTCTGCCTGGGTGGTGGAAACTCTTCCATTGACCACAGCTAGCAAACTTATGTTAAAGAAATCTGTACATATGAGAGCGATAAAGGGGATTTATTAGAATGCTTTTACAGGGTGTGGTCTAGTTATTTCATCAATGGCTGACTATGAATGGAAGGTCCCAAATTCTAGTAGTTGTTCAGTCGACCAGGCTAGAATTCTCAGCTGGTCTTCAGTATTTCAGTTGGAGCCCAAAGAAGTAGGCTCCAGTGAAGAAATGAACTTGCCAGGGTATACTGGCTGGGTTTGTGTGTCAATCTGGCACAAGCCAGAGGAAAGAGCTTCAGTTGAGGAAATGCCTCCATGAGATCCAGCTATAGGGCATTTTCTTAATGAGTGATTGATTGAGAAAGGATCAGCTTACTGTGGGTAATACCATCCATGGTCTGGCAGTCCTGGGTTCTATAAGAATGCAGGTTGAGGAAGCCAGAGGAATGAATCCAGTAGGCAACATTCTCCCCGCCCCCCGGGCTTCTTCATAAGTGATGTGGGATTCCCCTCTGTATACCATTGGTTATGAAACCTCTTAAAGGAGCCGTGTCTCTGTCTCCCTGTCTGCTGAGTTCCAGCCCTTGATTATCTTCAGTGGCAAACAGCAATGTGGATGTGTAAGCTAAATAAACCCTTTCCTCTGTTGCAAGAGGTCACTTGTTGGTTTCCCGGCTGCCTAGCAACTCAGACCCAAAATAACCACACAGACACTGTATTAATTAAATCACTGCTTGGCCCATTAGCTCTAACTTCGTTTTAGCTAACTCTTACATCTTAATTTAACCCATTTTTAATAATCTGTGTATCGCAATGAGGCTGTGGCTTACCAGGTAAAGTTCCAGCGTCTGTCTTCAGTGGGTCTACATGGCTTCTCCATGACTCCCCCTCCTTTCTTCCAGCATTTAGTTTAGTTTCCCCACTTAGCTCTACTCTACCCCATCACAGGCCTAAGATGGTTTCTTTATTAACCAATGGTATTCACAGCATACAGAGGGAAATCTCACATCATTCCTCTTTAAGCTGATTTGGTCATGGTGTTTCTTCACAGCAATAGAAACCCTAACATTGGGAGAGCAAGAACAAACAGGCAAAGAGAGAGAGAAATTTCCTTCTTCCCTGTTCTTTATACAGTCATCCAAGAGAAAGTGTGGCCTAGATTAAGGGTAAATTTCACCACCTCAAAAGATCTGGGTTAAAAGTGGGCCCTCCCACTTTTAATGATTTCATTTAAAAAAAAATCCCTCACAGGTGTTCCCAGCCATTTGGGTTTTAGTTAATCCAATATGTAGTCAAGTTGACAACCATGGATACCCATCACACTATTCCTTTTCTTTAAAATTCACACACACAATTCTTTTAGGCTGTCTGTGCTTTTATCTATAAATTGAAACTGAATGAACTTGAACATTTTCAAGCCTTTTGTGATTATGTTTTATTTTAAACATTTCAAAGTTTCTGTCATAATCTCAAAATCAATTGTAAATGCTTCAAATATCTTTTCCCTTTCTTGTTATATTTCTAAGCCTTGAATGATCCTTGCTCAGCCAACATGAATTTCCTCAGATTTTCAAATAAATTGCACACTCCTTTGACTTGCACTGTAGTTTAAGATATCTTCCTACTTCCACAGGAATTCCGACAAGGTCAATTTCATTCATTGATAAGAAGGTTTCACTTTCTCAAGGAAGATTCATGCCCAATACAAAACTTAGTTATTTAGTTGGAATATTATCCTCAGTTGTAAGGTAACTCCATTAAATCATGTGTGTGTGTGTTAGCAGTAGCTTTCCTATATGAATATTTAAAAAGGCTTCCACATGTTTTTTAGTCTGCCTTGTCCTTCTATACTTGAACAGACTTTAATCCTTCTCATCCCAATGAGACACTTCATGGTACTCCCACCATATAAAATAAAATAAACCAGACAGGGGATGGGTTATCTTTTCAAGTTGTTGGCTAATGAAGTAACATAGACCTCCAAGTATTACAGGCAACTTCCAACACTCTTTTCTAGCCTCTAGAACATGATAATAAGACCTTACTGCTAAAGATACCATATATTGAATCACAGAACATGAAAAAATCGAACTGGTACTCATTCTTATTCAGTGTATGAATGTCATACTCTGAAATTGTGAACTCAGGGTCAGTGAGAATACCCTCAGTGTCAAAGCAGAGAACTAGGGGTAGTTCTTTTTAATAATATTTTTTTTATTGAAAGTAGCAAAAAGCCCATAAAAATAGTCAATAAAACTTGTTTCTTCAAAACTAAACAATATAAATACTTAAACATTCATGTTGATTTTTAAAAAAAATATATGATGTATTTGTTAATGGACTTGGAGGTGACATAAAAGGAAAATTTCAGGGCTGATTGTAGTATACAAAAGCAAATAATATTATTAATGCCAACTAATAAAAAGAATGATTTTCATCCAAACATAACATTAAAACAAAAAAAGTGACTATTAATTTTACTTACATTTTAGACTTGGTAAAGAGAAGAAAAAAAACATAATTCTAAATGTTTTTTAACATTTAGACATTTAATGTTTTAATATCTCAAACAAATGTCTTCTGAAAGTCTTAGTAAATGAGACCTCAGGTTTTATACTCTGACACCCTTTACTTTCATTTTTCCCTCACATACAAAGCTACATCAGGATTCTCTTCGCACAAAGTTAGCCAGCTAACAGCCATACCTAGATGTCATTGCCCCTTTTTATATTGGGGTCTTCCAGAATTTGCCACTAACCCTGTGCTCATGTTTTGTTGAGAGGCCACAGAGCCTTTCTTGAAAACGACTAAAGCCTTCCTCATTATCCTTGATGCGTTGTACGGAAACCATCTCAACTATTAGACATTTCACTAGGTGTTGTAGAATGGGTTTGCTGGCCCCCTCCAGGAACTGGAGTAAAAGCTCTGTTCATAATCAGTTGCTGTTTCTTAAAATGACCCTTTAGAGGTTTATTCCTCTTGTAGTGTTCCACTGATTTACCCGATTTTAGGGACATGCCCTAACCACTTGCTCTCCCATTGGTGCTCTCCGCTGGATGCTAAAGGAATATGCTGTTCCTTTGTACAGTGCCACAGAACTGGCCTGAGGACTAACACACCATTTATAATAGTACAGTTTATAAGAGCATTTCCTGCAGAAAGAAGGTGTTTTTCTCAGAAGGCGAAGGGCGGGTTTCTGCACCCAATTTACTTCTACAACTATAAGCAACACCCTTGTCTCTTGTCAGTGAAAAAGGAAGATAAAATAGAGCACCAACCACAGTATATAATATATAAATGATATTATTTGTCCTCAGAGTATATACCAAAGAGTAACACATTCTAAGAGCTTGTATCAATTATAAAGCAGAAGGGCACAGGGCCATTCAGTAGAGACTCCTGCGCAACTACACTCCAAAGCCAGTTAAGAAAAGACACTTGTATTGTGAAAAAGCAGAAAAGCTGTATGCCTTCTGTTTTTCTCACTCTAGATCTCACTTAAAATGATATTAGGAGACTGTAGAATGCACTAATCAGAAAAGCGTAATATTCCTGAAATTTTAATATCAAACAAGGCAATCAATGCAAAACCTGAAAACTCTCATGGAGATGTCGAAAGTTTCAGAGAAATGTTCCGTTGATAAGACTACCTTACCCCAATAATAACAACAACACAAAGGAAAAAAACAAGAATAACAGGAAACTTGTGTTCTAAGCTATGGCCAGAATGAGAGCAGAACTCTGAGGGAGTAGGAAAGTGAGCACTTACAGAGCGTGTAGTAGAATGGTCATGCTGTGTGTTAGTCCTGTCCTGACATGAAACTCGGCAAAGCCGTAACTGGCTTTCCCTTCAAAAAAGAGAATTTCTGTGATATAATGGAACATAGCGTTCTACCTTCCGGTTCTTTCTGCAGTCTCTATTTTTAAAAATTAGTAATCATCTCTAAAGAAAAGTCTCAGAATGATCAGATCATAAGCTCCATAAGTTCAAAATTTTACCAGAAATGGACAATGCTCATGGCTTCTGTTTTCTTATCTGCTCATCCTGGCTTCCTTGACATTCCTTTGAATTACACTGTGAAAGAAGGGTCTTTTCTTATAACAGGAAATAAATGCTTTTACAGAAAAGTTGCTAACATTAAACACACACAGAGAAGGAAGGAGAGACAGACAGAGAGAGAGAAACAGACAAAGACTCACAGACAAACAACCACAGAGAAAAGGAGGGAGAGACAGACAGAGACCAATACAGAGAGAGAGAGAGAGAGAGAGAGAGAGAGAGAGAGAATGGAGAGACAGACAGACAGGCGGCAGCAGACAGGCAGACACACACACACACAGGAGGGAGAGACAGACAGACAGGCGGCAGACAGGCAGACACACACACACACACAGAGTACGCATGTGAGAGAGAAACAAAGACCAAAGGCAATAGTTGACTTGAAACCAAATTCTTGTTAAGAAGTATATATTAAGAGAAGGGGAAATACAAAGGCAGAAAACTCATCTGCATGATCCTAGTTAAGGCCGTGCCGAGGAGACAGCTTAAGTTATCTCGAGAACTGGTGGGTTGCCCTGCTTGGCTGGGTTTGAATTGAATGTTCCCAAAGTAACATTTCACAAATAGGATTGCCCTTCCATTTCACACTGCTCTTTCTCAAAATAGCAACACCATTTAGCAATATTTCATATCAAGACAATTACATTGTAGAAATATTGTAGTCTTAGTGCTTCATTAAAATTAAAAAAAAGTTAAATCCCTGTTTTGTTGAACACAAGAAATGAATAGTAAATATTGATTTAGAATGAATGCAAACATTTCTCTAGGAGTGGATAATTACTGCCTTTCTATGCAAAACACTTAGATTTGAAGAAGCACTTCACTTACTTTGCCATGCGGTATACATTCTTTAGTACATTTTAAATTATACGTTGTCCTGGACAGTGTCTGCTCTATAATTTCTTGTGTCTCTACACCAGAGTCAGTATGTAATTTTAAACTACAAAGTTTGTGCCAACTAGGGGAATAGGCTTAACTCTTTCTCTTTGCTGGGTTCACAAATCCTTACATGAAGAGAGCTGGAAATCCATAAGACGAATGATCTCAAGCCCTGAGCATTTCATTCTGTTCTTTTGGGTTAACACAAATGCCACTGGTAACTGGCCAAAGATTTATAAACTAGAGACCAAATGCAGTTTAAAATTTATAAAATAAGAGCCACAGACTGTATAAAAGACACAAAACAAACTGTTAACATTAGGAATTTTGAAGGAATTAAAGGCTGCTTTTATCTTTGTGATAGAAAAATCTTTTTAATTTTTAATTTTTTGTAATAATAAAGCTACAACATTTTGCCCTTCTCTTTCCTCCCTCCAAACTCTCCCATATACCCCCTTGTTCCTTTTAAAATTTATGTCCTCCTTTTTATTAGTTATATATGCATATGTATATATTCACATACATTCCTAAGTATAACCCGCTCAATCTATGCGTGTCTCACTAAATAAGGAATCATCACGTTTAGAACGTATTTTTTTTGTTGAAATTTTCAATCATTATTCTCTAGATGGCCAGAGAAAAAGAACTGCTAAAATCATAGAAAGGAATAATTCATAGTCATTTCAATCTCATGTAGGCAAATATGAGATAATTACTGTGTTCATGTTGGAAGCATTTTTGAGTTCATAAATACAGAAATAATACATTGCAAAGTTATGAGAACTGGGTTTTTATAATCCTTCAGTAACTGTTTAAAGCTTATGAAGTAACCTCGTAGCAGAAAGAGAAGGTAAATGAAATCAATGAAAGCAAAGGAAGGGCGGCATGTGGGGTACCTAGCAATGCATAAAGGGGGCTTCTGGATTGCATGGGCTTTGGGATAACATAAGGTGGCTGTTGTTTACAGCTTCGCTGCTTCCTGACTGTAGGATTGTCTCGTTCATTCACTCTGATGGCAATCTGAATATAGCTTGCTATCTTCTCGGTATATTAAAGTTTTACAATATGAGAAGGATAGGATCTAAGGCAAGCAATAAAATTTCGGTGATAATGCAAACTATGCATGCACTTGAAAAAGACAGAAAAATGATTGACAAGCTCTTCTGTATATGAAGCAGTGTCGTGTCGCATCCATTATGCTCTTATGCTTATAAGCTGTCCCTGTCTTGATCTAGTTTAGATGGACGTGCTTGGTCCTGAACTGCCTGGGGAGGTGGCTGGGTATTAAAAACACCACTTGCAGATTTTTATCCAGAGGATCTGTCTGATCCAATGAGGCTCTAATGAGACCAAGGAAACGGTTTTTAAATGTTCTACGTC
>NC_022011.1:59687261-59709761 GCF_000317375.1 Microtus ochrogaster | reverse complement strand
CTACCCCAATAACACTAAGAATCCAATTCCTCTGCTGATTCCTAGCTTGTCTTAACATTCTACTGTCATAAGTCTATGTCTGTCTGTCTGTATGTCTCTGTGTTATCTCATCTGTCTGTCCCATATATCTGTTCTTCCTTCCCTCCCTCTTTTTCCTTCCCTCCCTCTCTCTTATTCTCTGTATGTATGTATGGTTAGCAGGTAAGAAGTTTTGAAATTTTAAAACTTTTATGTTATGTATATGAATGTTTTGTCTGCTCACCACATACATGCCTGGTGTCTGGGGAGGCCAGAGAGAACATCAAATCACCTCAAACTGTGGTCTCTCATGTAGTCACCTGAGTGCTTGGAAAAGAACCATGGGTTTCTGAAAGAGAAGCCAGGTTCTCCTAACTTCTGGGTTATCTTTCTTCCCCCTTGAATGACTATTCAAGGCAAGTGCACAAATCTTCCAAATATACAGTTTGCAGGAAGCCTCTTGAGCAGCCTCAGGAAAGTTTAAGGCCTAAAATCAATAGTTGCATGGGGAAAATGACAAATGATGCATTAGAGTGAGAGTTAGCTATTTCCTTAATGCATGCCCTACAGTGGACACTTGCAGTGTTCAAGTTTGTTCTCCTAATGTACCAAGGGAAAGAGACTCTTTTGTGTATGTGTGCAACGTGTATTTATGCACATGGGTGTAGGTGTGGAAGCCAGATGTCAACCTTGGGTTGTGTTTCTCAAGCTCCATCCCACTTCTCTTTTTTTTTCTTTTCTTTTCTTTTTTCCTTTTTTCTTTTCTTTTCTTTCTTTCTTTTTTTGAGAAAGGATCTCTCTTTGGCCTGGGACTCCCTGGGTAGTTCAGGTTACCTGTCTAACAAGCCCCAGCAAGTGTCTGTCTCTCCTTCTACAGTAATGAAATTACAATTATGTGACAGCTCATCTGGATTTTTTTTTACATGGGTTCTAGGGACCAAAGTAAGTTCATTATGTTTACATCATTACCACTTTAATAGTTGGGCTCTCTTCGAAGCCCAGTCAAGGCTATTTTTAATAATACAACTATTTTTAAAAAAGAAAGATATCATTTGAGGCAACAGAAACAACAAAATTAGCAAAGGCTAAGGGCATATCTAATTGTCTTTGCCTTTATTCCAGGCAATGGACCTGCTTAGAAAAGTAGTAACCAGTGACTGATATATCACTCTTCAGGAAAAGGAGCCCAGTTTCCCCTCTAAACAAATATATGTGTATGTACATGTGTGCATATATTTGTGGGTGTGGGTATGTGTACAATGTATATATGTGTCTATGGATAGAACCTGGTCTGCTTGAAATCCTGTTTTCCTTAAAATACATCTTTTGTGAACACTATGAATAATTTGGGTGACCCATTTATTAGTGTATGGAACCAAGCTTATCTTATTTACTTCATTTTTGAAATAATACTGTATGATTTGTTTAGCTGGCAATTTAAAGCATTGTAGACAAGCTCACTCACAAGCCCTGCTTTGCTTCAGCAACTCTCTCTCTCTCTCTCTCTCTCTCTCTCTCTCTCTCTCTCTCTTTCTCTTTCTCTCTCTTTTTTCTCCCTCTCTTTTCTCATACACATAGGAGAAACCAGTTTCTACTTCTTAGTCTGAGCACTAAATGCATTAGAACATGGCACATATGTGTTTTCTCACTGCACTATGATATCCTCCTATATATTCAGACCCTCTGCTTAATCCCTGGCACATAACTGACACTAAATGTCCATAAAAGAAATGAAAGCCTGAATATTTTGACAACGTGTTCCTAGGAAAGACTGCAACATCAGAAAAAAAAGCCCTTTTGGATTGTAGTCCCTCTCTGCCAGCACAATTGCAGAAGGCACAGAAGATGCTCTTGGTGAATCACTGCATCCCAGAAAACCAGACAGTTCAGAGGTTGCCCTGTGGCAATGCTCTAAGCACAGGTCTTCCGTGATCTATGTTTTTCTTAAAGGTAAAATGCATTTTTACTGGGAAATATCTCAGGCCCATCCCACTCGTGATTCTCTATGAGAAGCTGTCTCATCTGTTACTATTTTCCTCCAGCACAAATAAAAATATTCCGTAAGAGAATTTTTCATTTGGCAATCTGAGGCACTTCTTTTCAAACAGCACCTGGGAAAGTTAATGTACCCCAAGGGCAAAGAGCTCCGACCACTGCTAACTATGTTGTAATCACCACCACCTGGAGACTGGAACGCTATCCTTCCATTTCCCACGCCTCTCTCTCCACCGCTCTCCTCTGCCGCACTTCCCACCTTCTACCACAATAGAGCCTTGCCTTGCACAACACCAAAGCCCAGGAATTCCACCTACACAGCAGAGCAAAACTCAGAGCCAGAGGAGTCCATTAGGTCATGCAGACCGCACCCTTTTGGGCAGAAATGAGTTCTCCAACTGACATTTTGGCTCTAATGTGCAACCGTGCATCAGCAGGCTTTGGGTATGGTTTGAATAAGAGTTTATAAGCATTCTGGGATTTTTTGAGAATTAAAGTTCCATAAAAACTTATACTGCTATTTTGTTTATTATTAAGGTGGGTTTTTAAAAAAATCTTTCTGGGAATCATCACAAGAATATTTCACAATGAGGAAATTGTAGTCATAATCCTTTAGACCTGACTTTTACGAAAACTGATATCCAGCATTGCCAAACCTGGCAGATTAATTTTTTTGACTGCTCTACTGAAAATATGGAGTAGAAAACAAATTTCATAAACAATTACAATATTATCTAATGTACTATGTGTTAATTATTAATAATATATTGCTCATATGTCTCACAAGTTAAAAAATATATTTATTGGAAAGTAAATTCTGTTTCACTTTAATTATTAACAATTTTTGACTGCCTTTGGGGATGATAACTTAGAACTGCTAACTTCTTACATTTTCAGTATTTAATAATCTGCTTGTTTCATTGTCTTAAACAATAAAATACAACAACACTACTCCAAGAAATCTAACTGAATAACAGAAATGTCAAATACATTTGCAATTTGTGCTAGCTAGTTTTACATCAACTTGAGCCAAGCTAGAGAAGAGTGAACCTCAATTGAGAAAATACCTTGAAAAGGTTCTTCTGTGGGATAGTCTACAGTACATTTTTCTTATTGATGTAAGACTTAGCCCCTTGTGTGTGACGTCACCCCTAAGTGAATGGTCCAGTTTGCATGAAGCAAGCTGAGCAAGCCATAGGGAGCAAAGGGGTAAGCAGCACCCCTCTATGACCTCTGCATCAGCTCCTGCCTCCTGGTTCCTGTCCTGTTTGGATTCCTGCCTGCCTTCCTTCACTTCCTTTAATGGTGAACAGTGATGTGAAAGTATAGTAAAATAAACCCTTTCCTCCCCAAGTTGCTTTTGGTCAAGGTGTTTCATCACATTGATAGTAATCCTAACTAAGACAAAATTTAACCCAGATCTTTGGGTAACATTTCATGACTCTTTTGGTAAAAAGACAATGTCATTGTTTCTCTCTGTTAGGAAGACTCAGGTGAAAAGCATAGGCCTAATGCTATATGTGCCTTTGATGGCTTCTTTCTCTTAAAAGTTGAAGGCAATAGCTACAGGTTCAATTTTATAAACACACAAACAAAATTAGTAAAATTACACCCATTTTACAGTGTTGCAACCTTCCTAATAGGGAAATAGGACCAGTGGTCATTGTTATCACAGAGTCAAAGGATGTCCATGTGTCTAATAAATAATAACTCCTAATGTTGTTCACAAGGCCACATTTTCTCAATGATTCACTAATCAAAGGACTCAGAAAGCACAAATCATGAAACAAATGTAAAGTACTTTTCAAATGAATAACAACAATTCAATCCGAACTAGATTAGTCAGTGTTTTCTGCCCACTCCGGTAATTTTTAAAGATTACTTATTTTGATATGTATGCTTTTTTTGGCCTATAGATATGTATATATGCCTAGTACCACAGAGGCCATACGGAGGCTATCAAATCCTCTATTTCTTGAGTTATAAACTATTATGGGCTTTCCTATGGGTCATAACTAATGAACCTGGGTCCTGAAATTCCTTGAAATAATAGACTAAATATTTATAGATGTATCTAATTCATAGCTTACTCTAATTGGTAATGTTGACTCGTCTCTTCAGCTCCTTTTCTTTTTAAATAAAAAGGAAAAGAGAGAGACACAGAAAAAAAATGAATTAAGCCTAATTCAATATATGTTTAAGAAATGGTTGCTCTGTTAGATATTTCCATTAATAGTTGATTGTAAAGTTCCATAAACTAAATGTATCTTGATTTTGAAAGGCTTTTTAATATTTAGGAGTGCAGAGTCATGGTAGTCCACTTCATACATAGAACCACGAATAGAAAAGGATGAAGTCATAGCTTACAACCAGCAATGAACTTCAACTTCCAATGCTTCTAATGACACAGGATTGAGAAAAGACAATGAGCAGGTCTGTTATGCTTAGAAATTTCTAATTTTTAGCAGAATAAAATCAAGTTTTCAAGAAATGGCTGTCTATAATAAAGAACCCTAGAAACACATTTTGTATCAAGAAAGAAAAAAGACTAGATATGAAGAGGCATGAATTATTTTAAAGTGATTGTATAAGAGGTCAAGTGATTAATAACAAGTAAATAGATTCAGAATTTTTAAAATCATAATGATGACACTTGAACAAGTGGGGATAGTGGTCAAAATTTTCCTCCTATGACTTTTTCATCAAAGGAATACAGATATTAAATTCAATATAAACAGCAGAATTTACATGATACTTATGTCTTAGCTGGGGCTTCTTTTGCTGAGACGAAACAAAAAGCAACTTGGGGAATAAAGGGTTTATTTGACTTACACTTCCATATTGCTGTTCATCACTGAAGAAAGTCAGGACAAGAACTCAAACAGGACAGGATCCTAGAGGCAGGAACTGATGCAGGGACCATGGGGGTGGAGTGGGGTGTTGCTTACTAGTTTGCTCCACATGACTTGCCCAACCTCATTTCCTGTAGAACCCAGGACCACCAGGCCAGGTTTGGTAGCACACCCCCGTTGATCACTAATTAAGAAAATGCTTTACAGCTGGATCTCATGGAGGCTTTTCCACAACTGAGGCTCCTTCTTCTCTAATGACTCTAGCTTGTGTCGAGATGACACACAAAGTGAACTTACCAAAGTATGAATTCTTTATTTCTTCATTTACCATGTGTCTAGATATCTACCTAGTGATAGAAACTTTATTGATCCAGTACATTTGAATGCTAGTGATCATCAAGGACTCCCAGGGCTAGTCAAATATCCTTTCAAGTTCACTGTGGAAAATGAGGTTGACAGGAAAGCTGCCTGGATCATTGCACTGGATTGCAGAGGCCTCACCCTGGTGCAGTACAAAGACTCTGTAATCCATTATTGCTACCTGTCATGCCAGGGGAGGAAGCAGGAAAGAATCAGATGCCATTAGCTCCAGCCTTGATTTTCATACTCTGCCTTCCATTGAAGAATAAAGACCTGTAGTTCTCATCCAAAAGGATGAAGATGCTGAATCCTTTCCCCTGTTGAAAGCAGGTAAAGGGATACACAGTTCACCACTGTTTTTTTTCACCATTGTGTTCCAAAGGCTGATTATCTGGAATTGCATAAAATAAGAGGCTGCATATCTAATAGATGTAACGAATTCATAGCTTACTTTGATGGTAATGCAATCTTAGCATGAGTCAATTCAGTCTACCAAATCTTAATGAGTAAGCATCTTCTTACATTGTTCAAGCTCATAATATCTGTCTGAAAAAAATGAATTATTTCTTACCAAAATAATTCCTTTCTGCAGAATATATATGGTTACATGTTTACTTCTTATTCTAGTGTCCCTTCCTTACATATTTTTCTCTCTGTTTAGAGTTTATAAATCTCCCCAACTTAATCCCATTTACTGTGATACTAAAACTAGTAATGAAGTGTGGAGGAACCATTAATGCATCAACTTCCTTTAAAGCTGTATACCCGAATGCCCTTGAGTAATCTCAGGTTCCGAGCCATATGCCCTTGAAGCTTACAATAAGAGCTATGAAATATCCATTCAGCATGGCATTACCTTCTATAACCCTACCAAACATTTATTTACATCTCAGAAATCCAAATGAAATGTTTCTGGCCACCATAGGTCATTGCAAATACAATCATCTGATATTTTGTATCTATATCAATAAAAAATATCCTATTCCTAAAAGAGGATTTTTTTTCCACTCAAATATCCCTTTGTTGTTCTAGCCATTTTTCTTCCTTTACCTTGTGTTTGGATATATTTGTTCTAAAACTTATTTAAATGAATTCTCAAAAACAGAAAAAAGCATTCGGCTCACTGGATATGGTGGCGTTTCCTTCCATAATCTCCTACTCAAGAGGACCCTGAGTTAAATGCCAGCCCAATCACATAGTGAGATTCAGAGTCAAAAAGACAAACAAACAAAAAACAGAAAGAAAAAGTAACAATAATCAAGACTGGATAGGAGAGAGAAAGCACAAAAGCAAGAGAGAGAGAAGACAGAATTATTTCCCCAAACATGACTCTAGAGACCCATACAGATGGTTGTAGAAAGAACTGTGGACATACTTGTATCCTTCCATTGTATTTCCCAGAACCATCTATATTGTTCACAAGAAAGTCAACGGTACTCTTCTATTTAACATGGCTATCCTCTTTGAAAATACCATGGGATAGGGTAGTCATGGGGCAATTTTATGTCTTTTACTGCCTCGCCTCTCCAGATGCCCACTGAAGAGATATTTTGGCTCAGGTTCACCTATCATGGCAGCGTGGGCCCATGGGGACCCATGGAAGGTTGTAATGAGGGCTCCATTAACCACTTTCATTATTCAGAAGGCCTAAGGGAATAACACACTCACCAATAATAAAGCTGCTGAAGGTAAAGTGTAAATTACTTTGCTTTGGGGCAAAGTCTTAGCAATTTCAAGAGAAAACCGGTATTACCTCACACTGTTGACTGCCTCTGATTGGCAAGTCTGCATGCATCTAATTAATAAAGTGTGAAATAAAAACAAATGAATTGATTTGCTTGGACATTAAAACATTTTCAAGGCACAGAGTCCCAGACATAGAGGGAGAGCAGAGAGGACCAATCGAGCTCAGGTGTTTAATGTCACTCTAATAGATTTACTAGTGATGGTGACAGCACTCAAAATTAAAGCTACGTCAACTTATTGAGTTCAGGTACAGGTCTAAGCACTATGCAGACACTATATTTCTCTATCATCACAGTAGTGATATTAGGCAGGTACAATTATGGACCCAAACTTAGATTCTAAACTAAGAAACAAAGATTTTGAGACAGAAAGTCATCAATGTATCATAGTCATAAAACCTCCTGGGTTAAGGCACCATTTTATATCATAACAAAGAGAGCACAGTGATGTTCTCATTTGTAAAACCCAGGACATTAACAGTTTCTTCCAGCTTTTTGGTAAGATTGAAGGACCTCATTTTAGTAGCTTCCTAGAACAACTTTTAAAATAAAGTCAATAGTGATAACAGATTAAACTACAGGATTTCTTTCCTCCCTTGAACACATCCCAAAATCCAGAGGCCACTCTTTTTCCTTAGATAAAACACGAATTAAAGATAATTATAAAAGTGACATCATCTATCAATAGGATAAGAATTCAAAATGCTCTGTCTAAAATTAAGCTGTTAGCTTAAATCTCAGGACACATCAAGTTCAGGCACAGGAAACCAGACACCTGAGATCTGCCAGGGACATTTTCTGAATCTTCTTTTTTAAGCCTTCAGATACAGTCCTGTAATACTGCTACTGTACTACTAAATCTGTGTACATAGACACAAACTTTTAAACTACAGTATCCACATGACACCTACGTTCTGAGGACAAGCATCCTATAATTGTGCATGATATAGCTGTGTCTCGATAAAACTCCTCGGTTGTGGAGGAGAGTGAATCCGCAAGAGCTCTGCAGTACACACCTCTACACAGGGTAAGAGAGAGCCATTGTTTATTTCACCACTGTTTAAGAGTTAATAAGAGATTTGCACCTGTACAGCTGTTGTGGACTGAAGCTTGCTTGTGGAGTGAATGTGTTTCCTGCTCGAGACAGTTGTAAATGCCTTGAGTAAAAACACTGAGGACTGCTAATGGATAGGTTTATTTTAAAGCATGCCATCTGCTATCAATCATAGAGAAGTATAGGAAGCAAGTTTGGCTGGGCTCCCTCCTTGTGAGCCTGATAAAGACAGGGCTCCAGGACTCGGGAACATTGAGTCCTCCAGAGAATAAAACATCAAACCTACTCAGCAGCTCCACTAACAATAATAAAAATGCCTCTGCCTAAAGGTGACATTCTGAATTTACGATTATTTGTGTCTATAAAGTGTATTCTTTGGCTCCTGACTCATTCTGACTGTCTCACTCCGAGAACAATACATTAAGCCTGCCTGAAGTCAATGGAAATCCTATCCTTTTATGAAACCAGCAGCCAGTACCTGAGCTGATCTAATGCCCCGTAGGACAGAGGGAAGATTTTCAGCTTTGTTCTGTACCTTTTTAAAGACTTCGTAAGAAAACTACACAAGAGATACATGTTAATACCCTAAAGGAAACACATGATGTGGGCAGGTTTATACTTCCTAGAAGACACAAAACAAAACCAAGTGTCAAATTAGATTAAACTTACTAGTCTATTATGACAATACAATTGCAAAATTCTCTGTTGCTGATACATCACATTAAAACAGAGAATGGGTCACTTAGGGTGGTATTCCTTATACCTTACGGACCTAGCATGTTTTCAAGCGAAGGGACTTTTCCAGCTGTGGAATCATAACCAATATTGCTTTTGAAAATGGATCCATAGTAGTCTCTAAAACATGTGTAGCCTGGCTTACTAAAATGCTGTCTGCTGAAGTCCTTGGTGTATAAAATGAGTTGTGGTGGCCCTGGAACCTTCTCCATCTTATAATGTTTGATTCTGCCTCAAAATTGCAACTTAACTTAATTCTATTGCTAGCCTAGAAAGCCTAGTTGTGAGTGTTTAGGGAAAACCCACCTGGCCAGCAAACTCATGAGTCTAATTAAAGTTAATAGAGAAACTGAAAGAGGAAAATATTGGCTCAGTGGAGTAAGAAGAAACATATATAGCAATAGAAATTTTGAGGCAGGCATGTTTTTATGTTGGTATTTATTGGAAATAATTCCTCCTAAATGCATGAATGAGGAAATATTTGGCTTGTTATATGTAATATGAGTCCTATTTTAATTCAATAAATGATTTCCACTTTTTTGTTTAAAAATTGTCTAATTCTAAATGGTAAAGAGCAGGAAAGTCGTAAGTACTGAAAAGAGTAACATATCTACTGTCTATTAGCGCTTAGCCTGGCTCCTTGACATTAAAAAACAACTACCCTACATTCATACAGAAGCTGTGTGAGGTATTCAGTATCACTTATAGACAGTTGCACAGTGACAGAGGAAAATTCTTGGAAATAGTGAATGCACCAAGAGATTAAAATATAGGAAAAGCAACAAAGACTGTAACTAGAAAATCTGGTTAGGAGGCCTTGTCATATTTCCTTAAAAACAGAAGAGATAAAATGCATGTTGGTTATTATAGTTAGGATTCAGAAATATTTTAGAAACCCACTGAGACTTTATTATATTTTCTAGCACATTGTAGGAGCAAATGTTGAGACAGGTAATAAAACATCCTTGTAGCAGAAGCAGGCATCAGTAAGGGCTTCAGTACTATGACAAAAGGTTACAAAAGACAGAGATCTATGCTGACCATTTAAGCAGTGTGTAGAGAGGTGTATGAAGGAACCTGGAATGCCAGCAGAGCATGGCTAATTGAAATGTACCTGCGTCATCTAAGAAAACAGTGCTATCCAGCATAAGCGGATTATCACCACGAGAGACAGGAATGTTAGCTTTCCCAGATCCTACCTTATGAAGTGAAGCCAGAAACCTGCCCAAGTAATGCCACTTAATTGGGAGAAATCCTCAAGGTTCAACTAAACACATTTGTGCTCTAGACTAGGATAGCCACGTTGTTCCTGGCTATTTGACAGTGCATGCCACAGAGAAACACAGGTCTCTAACCTGGGAATTCTGAGAATATGCCTACAATGGCTACCTTCATGTAACACCCTGTTGTCTCTCTCAACTACTTTGGAAGAGTTGGACTATTTCTGGGCTTTCTTCCTTTAGCTCCAGATTTCCAATCCCTAGCAAATAATTCCGTAGCACAGTAATGAAAAGCCTACTGCAATGAGATCCACACTGCTCCAATTAGGCATCAGTGGTCATATCAAGAAGAAAAACACCCAGAGATTAGCACAGTAATTTGTTTCTCTAAACCTGCATCGCTTAATCTCGTTTCTTAAGAAAGCAGTGGCCCATGAATATAGTAAAAAAATTAAAGCCACATTTATGAAGTGACTCCTAAAAGATTTTAATGTTTTTAATAAAAAGGATGGATCATTAAAATATAGTTAATAAATATTATTCAGAACTCATTACCTTAAATAGTCCCTACTTAGGATTCGAAATGTTCACTGTCTGAATCCTGAGAAGGTTGTGATACCAGGTAGATATTGTGTGACACTGTCACAGTTAATATTTGCAATATGAGATTTACTCGTTGGTAGGAGAGTTTAAAAGATAATAAATCTATTCTTATGCTTCAACAGCTTTCATTTTATCATACCATTTAAGGAGCTATCCACATGAATTATTTAAATATAACTACCAATTCTAACTATATATAATTCTATACCATTAAGAAATTGTTCCAAAAGCATTATACATTTATTAATTCAGTCAACAAATATTTATTGAATTTGTACAACATTTTACACTGAGCACAAAAGAATATCCTATTAAAGAAACCCTTGCACTGCATTGGAAAGTATTTTTTTGTTGTTTTATTTTTCTTGAAACTTGCTGTGGGCCAATGGTCTTGTACCCTGTAAAGATTTGTCACTTGTATTGGTTTAATAAAATGCTGATTGGCCAGTAGCCAGGCAGGAAGTATAGGCAGGGTGACCAGAACAGGAGACTTCTGGGAAAACAAAAGGCTCACTCTGCAGTCATTAATCAGATGCAGAGGAAGCAAAAAGAGAATGCCTCACTGATAAAGGTACTAAGCTACATGACTAACACAGAAAAGAAGTATGAGTTAACATAAGATGTAAGAGTTATCTAATAAGAAAGTCCAAGCTAATTGGCCAACCAGTTTAAAATTAATGTAAGCTCCTGTGTTTCTTTGGGACTGAATTGCTGTAGGAATGGGTGGGACAGAAACCTCTATCAACAGCATTTTTTTTATTAAGTAGTTTTAAATTCAGCCACCCATGGTAAAAGTCTGATGCACAAACAGCAACAAGATGAAAAAAAGAACTCTTTCTGTATATGCATGCAGGCCAGACATAGTCCCAAAAAATCTATGACCACTGCTAATGTCATCTCAACTATTTTGAACTCACAAGACCAGGTAGGCAGCACAAATAAGAGTCTGTTTTTTATTGGATAAATGTGCAAACAATTTTTTAGTAACAAGATAAGCAGGGAGATATGCCCTACAAAAACAGCCCTCCCTACCCCAAAGCTTCTATATAAAATTGTTTGGCATACACCAATATGGCAGCCCCATAATGCAGTGTATATCAAATCAATGACATAGACACAAACAAAGAAAGGATAGCATCAATAATTTAGTGTAATAATTAAACTGAATCAGGCTTTGGCTTAAGACTTGTTCTGATTGTTTGTAAGAATGGCCAAGATCAAAAACACTGATGACAACTTATGCTGGAGAGGTTGTGGGGTAAAGGGAACACTCCTCCATTGCTGGTGGGAATGCAAGCTGGTATAGCCCCTTCAGGTGTCAGTGTGGCAATTTCACAGAAAATTAGGAAACAACCTTCCTCAGGACCCAGTAATACCACTTTTGGGTATATATTCAAAGGATGCTCAATCATGTCACAAGGACATGTGTTCAACTATGTTCACAGCAGCATTGTTTGTCATAACCAGAATCTGAAAGCAACCTAAATTCCCCTCAACCAAAGAATGGATACGGAAAATGTAGCACATTTATACAGTGGAGTACTACATAGCAGAAAAAAAAATAACATCTTGAATTTTGTAGAAAAATGGGTGGAGCTAGAAAACATCATTTTGAGTGAGGTAACCCAGACCCAGAAAGACAATTATCACATACATTCATTCATAAGTGGTTCTTAAACATAAAGCAAAGAAAACCAGCTTACAAATCACAATCCCAGAGACCTAGATAACCATGAAAACCCTAAGAGAAATATACGTAGATCTACTCTACATGGAAAGTAGAAAAAGACAAGATCTCCTGAGTAAATTTGGAACATGAGGACCTTGGGAAAGGGTTGAAGGGGAGGGGGGAGGCAGAGAGAGGAGCAGAGAAAAATGTAGAACTCAATAAAAATTAACAAAAAATAATAGAGTTGGGAAGTCTCATAGTCCTCTGTTCTGTCTATGATTTCTCTATCTTGTGTCTGAGTTGTTGTTTCTATAACTGTAATAAAACACCATTACTAAAGCAATTTGGGGAAGAGAGAATTAACTTCAACTAGATAAATAAGACTCTCAGGTCATATCTATCACTGAGGAAAGTCAGGGAAGGAACTCAAGGTAGAAACCTGGAGACAGAAACTGAAGCAGAAGCCATGGATGAACATTACTTATAGCTGTTTTCTTATACATCCCAAGACCACCTGCCCAAGCATGCCACCATGCATAATGAGGGGTCCTTCCACATCAGTCATTAATCAATAAAATGCCCCACTGGTTTGCCCACAGATGAGTCAACTGTGAGCATTTTTTCAGTTGAATTTCCTTTCTTAAATAACTTTAACCTGTATCAAGTTAGCAAAAAAAAAAAACTACCTAGAACATTTTATTCCTCATTAAACATATCAATCTCAAACCATAGCATTTTCTTTGTTATTTATCTCCAAGATCTCATCTTAATATCAGTATCAAAACATAAAGAGCATCTAACTTTTAAAAGTTCCATGGTCTTTAAAAATTCAAATTTTTCCTCCAGCCCCACACTGCCCACCAATGCCTGAGACAAGTAGGAGAGCTGGCCCTGTGTTCAGAAGAGCAGGAGAGCTGTTCCTGATCCCCTCCAGCTGCAACACTTGGGAGAGCAGGCCCTGCACCTTTCCAAGGTAGCACACTAGAGCCAACCCTATAAGTGGGTGAGACAGCCCCAAAGTTGTGATTATGGGAGAGATGCCCCCATTCCTCATCTGTCTCTGGTGTCATAGACAGAGAAATGATGCTCTCTCCCACTACCTATCTATTCCTGGGCCATGTGGGAGAGCTGACTTTGCAGTCATAAGCGTGGGAAAGCCATTTCTGACACCCACCAGCTACAACACTCAGGACAGCAGGCCCTGCACCTTGCCAGGGAAGCCAACCCTGTTAACACAGATGTCATCAAGTCACAGAATCTTCACAAGACAGGACAACAACAGGTTACCCACGTAGAGTTCTAGTGAGGACTCAACATCAGTATTGTACTAGAAATCAGAGACCTCAAAGCAGACAAATTACTTTTTGCAATGAATACTTGATTGTAAAGATATATGGACAAGAAGGCTTACTGCACTACTCACTGTATCACACTGTGGTGTCCCTGATGAGACTTTTAATGTTTCCCTTTTTATTTTTTCCTTTTTTTCTCTTAAATTTTGTTTTATTTGGGAGGGGTATGGGGTAGAGAGTGAATGCAAAAGGATAGAAAATGAATGAGATCAAGGTTCATGACAAAAATGACACATAGATGGATCTATATATGTTTTTCTTAGGGTTCACCTTGTTACTTAGCTTCTCTAGGGTCATAGACTATAGGCTCATTAACCTTTGTTTACAACTAGTATCCACTTATGAGTGAGTTCATACCATGCTCATATTTTTGTGTCTGGTTTACCTTGCTCAGGATTTTTTTTTCTAGTTCTATCCATTTGCACGCAAATTACAAGATGTCGTTTTTACACTTCTGCATAGTACTTCATTGTGTAAAAGTACCAGATTTTCTTTATCCATTCTTTGATTGAGGGGGCATCTAGGTTGTTTCCAGGTTCTGGCTATTACAAATAATGCTGCTATGATCATGGTTGAACAAATATTCTTCTAGTTTGAATGAGCATTCTTTGGATATATGCCAAAGAGTGGTATTGCTGGGTACTGAGGTAGGTTGGTTCCTAATTTTCTGAGAAATTGCCGTACTGATTTTAAGGGTGATTTTACAAGTTTGGATTCCTACCAACAATGGAGGAGTGTTCCCCTTACTCCAGATCCTCTCCATTATAAGCTATCATTGGTGTTTTTGATTTATAACAATTCTGACTGGTGTAAGATGGTATCTCCTAGTTATTTATTTGTATTTCTCTGATGGCTAAGAATGTTAAACATTTCCTTAAGTGTCTTTTGGTCATTTGAGATTCTTCTGTTGAAAATTCTGTGTTTAGTTCTGTACCCCATTTTTAACTAGATTCTTTGGAATTTTGATGTCTAATTTCTTGAGTTCTCCACAGATTAATAGAAATTAGTTAAATTAAAATGTAAGAGTTAGCCAATGAAAGCTAGAGCTAATGGGCCAAACAGTGATTTAATTAATGTAGTTTCTGTATGATTATTTCAGGGATAAGCGGCCGGGAACCAACAAATGCCCCTCTTCTTACAACAGAATTATTTATATATTTTGGAGATCAGTCCTCTGTCTGAAGTGGGGTTGGTGAAGATCTTTTCCCATTAAGTTAGCTGTCTTTTTGTCTTATTGAATGTGTCCTTTGCTTTACAGAAATTTCTCAGTTTCAGAAGGTCCCATTTATTTATTGTTGCTCTCAGTGTCTGTGTTACTGGTAAGATCGTCTGACAAAACTGGGGGCATGGGAGTGGGGGGAGAAGGGTGCATAGTAGGGGAAGAGAAGGGCAGAAGGAGAGGAGGATTGGAACCTGAGGGAACAGGATAGTTAAGATGGAGGAAGGACAGAGATGAGAGCAAAAAAAAAAAGATACTTTGAATGAGAGAGCCATTATGGCACTAGCAAGAAACCTGACGCTAGAGAAATTCCCAAAAGTACACAAAGATGAACCCCAGCTAAGATCCTAAGCAACAGAGGAGTGGGTGCCCAAACTGGCCTTGGCCTGTAGTCAGATTGATGAACATCTTAAATGTCACCAACGAACCTTCATCGAGCAACAGATGGAAACAGAGGCAGAGACCCTCAGCGGAGCACTGGACTGAGCTCCCAAAGTCCAATTGAAGAGTGGAAAGAGGGAGAATATGAGCAAAGAGGTCAAGATCATAATGGAGATACTCACTGAAACAGTTTACCTGAGCTAATGGGAGCTCACCAACTCCAGTCAAATAGAGAAGGAACCAGCATAGGACCAAACTAGACCCTCTGAATATGGGTGACCATTGTATGGCTTGGACAGACTGCAGGGCCACTGAGAGTGGCACCAGGATTTATCCCTACTGCTTATACTGGCTTTTTGAGAATGCATTGTCTTTGATGGATATCTTTCTCAGCCTAGATATAGTAGGGAGGGTCTTAGACCTTCCCCAAAGCAATGTGCCTTACCCTCTCTGAGGAGTGGGTGGGGGTTGGGAGTAGAGGGAATGGAAAGAGGGGAGGGAGTGGAAACTGGGATTGTTTCTTAAATTTTTTTAAAAGATAGTTTTCTTTCTTTAAAAAAATAAAAAGGAAAGATCTAAGGAAAAAAGGACACATAGAATAAAAAAATCAAACACTTTAAAAGCTCAGTTTCTTTAAAATTTTCAAATTTTTACATTCATAGCCTCTCAACTGTGAGATCATGTGAAATCAAAATTAAATTACATAGTTTCTCATTTCAAGAGGAAAGAACAAGGGCAAAGTTACGTTCAAAGCAAAGCAAAACCAAAGTCCAACAGTGTAGACCTCACTGACACTTCTGGGACTTAGATCTACTGAGGTCCAAAAGACCTGAGCGGATCCACTTCTCTGGTTCTGCCATCAGCAATGCAGTTTCTCTCATAGGCTCAGGTCCAGCCCTCTCAACATCTCCTGCTTTCTTCATGGAGTCCCATGCTACTAACATCTTCAAAAGGCCAGGGTTTCTGCTTCTCCTGGGCTGCATCTTCAAAAATAGCCTCTATTGGACTATGTTCGTGAACCCGACACTGTCACAGGCCTCGGCTTCTCTTCATGACCCCTCTAGTCCTGGAGCTTCTGCTGCAACCTAAGCTGCACCTTCACTAACAGCCTCTCCTGGCGTGGAACAGTGCCAAGCCTTAGCTGGTCTGCATGAACCTTCATGCCAGAATCACCTGTGAGTCTTTTACACAACAGCACTAGCACAATGTCTGACCTTGGTTACCTCTGTACTCCAGCCTCTGAGAGCTAACCCTGAAGAAATACTTGATGGAAGATTGTTCCTTAAATCTGATCTCATCTTACAGCTGATCAGTCTTACAGTCTCAAATTATCAGTAGCAATGTCCCCAGCAAAGCAAAAGTTTCACTTTAGTAATTATTATTATTATTTTTGAGGCAGGGATTCTCTTTGTATCTCTGTTCTGTATCGTTCCAATTTTAGTATATGGGCTGCCGAAGTGAGCACTCTCTGACTGTTCTGGAACTCACCTTGTAGACCATGCTGACCTCGAACTCACAGAGATTTGCCTGCCTCTGCTTCCATGAGTGCTCGGATTAAATGTGTATACCACCATTTCCCAGTTCACTTTAGTAATTCTTAATTCAAAATATCAGATGGTCCTGTAGAGTCTTTAAGGGGTTCTCAAACTTCTCTCTGAAACCTCACGGCCAGGCCCTCATCCACTGCACTGCTCTCCACATTAGCTTCTAAATTCCCACAACAGTTCCTCAAATTCTGAACGTTCAGTGGCTTTTCCAGCACAAAAACCCAAAGTCCTTCCACAACTCTTTCCAAAACCTGGTCAGGTCTGTCATGCCAATGTTGCGATCATGAACCTGGTACTAGTTTCTGTCTTAGTTGATGTTTCTATTGCTATGATGAAACACCATAGCTAAAAGCAACATGGGGAGAAAAGGGTCCATTTCACCTTAAAACTCACAAGTCCCAATCCCTCACTGAGGGAAGTTAGGGTAGGAACATAAGGCAGGACCCGAAGGTGGGAACTGAACAGAAGCTATAGAAGAACACTGCTTATGGCTTAATCCCCGTGCCTTGCTCAGCCTGCTTTCTTATGCAGTCCAGGGCCTCCTACCCAGGCTGAACTGCCTAGAAAGATGGGTGGGCCCTCCTACATTGATCATTAACGGAGAAAGTGCCCTACAGACCAATCTGCTATGGGCATTTTCCCAACTGAGTTTTTCTCATCTCAAATGACTCTGGTTTGTTTCATCTCACTAGGACATCTTGTCTTAAACTTCAGCATCTTAGCTATATTCTGTGCTGTATAAACCTAAAACCTATTCCAAAGTACAGATATGACATCTTAAAGCTCTCAGCTTACTTTCCTAAAATGTCACCGAGGACGATTCTATTAATTCATTTTGCCACCAGGGTAGGTTGTCTATTTGTGATTAGCACAGTCTACATCAATATAATAGGCTGCCTGTCACTAAAGATTTCACAGCACTTCCTAAGGAGCGACAAAGGAGTGAGTGCCACCTTCATTCAGCTCTGACTTTCTCAATCAATTGAGTATGCACGCCAGCTTCAAACTAGGCACTCTGCCCGTACCTTAGACACACATACTTGAACACACACAGCCCCCGTGGTCATACATGTAAGATGAACTTCCTGATGACAGCCCACAGACTCCCAGTGACACCGACAATCAGAAAAGGGAGCCCTTTGCTGAGGCTGTTTGCTCATCAGCCAAGCTGTCAAGAGGCCCGTGGAGAGCCAGAGTGAGTGTTCAAGCCATTCAGCCCGGTTGAAACAACAGTTTCCGAAACGATAGAAGTGTTCTATGGTGGAGATGGAAGACTCCTTTCCTTTATCTCCTGGAGAAAGAAAACTGTTGCCAGGAAATGAGGTATTTTCAAACCCCTGCAACAACTGGAAGAGAAACGTGCTAGTTTTGCCAGCTAGCACAAGGAACTCGGCCTCCTGTCAAAAGGCTCTGTGTCCAAAGCAGAGCTGGATTCACTTTAACAAAAATTTCCCTCTTCAGCCACCTAAGTGCCTGTTGAATTAGGCCCAAAGCCAAGGTGGGATACGAACAGTCACTCAAGCGAAATGTCCGTTTTCATTTGGATCTCCGCAGCCCTTTCTCATGTCATGGAGAAAATATGCTTCCTCGGCTTGGATCTTTTTAGGACTCCTCAGTTTGAGAAGGAAGTCAGATTCACTGCTCTACAGTCAGAACCAGGCTGTCCCTGTCCTTGAGGAAAAAAAAAGAAAAAGCTAAATTATGCCTCGCCCACTCCTACTCAGGGTTTTGATGTTGAAAGAAACCTGTTGTGGTTTAAATGACTCGGTCAGTTCTTCTGGGATTTTCCAAAGTTTCCTATAAAAAGAAATCTGTGGGAAATGAAGGATTGCATAATCACTAACATATGTCCGTTTCACTAAATCTGTTATCTTTTTGGTGTGTTTTGAATTGTACTGTCCTATCTTAAATTGCTATCACCCTAAGAGTTCTGTCTTTTAAGTAGTGATACACATGGACAAAAGAAAAAAAAAGTTAAGAAGTTTTCTTTTTCCTTTTTGTTTTTGCTTGCTTGTTTATCAGTTTTATGTATTTTTACATAGCAAATTAGAAAGGCAGGATGATGTAAGATGGGAAAACAGACAAATTACATAGGTACAATAGTACAAGGATGAAGATTCCATCCTCCAGTTAACCTCTGTGCCTTTAATGATATACCTCTGGGTGATTACATAAAATATCTACATCTCCTATGCTTAGGTGCCACAAAATTTTCTCATTTTTGTATAAATTGGTAATGCAACTATACCCAGAAAATTATTATTTTTAAGAAGAAAACCTGGAGGTAATATTTAGGAATGGTTTGGTAGTGCATGATGTTCCTTAATAAGGCTGAGGGTTACTGAGGCATACTATTTACTTCTTTAAATGACTTGTAAGATTTAAGAAGGAGGGAAAGATCCTCAGGGCTATAACTTGCTAGCTGCTTGCATAGCCTAACAGTAACAATATTATTATTAGGAAAATAAGCATAACCTTTTCAGACTTCTTTGACATTTTCACCTTTGGTGCAAAAGGGAAGAGGCCAGTAGACTCCACTGATTGGGAAGATGGGCATGAGTGAGCATCCTCTAAACCAAGGCTCCACACCTCACCCAGATGGACTAAGGTTCATTTGCCCTCAACTCTCGCTGCATATTTAAATTGCCTGGATAACTATAAAAGGGCACATAAATCAGGCCTCAGGCATGAAGACAGGCATGGATGCTTCATAAACGGTCCTTGAAACTCCAGCTTGAAGAGAGAGTAATTTATATTTTTCTTTTGCTTCTAGGAATTCCCTGCTTACACTAGACAGCATATTTAAGTGGACTATCTTGATAATAGACCAAGCCTATGGTAGTTTTATTTTATTTATTTATCCATTTTTTTGCTCCTGTTCCACCATGGGGCCTAATATACTAAAACTATGGCAAACACTTGATACATATTTACTGAATAAACAGGTAATTATAAAGCAACTTTTTTTTTAAAAAAAGGAATGATTCAATGATAAGTATATCATGAGGGGGAAATTTAGCGTAGAATATTATCATTCGGAGAAAATTCAATGAAAATAGTGAATATTCATCTGGGTCATGAAAACTATATGAACTTTGCTTTATGAGAAAAGAGTATCTGGAGAAATGGAGTTAGAAAAACCTGACAATGAATATTTCTCAAGATGAGAGGGATCACATTTTGTTTCCTTCACTCAGCCCTCCACCACACTAAAAGGGTTAGGTCAATAAGAATACCTGCTCAATTGTTAAAGGACTCAAGAGCACAGCAAAGCTAAATGGCTTAAAAAACAAAATTTCTGCTCACAAGTAAAAGAAGAAAATAGCCAGCCAACTAACAAATATTCAAGGTAATAAGTCATGTTTCAATAACAACTTTATTTTATGAGAAAGTTTCTGGGTTGGGAAATTAATAAATACCACAGTAACAATATATCCTGATTCCCATGTGAAATTATGTATCATGGACTCACGTATAAAACGGTGATTGGCTGTTGCTGGGCAGTTATGCTATAACTAAGAAAAGTTGTGTGTTGCTGAAGCTTTCATATCTTATTTGTAGCATAAGAATAACTTGAACTCAAAATTGCTCTTGAAATTCTTTTAACATGTCTCAATAAGAAGAGCAGAGTGAGATTTTTTTTTCTACAGCTGTTTCTCAACAATTACACATATCAAGCAGCCTGACTTCTTTTGGTAACTATATTAAATATCCAAAAACAAACCTTACAAACCAGACACACACTCAGCTTGACAAAATGTTCAAACCAACATAAAAAGAAGGAACACAGCAAGAATTGAAGCCAAGAGGCATTCATTTGGTCTTCCCTATTTCTCTCTACCTCTCTTGGTTCTCCTATCTCTTGGTTTGTATTCTGCAGGGAATATAATATAATATACTTTAAGTTCATCTCAGATTAAAAAAACTATAACCATTTGTTTATTTTTCGCTGAGACAAAGCTCACCAGTTGCATATTAACATACACTTATAGTCCTTTAGATTCATTCAGTTTTGAAAATGTATTAATTGATACAGAAAGAGATAAAAAGAGATAGAGATTTAATTTCAAAATAACAATAGGATTAAAAGAGATAGCGTATTTGGCAATATAGAGTAAATAGACAAACACTTCTCAATAATCTAGAATTGAGGATGCAAATGAAAATTACATTAAAAACAAATATAACATTGTATATTTGGGTGTCAAACACCAGGTGGTTTGAAGCAGAAAACTAACTAAGTTCATATTGAACGAAGATCATGGATTGAGTATGAACCAAAAGCAACAGCCCTGGGGCTGTGGATGTCTGAAAGGAATAAGAAGAAACAGTTTGTTTCACATTGGGAAAATATTTTTTAGGGTCGCTTTTAAGATTCACTTTTATTTTATTTTATTCTTCTATGTGTGCAACTTTTTTGGAGACAGTGGCTTTCCCCTCTAAAGCTAACTGTTCTTTACACAGCCAGGCAGGGTCGTGCCTCACAGAGCTGAAGTGCCTTTCCATTCTCTACCTTCATCAACTTGGTCAACACTCTTGCAATTCCAAGAATCGGCAACAGCCAGATGGTGGTGTTGCACGTCTTTAATCCCTCCCAGCACTCAGAGGCAGAGTCAGGTGGATCTCTGTGAGTTCAAGGCCAGCCTAGTCCATAAGAGCTAGTTCCAGGACAGGCTTCAAAGCTACAGAGAAACCCTGTCTTAAGAAACCAAAGAAAAAAAAAAAGAAAGAATTGGCAACAACTTAATTTTTAAATGAAATTTATATTCAAAACTGTTCTGACTAAAGGTAAAGACATATTATTTTCCTAAGCAATCAAATATTCTTATTATTTTATCACTATATACAACTATGCAATAAAAACATTTTACAATACACAAATGTAAGTCATATAAGTCATTCTAAATGTAAATTTTCTAGTAGTCACATTTTAAAAACAAAAAGAAACAAGGGAATTGTTTGAATAACATTTTATTTTATACAACGTAGCTAAATTGTTACGAATTCAGTGTATAACCAACACGAAGCACTGCATTCTTGCATGAAGCATGGATGATTTAATGGTCTGATCATTCTGTAGGTTGTGAAAGTGAAGCAGTGGTCATTCTCACGGAGGTGTTAAGAAGAAAATAGAATAAAGACTGTAGTTCTCAGGGAGGTCAGGGCAGAACGGGGAAATGAGGGCTGGGAGCCAAGACAACCTCAGGGAATTTTTGAAAAGTGTATATAAAAAGAAAATTATGTGCAATTTAAAAAAATATCCCCAGACAATTTGGAAGTCACCCTCATTCATTTCCCAATTTTAAAGTCACAGTGGAGAAGAGGATCCTTCCAGTGAGACTGGATAAGCATCAAGGATTCTTCTATCCCCCCAATACTCACTTATTGCTTGACAGAGAAGCCTGGCATCCTCCCAGCTCTCCCCTAAATTATCACACATCATGTAACAGTCATTTTTCCAAATAAAGGTGAAAAACTACATTCTTAAAGTCCATTTTAGCTAAATTCATCCCTCTTGGCCCAGTGACTAAATTGTATCTAGATTAATGATTAAAGTTGTCTAACTTTGAGATCCCCCCTCTGTGTGTGTGTGTGTCTGTCTGTCCCTGTCTGTCTGTCTCTCTTTGTCTCTCTTTGTCTCTCTGTCTCTCTGTCTCACTCACTTTCTGAATTATCTTAACTTAGACTTTCAACCTTTGGTTTGAAGTAGAGGACTGGAATGGGGTTTTTTTTTTGTTTTGTTTTTTGGG
>NC_022011.1:59675396-59687161 GCF_000317375.1 Microtus ochrogaster | reverse complement strand
TGTAGACCAGGCTGGTCTCGAACTCACAGAGATCCACCTGCCTCTGCCTCCCAAGTGCTGGGATTAAAGGCATGCGCCACCACCGCCCGGCTGGACTGTTCATATTGAACTATGGAAAAGCAAAATTAAATATGGATGAGTAGGCACAGCTTTGCGTGACTTGAGTTTGCTTTCCCACATGATCTTATCTCCCATGGTAGGTGTTGTCATGAGTGGGAAAGCATTCCAGTAAATTGGCCAATAGCTTGTGGATCCATATATCATTAGCCTTGTCTTCATTTTTTCTCTCTGACTTTATCCTTCTGTTCACAGTACTGGCCTTGTAGTAACGGTAATCTACACATTTCAGGATTATTCTGCAAAGAGGTTGTGACTTTTTAATGAATGTGTTTTTAAATAACATGAATAAAATAGTAAAATTCTCTAAAAGGTTTTGTTATAAATTTGAGGTGCTTTCTCATTTTCAGATGACAAGCGAATGACAGTGACACTATGTTCCTGGATGGTTTTTATGTTTTTTTTTCCATTAATATACAAACTCCTTTAATTTGAAGATTAAGAGTTTAGGGGCACACACTAGTTTTTATGACATTAATGCTTTAATTATTTAAAATACGAATTTAAAAGTCAGACACCTAGTGCTGTTTAAGTGAGTTCAGATTATTGTGGCTTAATAAAAACATCTGTTTTGGTTTTTCAACCACAAAAGTGCATTTAATCTGTTCTTCCTTTGGTTGAACTTTTCACATCTGCTCGGCTCGATTCCCATAAGCTAAAGACCAGGTCTTTTCCCAAAGTAGGAAGTCTACCTGCACAACTGCTGTTCTAGCTCAAACGGTCTGTTTTCCATACCAGCTGAGGATTTCAAAAGAATAACGAAAATAAGCTCTCTACCCATAATGCACTGCTTATGTCTTTTGGCTTACATATCGGAATGTGGTCATCGTAGAAAGGCAGCACCACCTGGACTTTTACAAGAAGACAGTGACTTGTCAGATGACACACGCCCAGGTACTTGCTTCATCTTCTGGTTGTTTTAATCATGGAAAAGGAATATATTCTATTAAGTTAATTGCTTGTGAAAGTTATACCAAGGGTGGGCAGTGGCTTACAGACCTCTGTGGTTTGCTTTGGACGCGCATCTAATGCTTATCTGATTCCCCTGGGTCCTGAAAAGTAGGCCGGAAATGTTGCAAGGACAATATTACCTCATGATTTTTCCACAATTGTTTGCTGCTCCTGAGACCTCGGCTTTATTTCTTCTCCTGTTTATGAGCAATTCTAAGAAACAGCTAAAATCAGAGATTCTAAAACAAAAAGAAACCAAAGAGCTGAGAAGAAACAATTTTTCCTTCGTTTGTGAAAAAGTTATTAGTAAGATGAATGTCTCAGTGTCTGTTTCTCCCAAGTGGATGGATTAATTCTTTTTACCAGGATTTACACGACACTGAACGAAGATGAGTATTTTGTCTTTGTTTAGACAAGATGTAATTGATAGCAAGTTGGCATAATTATTTTATTTTAGAAATTTATTTTGAATATGTGAGATGTATATAATTATATATTTTCTGATACATGATTATGTAATTATATTTGATCCTATTTATAGGACAGAGTAACATGGAAACCTGCAATTATTAGGTGTTCAACCCATGTTTGGTGAATGAGGCTTAATGAGGTAATATAATGGGGAGAGCCTGGTACACCACCTTTGTCTATGCAAACAAGACGCGTCCGTGATTTGAATAATTTCCTAGAGTCTTATGTAAATAGGAGCTATCAATGGAGATGATTCGACTTAAGTTCTAAAATGTTTGTCTAATACAAATACATGATCGCCACAGTGAGAAGGACAAGGATCAAAAAGACTTTTAAAGGTTGAAATAGAACTGGCAAATTGTGAAGCATGCCTCAGAGAATAATAGCCAAATGCTGCTAGATTGGAAACAACATTCAAGATATTCTTAAAGTAAAAAGTCATCAGAATATCAAAATTGGGGAATTTTTAAAGAGAAACTCTAAAATAAAAAGCGAGCAAGAAAGTAATTTGATAACTAAGAAAAGTGTCTAGGAAATAATAGGAGAGTCAGAAACTGACAAGCAATCTCGTCAGACTTAGAACAAGAAGATGAAACAAGAACAATTGGGAACGTTACAATCAGGGTCATGTTACAAAGCCCTAAGTGCCAGGCAGAAGGCAGAAGGCTGTGGATATAACATGAACAGAATGACAACCTAGATTTTTCAAATGAGCTTTCCAAATGTGACATCTAAATGCTTAGCACAGAGTTAGATCACCTGTAGCCTCTTTGCAGCAAATTTAGTCCAACACATTTGAGGTTGTTCTCAAATACATGTCCTCCCTTTAATTACTGCTTAAAAGAGAAGTCATGATGAACAAGGAAGTGGGAGTCTAATTTTCTGAATCTTAGGTTCATTATTGGTCTTAAAGATAAATCACAAAGGGTTTTTTTGTGGAGATTCTACCAAAATATACATATTCTTTTGAAAAGAAAAGGAAATTCTAAGAGATAGAAGAAAACCATTTGCAAAATTCCATATGCCTACATACTCAAAATGAAATGCTATTACGATATTTGGCACTTTTGGCAACTATACAACCTCATATATGAACCATTGGTCAATGGATAGTGAGTATGGAATTTTAAGAATGACAAGAAAAATGGTGCAAAATGAAATGAAATGATTGCAGGATTTGGAATCAGCACTTTAATAACTATCTTCTTCATTTTGATTACAAAGTCATAAAATATTTAATAAATAATTAACTGAGGAAAACTGTACCTGCATTATTTCTAGAGCTTAAAATAAGCATGATGAACCCTCCCAGATCTCAGGGATCTTCCCAGAATAGGGGAGGAGAGACTGTAAAAGCCAGAGGTGGTGGATAACATCAAGATAAGCGTTGTAGGGTAGTTGTGCATATGAAGTCACAGCGATTGTGATCGTGTATATAAGACCTCTGCACACTCAATTCACACAAATTCCAGCTTAGAAGAGGAAGTAGACAAGAAATCCCACCATTATCTGAGGAGCTGTTGCCATTTGATGTTGCTGGGAAAAGGAAAGTTGATTTTCTTTAATGCTGAAGCTCCTGGGTAAGTCAACCATAGACCAGGTCAGACCCGACTATCCGGACACAAACTAGATTTTACTGGAGTAGAGGGGAATCTCAAAATTAGAAAGCAGATTGAGAGGATAATTGTGGGAGGACTAAGGAGAAGGAAGGTGAATAAAACTCAAACTAGACTGTATGAACTTCTCAGAGAAGGAAAACATTGTTTTAAGAAAAGAAAAAAAAGAAAACAGGTTCTTTTTTTTTAAAGAATATTTATTTATTTATTATGTATACAATATTCTGTCTGTGTGTGTCTGCAGGCCAGAAGAGGGCACTAAATCTCATTACAGATGGTTGTGAGCCACCATGCGGTTGCTGGGAATTGAACTCATGACCTTTGGAAGAGCAGGCAATGCTCCCAACCACTGAGCCATCTCTCCAGCCCAGAAAACAGGTTCTTGCCTGAGCTCAAAGCAGCCCAGTGAAAGAGGTTCCCTGGACTCAGTTCTTAACTTCTGTGGTGTAACGTCACCGTGTTTTTCCATCTCATGACTAAAGCCACATCATGGCACAGCGATCTGTGGGAATCACAGGCCTTAAACACATACGAACTAGGCTAAAAGCACTTCATACCTTATTAAATAAAGCTCCGTGTTCTTCAGAAGCAGTTTTGAGTATCTGATTAATGGCATTTGATCGGAGTGACATAGTTACCAGTGATTTGAACGGAAGATGAAGCTCATCCACACAGATCACAGAGGGAATATAAATTTGTGAAATATAAACTGTGAAATCAGCTTCCAAAACCTCTGCGGGTATCTATGGAACAGACTCCCCTACCTTCACACAGCGTTCATGGTTGCTTTCTACACATTCTCAGACCCTTTAGTAAATCAGTGGTCAGTACCAAACTTTTTTTTTTTTCAGGAAGGGATTAAGATTTTCAAATAGACCAAAATAGAAAGCTAAAGTGATTTCAATTGTATGTCTGCTACTATGCTTAGCAGAAATGACTGTACTAAAACTCTAATATCATTGTGTAACACTCTGTTTTTGTTGAACTTGTATTTTTGCTTTTTCTGTTTTTTAACCATTGTATTTATGCTTAATTGACATTCATTAATGTCAATTAATTTTGATTCCATATTCTTATTTAATTGTTCAAATTGGGCTCATATAGATATTGCATTTTTCTAATATTTTAGGTACTTTAAGAATTCCAACTTCAGAATAAATATGAAGGTCTCATAAATCCATAATTAGGTGAAAAACAAAATACATGTAACCGAAAAGCAACAGAAGATCCTGAAATATATCCTTTGAAATAATATTATGAACATCTTTTAGTATAGGATCACTGCCACTGTGATGATTTAGAGAGTTCAGATTCTGCTTTCATTGTTTAGGAAGTCATGGAAGGGGTTGATTGCAGGTTTGTACACAAGAAAACCATGCAAATGCATGAACATTTTGAAAATGCTTGTTCTAGTCAAGAAAAATCACAGTTTAAGCCATGAATAATATATAAATACTCTAAAGGCTACAACTTGCTCTTCTGGAAATATATCCATACAAAAGTAACTTTGGGGTGACTTAGAGGCCTATCAGCTAAACATATAAGTGTATGCATATACTGTGAACGTGTTAGCCTTGATTTCACAGATGTTTCAGCAGCATTTACTACGGCTGCAGCAGTGGTAACATATTCTACCTAAGAACAAACAACCTCTCAGGATCTGGCAAGATTTAACAGAAGTTTAAAACAATACTTTGCAGAGAAAATGCTAACCATCTGCAAATGTTATTATTAACACTATTCTTTTCTCTTTTTTCTCCCTATGTTATTTACACTTCCTGTTGCTTTCAAATCTTTCAATCTATCATTAGCAGTTAATTATAAACAAATGTCTAAAGATGTTTATATCTGTGTTCTTTTTCTTCTTAAGCCAAACATTGCAGCATTTTGTTTTAATCACATGAATTTCCTTTCCACTCCTAGGGTCTACCTGAGCTCTGTTTGGAGAACTCAATAGCAGAACCCAAAAATAATCGCTGTCAGGAGAGTGCCTTTGTAGTCAGTGGAGAGACAAAGGGAGGAACAAGTTTATAATGGAGAATAACTCTAAATCAATAGCATTTAGTGTTATGTAAGCAAGAAACATCTTTAGGTAAACATGAACATAAGTAACTGAGATATTATAATATGACCTGTTATTTCATGTCATCATGCCGTAATAGCATATGACTACCTATAGTAAAAGAATTATTAGACCAAATCTGAACCTTTTCCTTAGCCTTTGTCATGACCATTACCAGAGGCCCTCAAACGCCACCCACTTGTAACTCTGCCAGAATGAGAGCACAGTTACTCTGTTTACAGGAGAGTTGCCTCTTTGATGTTGCTTAGCCACCATTTCCATTACAGCCACTTTTATCTCTGTCCTGGCATACATTCCCACTACATCCTCTTCTCCAGGTGGTCTCCATCCAACCTTCAGTTGTGCCCCTAAAGCTCATGCTCTCTCTCTCTCTCCTGTCCTTTGCCCATCGATGGCCACATATACTCTTGGGATGTTAATACCAACCTATTCCCATTTTATTCTTTTATACACAGATTTATTTAATGGGAGAAAGAGCCACAAGGATAGACCATGAAATCCTCAACAAATATTGCCACATAATAAATTATTATTTTCAACTATTTTTGAGGACTCCTTTGAAAAAAATGATGATACAGATGGACAGACTGAGCATTATCAGGGATAACATAAGGAGGGGGAATTTCACAAATAAAACATGTTGGAATACAGAAAACAAATGAAGTTTGAACAAGGTAAAGGTAAACACTAGGAAACCCGAGAAATGAATAATTAATATGGTCTATGAAGAGTAATACACACACACACACACACATATATATATATATATATATATACATATATCTTACATTGATGTGGGAAGGTCATTTGTCAATCTGTTGTTTCATTGGTTAATCAATAAAGAAAACTACTTGGCCTGATAGGACAAAAAATTAGGTAGGTGGAGAAAACAGAACAGAATGCTGGGAAGAATGCCTCTCCTCTCTGGGTCAGACACAATGAAGCTCCAGCCCAAGATGGATGTACACTAGAATCTTCCTGGTAAGACATCACCTCATGGTGCTACATAGATTATTAGATATGGGTTAAAGCAAGATATGAGAATTAGCCAGAAGAGGCTAAATATAATGGGCCAGGCAGTGTCTAAAAGAATACAGTTTCCATGTAATTATTTTGGGTAAAACTAGCCAGTGGCCCCGAGCTGGGAGGCAGGAAGCAGCCCGCAGCTCCTACTACATTACATAATGAATAATTCCTTAGGCTGGTCATGGGCAAATCACATCCCAGGTAATAAAAATAGCATAGGGAACCTGAGTTTGGATCACCAGCATGCACATAGGCCTGGTATCCTGCCTGTTGCCCCAGGACTCAGGGTGCAGAGAAAGAAGTCAAAGCAAGCTCACCACTACTGTAGCCAAATTGGAGAGTTCTGGGATTAAGTGAAAAGCCCCTCAATATTTAAGGTAGAAAGTGTTCAAGGATGGTAATAGATGTCAACCGAATGTACAAGAACATGTGTGAGTACAAGCCCAAATATACAAAAGAGACCATCACACACACACACACACACACACACACACACACACAAACATGCATACACACATACACATCACATACAAATGCAAAAAAACTAAAGAAAAATTAATAGTATAGGAAAAGAGATATAAAACAGAGTATTTAATGTTTTGGAATTCTAAGGTTGTGTTTACTTCTAGTGATGTTGCTGTGGGCAATTTGTGAAGCCCAGCAGAGGTATTAGTAAGGACCTTTCCTGTCCTGCTGTTTGTATATGTATTTGAGAAGCAACAGAAGAAAACTGAAAAGTTTTAAGTGGGGGTAATGTATAAGCAGATATATCCTTTTAAACCACTTCATTGATTAGACTGTGGAGAATAAGTGGAAATCAAAAATATTTGTAGTAATTCCAGGGACAAGTGAGAAAGTCTAGTGAAAAGCAATGTGACTTGGCTGAAAGAAGAGTATGGTGGACTCTAAGATAGAACTGAGCTAAACTAAGGTAAATTAGTCCTGGAGTGTGGTGTGGAGAAAGAGTATAGCAAGCTTATATACAACTTATTGGGGAATTGGGAAAAGATGACACTGGTTCAGTTTTGAACATGTTTCACTGAAGTGACAGTGAGGTGTCTGAGTAAGCTGATCGGGGAAAAACCACATGCAATGATTTGGCAATGTATTACCTGTTAACTACAGAATTCAAAAGTATACAATGGCAGCCCTAGAGAGAATTGTACATACCAATGCTCACCACCCAGGAGAAAGAGATCTCATGAGTGGAAGATGGAAAGACAAAAAAATATCAAAAATGGAAATAAAGTTCAAGGAGGAAGCTTGAAATTGGCCGGGTCAAATCAAGAAATGCTCTTCAAAGAGAAACACAGGTTTCTCTTCCAATTATAAAAATAAAAAAGTAGGTAGTCAACACTGTGAATCATCACACTTAGATTTGGGCAGACTGAAAGAGGGTGGTTACTGTGCACAATTATGTTTGTAGACTGAGAGATGGTAACCTGTCACTCATGGAAGGACTCGTAGAACTTAATGGAAGACAAAGTGCACAACACAGCACCCCATACGCATTAGTAAATAGCTGTGCCACAGTGGCAGCTGGTTCATCCGCTATTGCTGTCATGGTGCTTTGTGAGTTTGGGTTTATGTTCAGGTTTTGCTTGAGAACTATTTTCTTCTAACGTCTATGAGAACAAAGCTCACTGACTAGGTGAAAATGTCTGGTAATGTTTTAGTTTTTTTTAAAAGCAGAAATTTTACCAATATGTTGTTTTAAAACCCAGCCCGGGCATGTAGCAAAATTCCCTAAATGAACTGATTTTGCAGATGAGCACAGAAAGTCTTAGAAGGCCAGTGTTTGCTCTGCTCATTTACTGCTGGGAGAAGATGAAGCCCCGGGAGTTTCCCTGACAAGGCAGTCAAGCACGAGGTCAAGGTAGAGGCAGAACTGGTCAGGGCCACAATGTGGGTCTTCATGCATCCCTGCTTGAGCATCCAACAGTAGCTTTTGAGCGTCAAGGTCAGCTCTGAGTGATACGGATTATTTCAGGAACCCTTATAATCAGCAGCACGTTAGGTTGTGTGTATCACTTTGTCTTTAAATTGTTTTAAGAGTGTGGGTCTTCATGCATCTCTGCTCGAGCATCCAACAGTAGCTTTTGAGCATCAGGGTCAGCTCTGAGTGATGCGGATTATTTCAGGAAAGCTTATAACTAGCAGCACATTAGCATGTGTGTATCACTTTGTCTTTAGATTGTTTTAGGAAGGTTAAGATGTAACTACACTTTAGTCGTTAGTATTAAGTATGAATTGCCTGTCATAAGAAGCAGTAATGGTGTTCAGATTTCCCTGTAGAAATGCAGAAATATATTTGAGTTAGTAGTCTCAAACTCCTAAAAGTAAAATAATGACATATTTTTTTTTTATTTTTTGCTTATTCTTCTTGCTGCTTTTGTTTTTCCAGAAGGGGAAAATTTTTTTAAATTTAACTTTCCATCTTAACAAAGCTTTAGTTTTCAGATTCAAGTGACTTCAAATACTCCACCACTGTCACACTGGCACCTCGGGATCCCAGCACAAGGCAGGAAGCGGCTTTGCCATGTCAGGGAAGCAGCAGCTTTTTCGAGTGAATATGCATGAAAGTGGTACAGACCCCAGCATCTCCACGGGCAGCACCTGATTGGCTTGCAGCCTCACTGCCCATCCTCGCATCTGAGCTCAGCACAGAAAGTCCCAGCATCGCAGGCTAATGTGCCTTTAAAGTTGTTTGTTTGTCTTGTGTCAAAGAAGGAACCAAACAAAGAAAATCTGGGTAAGTGGTTGTGAGCCAAGCCAGACAGGAAAATCACACTTCTCAATTATTAGAAAGCCATCAATATGGTCTATAGAGAAATATGTTTTTAATGATATAGACACTGTTGAAAACATAAATCCGAAGGTAAAAATACCTTTGCAAACTCTCCAGGCCTTGCTTTGCCTTTTAACTAAGGAATAAGATTAGAGAATAGGGTTTTTCCCCCTCTAGGCTATAGTTCTACTTTTAACTAAGAAGAAAAATAGTTTCTATTTAAGTACATTTTTTATGGGCACTTGGTCTCTACCGAATAGAACATTATAGACATCTCTCCTTCATTCCTTACCCTGTGGATCAGCACATTTTGCCATACTCTATAGCTAAAAAATTATCACTTCAGTTGTCAGAAGCTCAGCAGCATTCTGGCAGCAAAGCCAAAGCCAACACAACTCTGTGGCAGTTGTGGTAATTCACTATTTTCCCCTCTTCTTGTGGAACAGCTATGCTCAGAAATGTCTAGGACATTAAATGATAAAATTCCACTCATGATAATTAGGTTTTTGTCCCTCAGCATCCTCAATGTGTCACTGCCATGTCTCTGGCTCTTGTATCCATACTCTTTCTTCTGTCTCTGCAGTAATGCTGCAAGCAAAGCTGTCCACAGAGCATCCCACAAATGAAGTCTGAATTTGTCTTTCAGGATCCACACTTGTCACTGTGCTATAACCTCATATTTTAAATTACTTGAAAAGTGACTTCAAAACGATCTGAAGTAGAAACAGTCTAATACAAATGAATACATCTTCCTCTAGCAAGTTATCTAACAAGAATTTTAAATTGCAAATGCTAACTTTGTAAAGGTTATACTAAAAGGGCTTCATGCATGGTTATTTCCAACTCATTAAGCATCTTTAGAAATATATACAAATGCCTTTAAAGCAATGGCTTAAAAGAAGAGTCCAGGCCTTTGAGGTAAGAGCAAAAGAGTAGGCTATTATGAAAAATTTTTAAAAGCTAAGTGCTATGAACTGTGACCAGGTATTTAATCTACAATAGATAGCACATTTCTAGACTTGTAGACATGGCACAAATCTTAGTTAGAGTTTAACAAATATGCACTCACATTCATTCACTTATTCAGGCAGTCAGTTACTCATTAACTATTGTTAAATACCACAACATGCCAATTACAAATCAGAAAGCTGAAATTATAACAGATAAATGACCTGCCTGCCTTCTAGGAGCTTACATTCTAAAATGGGGGTACAATTTAATAAAAGAACAAATATAAAACAAATGTAAGCAAAAAATAAAGTAGTAAAATGGTGTTAGAAAGATGTAGAATACTGTTTATAAAAATATAAACACTTTGAAAGAATTGTCCTCTCAAAAGTATCTGGAAATTGAATATTTGTTGCAAAAACTATTTAAGCTTTAAGGTCATAAGAGCAATGAACCAGAAAAATGTAGACATTATGCAAGACATGATCGTGAGATGTCTGAGTCAGCAAAAATGATAGGGTGTGAAGAAGGGAAAAGGAAATGTTTGGAGAAAGAGAAATAAAAGTCTTTGAAGGAAGGGCTTTGGTGTTCTACTAAGTATATCAAAAAGCCCCTGGAGGAAAGAGAGAGAGAAAGGGCATGACCTAATCACAAGCTCTCATTGTTGACCATGCATTCTCTCCATGAGCTACCACCTTAAGAATGTTGTACCCTCAAGTATTTACACCAAACCTCTAATGTAGCTATTTGTATCAAAAAAATAATGAAACAAAAAGAGTGTAAAAGGGGAGATAGTTTCAACAGTTCAAATTTCCCAGTGACTTTCCCCACAAACTCTATGTTGCTCTTACTGATACAAATGGTTATACTTATATGGTAGATAGGGAGGGAAATTGGAATTTCTTTGAGCAGTACTACATTATAACATAATGAATGGCCTAAGACTAGAATTTAGGTGCCATGATCAAAGTGAGTTTCTTATGCAGTACACTGTTTTAAAATAGAAGACTGACTTGGGCACCACTTCTACTTTTTTCATATCTCATTTACCAAACTTAATGGTGAACAGAAATGAGGAAAAAACATATTTCAGGCAAAGGAAACAAAAAAAAAAAAAAACACCGAATGAGAGTGGACGGAGGAAGACCACTGTGATTCATTCTTTTAAAACTAGAGTTGCAATAGCTCCAATGACTATAGAATGCAGAATCTTTGTAATTAACCCTCCTGCATTCAACTAGTTAACTGAACGATGGATAAGAGAAAAGATTGAGAAATTTGCATATCCAGGAAAAAATAACATGCATCGTGCATACAATCTCTTCAGAACTAAACAAACTTGTAGTAATACGAGCGGCAAGGCTGCGTCCCCAGCACCCCAGCCGCACCCCGGCCGCCTGGCTAGCTTATGCCCCGAAATAATCACATGGACACTATATTCTTTTAAGCACTGCTTGGCCATTTCTATCTAGCCTCTTTTAGGCTAACTCTCACACCTGGACTAACCCATCTCTAATAATCTGCTGTAGCCCACAAGGTAGCTTACCAGGGAGATTCTAGCCTACGTCCATCCTGGGTCAGAGCTTCATCACGTGTGCCTCAGAGAGCAGAGCTCTCGCCTCTGCCCACAAGAGTGGAGCATCGTCTCTCTGAGGCGTCTGCCCCCAAGAGGAGAGCTGTTGAGTCTGACCTCACTTCCTCTTCCTCCCAGCATTCTGTTCTGTTTACTCCTCCCACCTATGTTTTAACCTATCAGGGCAAGCAG
>NC_022011.1:59664285-59675296 GCF_000317375.1 Microtus ochrogaster | reverse complement strand
AGAGCTGTCGAGTCTGACCTCACTTCCTCTTCCTCCCAGCATTCTGTTCTGTTTACTCCTCCCACCTATGTTTTAACCTATCAGGGCAAGCAGTTCTTTATTTAATTAACCAATGACCTTCCTCCATCACAAACTTTATTTTCCAATGTGTACATCAATCTTTAATGGTTTTCATATGTTTCTGGCTAGCTCGTGTAATGCTGTTTGACAATGAACCTTGTGTTATTGTAGAAAAATACATACTACAGGTTTATATTTGTAATTGTGATTTTAAAATATATTACAGATAGTTTCATTTAATATGTGTTGATATACCTGACTAGCAATCAGTGTTACATAAATAAATCAGATACCAGTTCTCTGCAGACTGTTGTTGTAATGTTTATTATTGGGGGAGGGGAAGGGAAATGGGGGTCATGTTTTTTATTGTTCTGATTTTCACTTTATGTTTTTGTTTTTCTTTATGAAAGAGAATACGAAGTGGATAAAGACTTAGAAATATTCTCAGAGACCTAAAGGTGAACAGAAAAGTTAAAGGAAATCATGAAAACTGTATATGAATACGTGAGGAGACTGATGAGACATGAGAGAATAATGAGCAGACTAAACATAAGAATTCAACCAGCATAAAGAAATTAGATACAGTGTAGAAGAAACAGACATATTCTGAAATATAAGTGCAGTAAATAAGCTGAAAGACTAGTGAATTGAGCTGAGTCACTGTCTTATGGCAAGCACAAGAATCAGGAGTAATATTTGTTACTGGAAATTACCTTATCTGTAAGAAAAAAAGGAAAGTGAAAGAAAATTAAATATTAATGGAATGCCATCAAAACAACCAATATATACGCTCAAAAGAGAAGAAAGCAAAAGAGGAGAGGAGAGGAGAAGAGAGGAGGGGAGGGGAGGGGAGGGGAAGGGAAGAGCAGAGAGAGAATAGGCATTAGATAAATAAATGGTCTATGTTGCAGAATATTAGTTGTGGAATATCGTCAACAAATGTGTTACATTTGTGAGACATTTATTCCACAAATATGTGAAATATGCTGTGGAATATTTGTTTAATGATACAAATATGTGTTGCATTGTTTTATGATGCATTTGTTTAATTCTGCGAAGCTGTGTTTCTTTGCCTACCTAAAACACGTGATTGGTCTAGGAAAGAGCTGAATAGCCAAAACATAGTCAGAACAGGGACAGGCAGGACTGCCAGGCAGAGAGAATAATAGAAGAAGAGAGGGAGGAACAAGAAAAGGAGAAAGAAAAGAGGACAGTACAGACGAGTCACTCAGTCACACAACCAGCCACTGAATAAGACGGGAAATGACATTTAGAATAATGAAATGGTAAAAAGCCCAGAGGCAAACCAGAAGAAAAATGGATTAGTTTAAGTTAGAAAACCTGGCTAAAAACAATTTAAGATAAAGCTGGATATTCATAGGTAAGAATTAGTCTCCCTGTTTTTATTTGTGAGCTCAGTTGCAGGCTACCAAAGAGTAAAGAAATAATAAGAAGAACAATATTTTGGTGTTCCAACATGGGTCCATATTTTCATGTAGGGAATAAGAGATCAGAAAATAAAAATGGTGGAGGTTTACAGCTCCTTCAAGAAACTCTGCCACAGGAAAGAGCACTTAAACAGCCTTTTTCAAACTAAGTAGAAATACGAGACTAAATTTTAAAAAATTAATTACAAAAATACAAACAAGACTGGCATTTCAGACCTGAGGAACTGAATGCAGTTCCTGGACAAATGCGGACAAAAACAGCTTTCAATGTTGGAGCCCAGATCCAAACTTAGCAATTTAAAGAGGTATGCAGTCAAAAAAAAAAAAAAAAACTCAAAACACAGCAGTAAAAGAGGTGCAGATGGAAAGACCTCTAAACAGGTTACAGTGTATCTAGCAATATGCTTAGGCTTAAGAAAAGTGAAAGGATATAGATCATTATAAAAAATAATATTAAAATAATAAAGTCTCTTAAGAGAATAAAAGTAATATAAAAGAATAAGCCAGGTAAATATGTAAAATACACAGGGAGTCTGGATCTTGTCTGTTGCTGTATTAACCTTGAATTTCTTGATTGGTGATAAGCAAGTGACAGCTGCTAAGAGACGTGTAATTGAGAAAGAAATACTGAAATAAACCAAACTACATAGTTTAAGAATGCTTTAACTTTGCCGGGCAGTGGCGTTTATGGGACAGGCTTCAAAGCAAAACAGAAAAACCATATCTCAAAAAAAGAAGAAAAAAAAACCAAGAAACTAGAAAAGAATCACATTGATTTGGAGAAGAGGTTTAATTTTTATTTCCACAGGAAATAAGAGGCTTTAGATTTTTTCAGGGGTGATATGGACCAGGTTTGATCAAAGAAGACCTCCTGAATCTTGACAGGTGATATGTATCAACAAAGGTTACAGTTGGTCTTCACAGGACTTGGCCATTATCTCTATTTTCTCAGGGGCCTTTATAGATGCCTTCACCTACACACAGCAGGAAGTAGTCTAGAGAAATTAACACCCACATTCCCAAGAGGTGGGGTGGATTGTTGTTGGTTATTTGTTGGGATATCTATGTTTGCTGTTTTTAGGGGAATACAGAAATGTAGGATAAAAAGACAACTATAAATCTCAGATATTTTGCATTGGCATGAATTTTGGTATACTGATACAAATTTAAAGCCAGATGTCTCTGTTGTTTGTTAACATTACATTCTTTTGGGGTTCTTGATGTAGTTAAAGACTAAAGGTTAGAAATATAGATTTTCTTAGTTAAGACAGAAAGTATATTAGCTATAAAACTTTGGAATCACTAAGAGAAGATAGATATTGGAGTATTTTCTCTGAATTTGTCAGACACAAATGGACTGGTCATTGTATATGTAATCCTTACTTGATAATTGTTTTTATCATATATAATCATACTATGTTTAAGTAAAAACCCTTCCATTTTTATTTAGACAAAAAGGGGGAAATGTTGTGGGAAAGCAATATAAAAAGTTTATAGAACATAACTAAAGGCAATAAAAACGTTAAAAGTTGTCTGGTAAGGAAAAACAGGAGGATAAACGTAAAAATCCTTCAAACCAAGATCAATAGCTATCTGTAGTGGTGAAGTTGCTTGTTGAGTGAACATCGACTCCACCCAAATGCTTATATCCTATATGAAAACTACAAATATAAAGGTGTCTACAGAATAAGCCTGTAAGGAGGCAGAAAATGAACTGACAAAAAACAAGGAAGTGACAACTCCACTGATTTCTCCATCTATTCTCCATATGTGATCAAAACAGAGAAAGCAAAGATGAACCTCCAAATGCTTTCATTTAAGCAAGCTACACAAGATGAGGCATGAGCTGGATGTTTTTCCAGGAAAATAATGTTCATAATGTTCTCTTGACTCTCTGAATATGGCAGACAATGAGGGTTGCTGAGAAGCCAAGGACAATGGCACTGGGTTTTGATCCTACTTCTTGTTCTGGCTTTGTGGGGGCCTAGCCAGTTTGGATGTTCACCTTCCTAGACCAGGATGGAGGGGGGAGGACTTTGGACTTTCCACAGGGCAGGGAACCCTGACTGCTCTTCAGACTTGAGAGGGAGGGGGAGGGGAGTGGGAGAGGGCGGGAGGAGTGGGAGGCTGGGAGGAGGCGGAAATTTTTTTTTCTCAATAAAAAAAAACACAAAAAAAGACAAAAATCAGGTATACAGCCCTGTCTAAAGGATTCTGCTTACAATAAATGCTAGTAAAGTGGAAAAAAAAAGATCATCACAGAAATGATATTTTTGAAATTGAGATAATGAGAGGAACATGAACATATTAGATTACACTGTATAATAGTGTCAACATTTTTTCACCTGACATACATTCAGAAAGACTTTTTTCAAGAATTGAAAATATTTAGTAAAGCATACTTGCAGGTTAAATATGAATTGTTGCACCTACTCCCACAAGATAATTTTTAAGACATCAAATATTTTTTCAGACTTTCATGAAATATTCTTTTATATACTTTTACTTTTAAGTAATACTTGGTTGTACTGATTTATTTTACTGTATTACAGTATAATAATTTATATATATAATACTTATAAGAATTTATATATAATATTTTAAATGTGTAAACTTGTTTCTATTTAATGCTTTATACATTTATGCTAAATCTACAAACAAGTTTACTGAATATTTACTTCCAGTGATTTCTTTAGTGTTTGAATTCTGGTTGCTTCTCTTTATATGATATTGGTCATTAAAGTAAGTCTTACTATCTGGACTTATTCTAAATTTAGACTTCTTATGTCTGAGAGGAAGTTAAACAAAAGCCCGAGATATTTCTCTCTCACAGTTGAATCTTCTGGGTTTTTGTTAGAGTGCCATAGAATCACAAACTGCATGGGCATTTTGTGATACTTGTAGGTCTGAGTCACTACTGCCTTTGAACAAGCCATTCAGGGCATAGAAAATGCATTAAGATCACACTGAACATCACAACTGATTTGTTAGTTTATAATTACAGGGATGTATTCTCAGAAACTTATGAAAATTATTTCATCATCCTTATGCACATATCATACACTACACTACAGAAGCCTCAAATGGTATAGACAGCTGTACCCCTATGTCACATCAACATATAGCATGCTGCTATAAAAACAGTGTAGTGCATTGGAATAAAATAGTATTTCTATTTAATTCTATTTTTATTCTACATTTTCACATAAAACACAGAGAAATCACTATAAAATTACTCAAAAGTCAGAATCTTTCATCTCTGTCATAGTCTTATGAGAATATATTGTATATACATATGGGTTCTACCATTGACCAAATTGCTATACAATTTGTTATTGTACAGAATTATTTAGCTGTAATTGATTGCCATAACAGTATGTTATATATGTATCTAAAAACACAATTCCATTTTTTTGCTTTTAATTTCTCTTTCTAGTTACTGATATTTATACATGGCCTCATTCAACCCTTTGGTACTTTCTTTATACTTGTAATTTCTAGATGTTGAAATAAACCTGTGGAAGTGTTTTACAGTTTGCCACATCTGAGGACACTGGCCTTCAGAGGAGATCACAGAAGATGGAATTCTCTAAGAATGTATAGCAATTTATTTGAAAAGAAAAATAAACTAAATGTTTCTAAATATTCTGATACTTTTCAAATATTTTCTGCACAAACAATTGCTGTGCATTTTGTATTGATTATAGTAAGTCAACATAATACTTTATTTATAAATGATGAACTTGTGATATAAAGACTCAGAATTGCTTGTGTGAAGACGTTGAAAATAAATGCTCATGGACAATATTGATCTGATTAAGGTTTAGTCAATGCTGGTGATGTCTCTAATTGGAGATATGGGGTAGACTCTTAAACCAATTAGAAGTTTGTGTTATGAGACATATTATTAGGGCCAGGTGGTGGTTTAATTTAATAACTAAAATTATAAAATAAATTGATACAATTGTTCCTATGTAGTTAGAAAGCAAATCTAGAAGTTAATCGGTGCTTATGTGATGGGATAGAGAGCAAGATTTATCAAAGAAGAATGTGGCTCATGGAAGACAGGGATGTTCTAACAGCCAATTAAAAGAAGGTGGGAATGACCTGAAAATGTCATCTACTCTAATCAGTCTTATAAATACGTTGAAACAAAGGAGACATTCCTGAACTTCAGCACAAAGTGCTAGATTTAGCTAACAGGACAAACTTTGCTAATAGCCACTATTTAAAACTATGTGGTAGCAAGTCATCATTTCAATTTACTGTGGCTCGAAGGTTCATCCTGTGTCCATGCAGAGAACAATCCCAAAGATCCCCTTTGTGTGGTATTTTTCTCAGCTATCGAGGAGTCTACATGGTGGGTTTAATATCCACTAAATCGATCATCTTACCTAGCAGGGCTTATCATTCATGGACATCTTAATTAACTCTTTGATAATTCAGGCTTATGTACGGTAAGAAGGAAATGATACAGATACTTAGGAAGAACACATCTCACTATGGCCAAATAGAAGATTGGAGATTTGACTGAAATCACCCATTTCTTTTGATGCGGTTATCAAAGAAGAAAATCCAGTTTCTGTAGGAATTAGAACGTGTTTTTCAAACAATGTTAAATGCTTTGATGCCATCAGGGAGATCTGTAGGCTCATATTGTTGTGATGAGTAGAAGTGGCTGCCTCTCCCATGATTCAGGACTAACTTCTGGAGCCACACATCCACAACATAGTTCCCAAAGGTTTGTGCATTTGTAACATGAATGTTTCTGTATCTAGGAAGCTAGTCAAAAAAACAAAAGTAAGTTTCTCAACTTCTAGGGGTCACTGTTAGACTATGCTACTTTGAAAGAGAAGAAAGGCCTTGGAAATGGCCTTCAGCCTTATCTAACAAAGTGGACATCTTATTCTAATAAAATGGTTGTAACCTTGGAAGGCACAGAATTTCAACCTTGAGGAGATAAGATATAAGGAATAGGTAAGCCAAGAAGACACTGTGCCTCCTATTTCAAAGAAGCCAGAACAGGCCTTGAGTAAACTCCTGTAATCTTTTCAGGGACAGCTCAAGTCTACAAGAGCTAGAACACAAAGACATTTAAAAATGTGTGTATATTGTGGAAAGTGAACTAAGGACACAACATATGCATCACTTGTATATGTATAAAAAGTTGAAGATTATTTTTTTCTTTCAAAGTTTTCTTTTATTTAGTAGAATAATTAGATCAGTTAGGGTTCTGTAAAGGAACAGGACTAGTACATTGATGAGGGATTGTTTAGAGTAACTTACAGGCTGTGGTCCAAGTAGTCCAACAACAGCTGTCTCCAAGGAACTTATGAGACTGGATGTCTCAACTAACTCTCTCAATCTGGTCCTGGAGTACCAAGGAAATCCTAGAGAGATGTCAAGTTTCAGTCTAGATTGGAATCCTAAAGAAGTGGGCTCTAACATGGGCAAAGGAAAGGCTCAGTAACAGGGTAGATGAACTTGCTAATAAGAGTGAGGGTAAGCAGCCAGACAGCAAAGACCTTTGTTTCATATCCTTTTATATGGAATGCCACGAGAAGGTGTAGCCCAGATATAGGGTGGATCTTTAGATACCAAACTATCCTGATTTAGGGTGGGTCTCCCACTCAAATAATCCAATAGAGAAAAGTCCCTTATAGGTATGCCAAGCTGTTTAGGTTTAGTTACTCCCAAATGTGGTCAAGTTGGCAATCAATATTAGCCATCATAAGTTCACCCCCTTGTCAGCTTGACACACATTCATATCTCCCTATATCATATTTACTTTTCAAGTGAAAAACAGTGGTCAAATAATAATTATTCCTAATATGTATGACCATGTATAACCATAAATGCAACTACCACACATATTACTAAAAACACATTATATGTTTTAGAAAAGGTAGCGGTGTACCTGGAGGAACATTCTTTCAGTGTCGTGTAACTTAAACATGATAACCACTAATTCTTATCTCAATTACCACATTATGTGACAAAGACAGAGGAAAAAAACACAATATCTGTTACATACATAAAGAGATACAGTAATACACAACAAACAGCAAAACAGGACTGAGACATTTGTGTCAATTATAATCCTTGGTTCTGCAACTGGTCACGTGGCCTTCCATTGTATTTATAACTATCTTCCTCTATAACCCTTCCCATATTTCCTCCATGTCACCAAGCACCCCAGCAAATTTTGATTCTTTTCCTGGAGGAGGGATATAAATTAAGTACTCAGGTGATAGTATGCATTGTAAAGGTTAATTTAATTTCCCTTAATACTGAGACCTCAAAATGTTATGTAAATAACTGTCCTTGGTAAAATATGTGTTATTTTTAAGTGTGTTTTATGAGAGCTGGTGGAAACAGGAATAGGAAGCACTATTTTTTTTTGTACAAAAAAGTTGTATTTACTAATTGGAAATATAAATTCGTAGAAGGCTCATTATGTACTCAGATCAAAATCAGTCACTACAATTTTATTGAGGAGTGAGGTTGCAACTCAGTTCTAGAGTGAGGCCTATCATAGATGAGGCCTTAGATTTGGTCCCTAGCACTTCAGAGAAAAGCAAGAAAGAAAAGATTATGTATTCACTTGACATTCTCATTTAAAGCTCACAAAATTCATTGTATACATGAAAATACTGGGGCTGAGAAAGGCACAATTACAGGATGAAGATGAATCAGGAGAAGTATTGCCATGGTGGCAACCTGTGTCTGAAAGTTCAAAGATCCTGCAAAGACCATTGCAGAATTATTTATTTTGTAAATTTTATTTGTCATTTATTAAACACATCCAAACACAGGTGCAAGCATTTGACAAATATTGAACAAATATTGAATATAACTAAAGACTAATTAGAAAATTCATAAATATGAATGGAAAGATATATTCACTCTTATTAAGTAAATATGTATACGTGAATATATAAATTATTAGTCTGAACAGAGAGGATAAAGAGATTCATGGATATACTGAAAAATTTATGATTTTCTTCCTTCTTTGTTATATTCTAAATAGATGAAACTTATTGAACCGGATTTATGCATATCATGCTAGCATGATAACTAAATTCTATTAAACAGTTTAAGTATCACAGCAATTAGCACACATAACCAATTCAGAAGTGTTAATGGGCATTATTACACCTCCAAATTCACAGTTGATAATTAATGAAATTAAATGACTCATCCAAGGCCATACAATTAGAGAAGGGAAAAACCAGAAACTAAATCAAGGTAGGACAATTACTAGGGTTCTTCGTCAACCTTTCTCTTTATGAAGTGAGAGCTAATATTAAAGTGAGGGAATGGTATGTGATCAACAGATTGCTTCAAATAATTTGAAACAGGGGTAATTCAGAGACATGATTGTTTTAAGTTCTTTAGTTTTACTAGCGACTGAATAAAATTGGTCATGTTGATGATCAAATAAAGAGAACCATTAAATGCATTCATGAGAATGCTATGTATAATTACAAACATGATGAGAGATTTCTTCAGTCAGGTTAAACCAAAGCAAGGAGAAGAAAAATCATGAGTTCTGTGGGCATATAAAGAAAGTATAAGTTGAGAGAAAAAAATCTTAGTAAGACTCATTTGTTGTTCAGCTACTACGTATTTGATAATTGATAACTTGTAGTTGATGTACTATTTTATAATATATAGTATATCTTGTGTAACCCATGACTTATTGTCCCATTATTAGGTATTAATGATGCACATAATGTTCAGAGAAACCAAGTAACTCACTTACAATTAAGCAGCCAATAAGTTGTGTAGGCATAGTTCTTACTCCATGCTACATTCTTTTTCCTAGATGGCAGGGACAGATTTGTAAAGTAACCCAAGAGCTCTCAACGACATACAAAATACATGCCACTCTTATGTTGAAAAATCTGGCAAGTTAATACGTAACAACTAATCAGAGACAGAGGCTAGAAAGTTGTTAATAAGAGAACTATATTTAAGTCACTCAATGTCACCATAGAAGAAAATGTAACAGAGAATCCAATCTTTTACCTGAAAAAAATAGTACTTGAGTTAATAGGAAGGTCATTGCAATCATATTTCTCATGTAATTCATTTCTCAGAATAATAAATAAAAGAGTGTTAAGCATCAAGGAACACTTGATAAAATACCCCTGAAGAAACTGCCTGTGTCTGCATCTTGAGATAACTAGAACTATAAAATATTTTGATATAAAATGATAACTCTTCACATTCAACAACACTGGTTTATTGAAGTATAAATGAATATATTTATTGATCTCAACTCAACAAATATTTACTGAGCACCTACTATATAAAATTTGCTATCATCTACCCTGGATGAAAGGCTCAAATACAAATACAAAACAGCTTCTATCCACCCCCCCCCCCAAACAAATGCATTCCTATAGGGAAGAAAAGTACAAGTGAAAGCAAGAGAATACAAAATTAAAGCACATGTAAACATTTGTACAGAGACTGCTTTATACACACGAATACCATCAGCTAACTTAAGAAATACCATTTCTAACTGCAGAAATTATAGAAAGTTTCGGAAATCTATTTTGTATTACTTTTGAGATTATAATTTAATTAACACTTCTACCTTCAATTTCCTCTCATATTTCACATCCCACTTTCCTTCAAATTCAGGGCTTCTGTTTTCATCAGTTGTTATTAGATGGATGTGCATGCATGCACGCACACACACACAGATAAACGTACATGCATATAATCTGTTCATTACAATTAATGTCACCCTTTTATATGTTTTCAGAACGACCACTTGGCACTGGACTATCTGTATTTATGCTCTTATCTCCCCAGCTCCCAACTTTTCATAGTTACCTATAGTTCTCAGCAAAGGAATGGAGGGATCATGGATTTTTCCAAGTCAACTTTGGTAAGGCAGTTGGTGTCCTCCTTGCTCAGCTAATGTTTGGACAGTCATGTTGGTAAGACTTTATAGGTATGGCTTATGATTTCTTAAAGCCAACTTTCAGCACTAAATTTGCATTAATTATCTATACTTCCTAATAGTAACTCTAAACTATTCATAGAATTGATTTCTGCCACCCAATTCAAATGAAGCATAACTGGATACAAATGCCCCAATATCTTTTAAAAACTTTTTCATCAAGAATACTGACTTGGGTTCAGTATCTTCTAAAGGGTCTGCTCTGTTTTAAGTCACTTATGAAGCTCTTCATCTACTAGTTGGGACTTCAATTTCTCATTGGCCATTGGTATATAAGCCCCCTCAGATCCCTGTCAACTAAGACTTTCCATACAGTGGTCCCAATAAAGAAACTTGCTTTTCCTTAGAGAATAATAATTAGAGGGCAAGAGAAAAAAAAAGAGGGTGAAAAGGAGATAATAGATGATATATTGATAGATATGTAGTTAAAGAGATGATAAAAAAAGATATGGATGGATTAGATAGATAGATAGATAGATAGATAGATAGATAGATAGATAGATAGATGATAGATAGATAGATAGAT
>NC_022011.1:59660436-59664185 GCF_000317375.1 Microtus ochrogaster | reverse complement strand
ATAGATAGATAGATAGATAGATAGATAGATAGATAGATAGATAGATAGATAGATAGATAGATAGATAGATGATAGATAGATAGATGATAGATAGATAATAGGTAGATAGATGAGATAGATGAGATAATGACATTGTATCCAGAGTCAGAAGCAGAGAATGTTGAATGCTGATGCTCAGCTTACTTTTCCTTTTTATTTAGTCCAGGACCCTTCCAGAGAATGTTGACACCTAGAGTGAGCAGGTCTCTCCGGCTCCATTAGCCTAACCAAGATAACCTATTATATCACATGTGTGCTCAAAAGCCAACTCCTTGGAATATTTTATGTTTTATCAAATTGACATTTGATATCAACCATCCTGCTAAGTCACAGTCTACATGATCTAACCCAAGAAGTGACATCCCATCTATGTTACTGAACTTTGAACATTAGAAATAGTTACTAGATTCTACCCTTATCCAGAAAGAAAATCCCACACGGCCTGAATACAAAAAGTAAGATCACCGAACTATTTCAAAGGCCAAATCCCAGAGTCTATCTTGAAGGTCAGGTAGAATTACCACTTGTAGCAATGCAAAGGGTCAGAACACAGGCTTCAGGAACCATGAGCACAGATGTAGAGGCAAGGAAATGGGTTTGCAGGAGAAACCCAAGCGTAGCTGGGATATCCGTGCACTAGAAATATCAGCAAACAGCTCTGAAAGAAGCCAGGCTTTAAAAGGATCAGCTTATATGCTAGTGTTTTGTTATTTTAGGTTGAAGGATTTAGTTTTCTTATTTCAAGTATATAGTTGTGTTGTCTGCATGTATGTCTGTGTGTATGGGACCTACAAGGGCCTAAAAAAGGAGTCAGGTACCCTAAACTGGAGTTATAGACAGATGTGGGCCATCATGTAGGTGATGGGAGCAGAACCTTTGTCATATGGAAGAGCTTTAACTGTTTAGCCTTCTTTCTAGCCCCTGGTTGACTTCTTTTCAACTTATTAGTAACAAGTTTGTCTTAGGGTTTCTTTTTTTTCTTTTTTTTTTTTTTTTTATTTTTGAGATAGGGTTTCTCTGTAGTTTTTGGTGCCTGTTCTGGAACTAGAAATCCACCTGCCTCTGCCTCCCGAGTGCTGGGATTAAAGGCGGGCACTACCACTGCCCGGCCTTAGTTAGGGTTTCTATTGCTGTGAAGAGACACTTTGACTCTTACAAAGAAAAACATTTCATTGGGGCTGGCATACAGTTTCAGAGGTTTACTCTGTTATCATGATGTTGAGAAGCATTGCAGCATGCAGACAAACATGGTGCTGGAGAAGCAACTGAGAGTTCTACATCTTGATCTGCAGGCAGCAAGAGATGATGTCTTAAGCATGTGAAACCTCAACATCCACCCCCACAGTGACACACTTCCTCCAAAAAAGCCAAATCTATTCCAACAAGGCCACTCCTCCCAACAGTACCACTTCCTATGGGCCAAGCATTCCGACACATGCATCAATGGGGACCATAGCTATTCAAAGCACCACAAGGCTCGAGAAATATACTTTAAGGGGATGAATCTGTAGGCAATCTGAAAGACTCAGACTTCATGAAGGCCAGATTCCTTTCTGGAAATATAAAAGTCCCCATGAAGACCCAGACCAATAGCAGCAGCACCGGATCTGTGAGTGTGTGGGGAGCAGTGGAAACGGCAATCTGCTGGAATAGCGTATTTGTGCCTAGTGCTTACTCCTATAAATGAAATTTCTTCAACTTCTGATTCACAAAATACCTAATATTATGTGGATTTGCAAAGGTTTTCCAGTTTCTATTACTCTTTCCCCTAACTCTTTTATGCCCTGCTTCAGGCAACTGTTACCTATTGAATGCTGTTCTAGCAAAAACATCTGATCTGAACCTTGCCCATTTGCCCAGCAGTCACAAAGAAGGAACCAATATGACCTGGTCTTTGATCATACTTTTATTTTTTGCTAAAATGAAAACATCCTCCAATATGCAATTCTTATAAAAGGTGAGTGTTAAAACTCTAGGATAAGCCACATTTAAGCCTAGGGATTCTGTTAAAGTTAATGAAAACATACCCGGGTGAGGCAGCCGGTTGCAAGGTTTGGTGGATATTTTAATTCTTCTACAAACATCAGAAAACCTGTCCAGCCTCAATATAGACAAAAGCTAGAATGATTGTTCAATTAGTAGCAGTTTCTTGGCATTTTGTTCAATTATCTAATAAGGAAAATGAGAACCTCAGCACATAAATTTGCTCCATTACAGGAGCAACCTTTGGTGAGGAAACCAGTCGGCTGTATTATTCAAATCATCAATGCAATGCTTGTAAGATGAAACAAAGGCAGGTCCTTAATGATAACTATTATAATACAACCACACACACACACACACACACACACACACACACACACACACACACACACACACCATGAGTTATTCAGTGAAGTATAAACAAACCAACCCGTGACAATTCTGATAAAAGAAAAATAGACTCATCCTCAAAGAGAACAGATGATCCTGTTAAGGCTCTGACATTACTGCTGCTTTTAGGGACCCAGTGACTAGACACATACGTTTCCATTATCGTTTCTGCTTTCTTTTTCAGACCTTTGTTGTTGAACTTTTCACAGAAGATTCTGGGTAAAAATCAGAAATAAATACAAGTCTAAGAAATAATCCTTTAAATTAGCACCATAACGTTGACCTTTGACTGAAAGAATAGACACTATGCTTTGAAGTGTCCATCATGTGTGCAAGTATATGTACTTAATAATAATTTAGTTTTGTGTGTGAGATAATAATATGATTACAACATTTTTCCTTTCCCTTTTCTTCCTCCAAACCCTCTCATATGCCCCTCCTTGCTCATTCCAACCTGAGTTCCCTGAAGAGCTCCAAGGTCAGAGCGAAAGAACAGAGGATCAGAAACACCTTACAATACGTGCCCTAAGATTCTGATGTGGTATAAGCAGGCGTGTTTCACCAGAAGTCTTACTGGAAGCACTACTGATGGGTCTCAGGACCAGTCTCCTTCCATTTCCTTTTGAGCACAAAGAGCAAGCTAAACCCTGCCAGCAGCAAACCTTGGCGAGATCTGTCTGTTTGGAACACATACCCCCTACAGAAGCTCTTTACCTTTGCACATGCCTGGCTGCTCTCTCTGATACCCATTATGCTCTGATTCTCTTTGGCTCACATGGTACAGTCCCTAATTTTCCAGATATCATGCTCAACAACATGGATGTCAGACATCCACCTTCATTACTACCCGATGGAAGGTCTTCTTAATTGCAGATAACATACAACCTTTGCCAATGTCCTTGGGATCCCTTGTATACCTGACCTGAGTTCTCTGTATGCCAATGTTCTTAGATACCCCTCTGCTCTAGGCTATAAATCTCTCTCTAGATACATTCTAAGAAACACTACTCTGAGAAACATAATAATTATTACAAAAATGAGACTGGATATCCTAGTAACATCAGAAGCAATACCCACACATTCTCATAAACATTACTACTCAAATATAAGTTGGACAAAAACTGCACCATTGAACATGCCAAACTGAGTGGTGAGATGCCCACAAGGCCCAAACACTACACAAAGAACTATAGGCAACTGAAGAAACCTGGGAGCAGGAGAGAAGGATTTTCCTAGAGAAGAGCACACCAATTGATTTTTCAGTACCAAACAGCTCTGAAAACATATATACATGTAGCATTATACAGATAAAAGAGTTATATATATATATATATATA
>NC_022011.1:59627605-59660336 GCF_000317375.1 Microtus ochrogaster | reverse complement strand
CGCAATAACAATTGGTGGAAAGAGGCCATAGATTTGAAGGAGGAGAATATAGAGGAGGGTTTAGAGAGAGGAAAGGGAAGGGAGAAATGTTATAGCTAAATTAAAATTTCAGAAATAAACAAACAAAGCAGTTACATAATGCCAAAAACTGAAATATATGTTCTAAACCTGCCTTTTCAACAAAGATCATATAGGGTGGTGGTTTGACTATCATTTCACTTAAATGATGATAATTAACCTTCAACTACCCAAGTCACAATATCTAAGCCATTATACCCATAAGAAACCTAACAACATATTTTGCTTTCTTTTTCAAATATTTGCTCATTCACATCACCTTAATGAACATGGAGAGCCAAGAATGATGCTCCATGCAGATATGGCACAATATTCTCAGATTTCAAAGTTAAGACCTTATCCAACACAAGAGATATACTTGGTCTCAAAAATTAAAGAAATAGGACTGACTCTTAGCTTCTTCTAAGTATGGACCCCTATCTCATGGAGCCAGCAATCTCCATAAAGAGGTTACTACATGCATTGTTTGTCATCTAGCTGATGGCTCAGTCATCAGAAGAGATAAAATACTGGTTCTCATAGAATAGCCACCATGCTTAACTCCCAGATGCATCAGCATACAGATTCCTTCAGCAAGTCTGCCACACTCTTCATAAGCCATGCCTCTTTATAGTTGCATATGATCCTCCACTCGAACGTTGTCAGGTAACACTATCACTAGCAAGTGGATGAGAAATACAGATCGCCGATCAAATGAAGGATTTTTTTTCAAGGGTAATAATTCTGAGATTTATTTTTTCAGAACTGACTGATCTGTAGTCTTATTATAGCTCTGTGACTCCAGGTCTGATCTCCTCAACTCTCCTTCCTCTGCATTTATCTCAAGACGCATCCCTCTTCTGCACTGCTCCTAAATACTTCCCTCGCCAGCAAAATTGATATAAAAACTGATTCCCACCAGAGAGAGTGATGTGGGAGTGATTTCTTATTAATAAAGAAACTGCCTAGGCCCATTTGATAGGCCCACCCTTAGGTGGGAGGAGTAAACAGAACAGAAGGCTGGGAGAAAGAAGCTGAGTCAGGGAGTCGCCATGATTCTCCCACTCCAGGCAGACGCAGGTTAAGATCATTCCTGGTAAGCCAGCTCTTGGGCTACACAGATTATAAGAAATGGGCTAGTCCAGGTGCGAGAGTTAGCCGAGAAAAGGCTAGATGTAATGGGCCAAGCAGTGTTTAAAAGAATACAGTTTCCGTGTAATTATTTCGGGGCGTAAGCTAGAGCTAGCCATGTGGGCAGCAGGGTGCCGGGGACGCAGCTCCACTGTTCCTAACTACAACAAGAGAGCTTAAAAAGCTAAGGTTAAGAAAACCACAACCGAGTTCTCAATATTTTAAAGATACATAAAGATAGCAATATACACTTGATCCTTGTGCCAACCTAAGCTTGTGATTTCACTAATTATCTTCACACATCTAATATGGACAATTAATTCAAAGAAGTTTTAAAGACTGGGCTTTTAATGAAGCTTCTTTAAAAAGGCCACCCAATTAGAAGAGTACCTGCTACAGACGGGTTGATGTTAGTTAAATGACAATTGGTAGTAGGTGTATCTTTTCATAAGAAAGAAGAAACTTTAAATTATATTTAGTTACCTTTCAACATTTTAAGTTAGTTTCCGTGAAATGGTGTATTCATTGCTAATTTGCCATATACATTGAATATTCCTCATCATGAAGAGGAGCATAGAGAGCCATTGTACCCTTCTGCACAGAGTACAGGGGTGGCCACTTTTGCTTGCCTCTTCTGTTGAAACAACATACTACTTCTTTCTGGTGACGTATGTGCTGAGACTATAACAGGTGCCGACCTTCAGACATTTATCTACAATCATCACAAGATGATGATGCTATTGCACCTGAATTGAGGCCTGGAGGCAACCAGAAAACTCTCCCTCCTCCTGTCTCCCTTAGCAGTACACTAGTACAATTTTACAGAAATCACCCGGCATTCCAACCATGCTGGAATACACAGGTAAGCCCTGAGCCTGAAGACAGCATAAGGATCACTTCACGTTCAAGGCCACTCTGATCTACACAGGGATCTCCAAGCTAGCAAGGATTGCACAATGGGTCTTTGTCCAAATGAAGAGAAAGACAATAAAAAAGCAAAACCAACTGAAACTTTAGAGAACAGGAAGTCAGATGATGCTGGAGAGGGCATCTCACCTTTGGGTGCTTATCTACAGAGAACTAGAGCTTGTCATGGTTTCCTTCATATCTTTTGCCAGCAATCATCTATGTGCATATGTGCAGCAAAGAGGTTAGAACATCAGCTCAGACACAAATATCCTTTTGCATATGTGAACCTAGAGAAAACTCCAGATACATTAAAAACTCAATAATATACATTTGGTATGATAACATCAGTACCAAAAATCTGAGTTCCACTGACATTTGCAGTGTTCAGTAGCACGCATTGAAGCAGCTAACAGCTGACGTGGACATCACAATATGAGACTGACAACATAGGCGTGGACTCCGAAGGGAAAGAACTCACTGGCATGAATGCTGCTCCATAGTCACTTGTACTTTGTGCTTTTCAGAGAACTGTGGGTCACAGTAATGCCTTGCATCACTGACAAAAATATTGAGGATCACAGATGAGGTTGTTTAAACTTTGTTGATCTGATTCTTTAAAATGCCAACACTCTGCCCTTGATAGAGGTGTGGAAGAGAGGAAGAGAGGGGGGAGTAATCTTGAAGGAGTCTTTAAGCCATGTGGGAGGTACACTCTGGGGTTTTGGGGAAGGGAGGCAGGTAGGGATTGCTGAATGAGAGTGCAGAGCCGGAGTGTGTTGAACACAGTGGGTGGTGAGGAAGCCTGCTAAAGTGGAGGAGGCATTTATTATAAGAGAAGGATATGTCAAAATTACCCTTTTTAAATAGATGAATTAATGTTTCAACTCATAAAGGATCCAATTTGCCGCAGATTATTGAACACCTTCTGGAAAACCAATGGTGATTACCGTGTCGGGGCTGTCGCTCTGGAGCCGGGTACGTATATGCCATATGTGTTTATCTTTGCCACTAGCCTACTAACACACGATGATGCTGCTGCAGCTTTCAAGATGAACATTTGACAAGCCAGCTCACCGCCGACTGACACCTCCATTTCAGCTGGCCTGACATATATAAAAAGAAACCGAGTGTTTATCCCTGCGTGTTCCGGATTTGACATATGTGCTATCTAAGAGTTACAGAAGCAAAACTTCAGAAAAGAAATGGAGGCGTGTACTTGCTGGTTTATTCATCAACGTTTACCTGCTTTACCGTGCACAGACACGCATTAAACCGGCTACTATGGTACCCTGAAAACATCTGCTAACCAAATCAGGAGTAATGACAAACAAACGAGTTCCTTTGGAGGCTGATTTTCATCCAGCTGCATTTAATTATTACAATACTATCAAAGCAAGGTCCCCATTAGCTGCTAATTCAGAGAGACTTCAGAAGAAACTCCCCAAAACCTCCACCGAATCCCTCCAGCTCCACCGCTAGCTTCCGCAACCCTGACAATGTTTAAGAAGAGCCATGTAGAAGAAGTGTGGTTATCAGTCCCGGATGTTAGTGACTGCCGAGGGGTTGTTGGGAAAGATTTTTCCAATGGCATCTTTAATTAAAAATTTCAAAATGACAGAATTCATGACACCGGTATCTTTCTTTCCACTGTAGAATTATATGATGCACTGCCTCCAAAAGGGAAGTGAACATTTCATTTTAATGTGTAGTGCAGGCAAAATGTGGTGCCAGTTGTTTCACAATTCAATTTATAGCTACCACAGGCTGAACACGGTGCAGCTGTTTTTCACCTGCAGGGGAAACTGGTTTGCAAACTGATAACCAAAGTGTCTCAGAGAGGATGAGCCTAAGTTGGAAGTGACTGTCTTCAAGCTTTGCTTGTTGATCACGACCAGCTCTTACACTACACTCTGCAGTTAATCAGCTCCCTTTGGAAGTCCCTGCATACCACTCAAGCACCTCTCTTGTGCTTTTTCCATTGTAAGTATGAACAGTTTCTCCCGAGAGTTTGCTTTTGCCTGGCCAGGGAGAAAATACGACCTAGAAAACTTGGGTACACAAACCACGTGGATCCAACTTAGATGCACACTAGTCTTTTATTTACCTAAGGGAGGGCTGGTATATTCCAAGCTGAAGGTGAAGATGGGCAACATGATGTTCACTGGAGGCTTCTCCATAACAGAGCAATAAAGGGAAGCAGAGAACTTTTATGAGCAGCATGATAAATGCCTAGTAATCCAGACTGAGAACAGTAGGAATTTGCCACAGTCGAACCTGGCCAACCTCCAAGGACCCCACATCTCAATACATTTTCAGGACTCTATAACACCTTTTTTGATCATGGAAAGTGGGGGAAGAAGAGGGGCTGCTTTGTGTCCTGTAAATATTTATAACTTTAGAGGCTTTCTATTGTTTGCCCCTCTCTGTTCTTCAAAGAGCCAAATTTCTCTAAATTGAAATAATGATTTAAATTGCCTGACTTATTCTGCAATCCTTTACCCCACAGGAGCCAGTGGCATTTGAAGGAAAGTCTGACTTAACAAAAGGTAAAATGGAAGTGGGAGCGGACACCACCACTTTCAAGAGTGTTTTGCAAAAGCTTGTTTTCAGTGAGCCATTGGGGTGAGCATATGACATTAATTTCACCCTTGGCACAAAGATCAAATGATGTTGCCAGTGTCACTGTTCTGTTTATAAAAATATTTGTGATGACTTGAGCATTGCCCTCCTCCAATTGGCTTGAGAACAAGAGCTGTTCTTCTGTGCTGACTTTCATAAAGCTGGGGTATGTCCTACTTCAAAAAGAATGTGCGGAAAGAAGTATGGTCTTTGGTGGTAGTCAAACAAAACAGGATTTTTCAAATAATAATTTTGGAGGAAAGCCTTAGTGTCCCTTGTCTCTCTTTTCTGCAGATACTGAACTTCTCAATCCTGAGAGCCAGGACAAGTGAAAGCAAAAAAAAAAAAAAAATCTTTTCAAATCCCACTTTTCTCATGTTTTGCTCTGTTAGAAGGCCAAAGAAGTTTTATAAGACGATAAACATTTTATAACATAGAAGACCTGTATACTAACTGTCTTTTCAATAAGGATCCTTCTGTGTAAGCTAGGATATTACTACAATACTTTCAAAGTATAAAATTCAGGGACTTGGTAGTACACTCCTATTCTAGATATCTGCCCAAGGAAAGTGCTTGCTGTTTTCTTATGCCTTATTTTAATCCTAAGTGTGAAAGAATATTCATAAGACATGTTCTCATATTAAAGTACCAAGTACCTGAACTTGCACCATTTTATAAATAAATGGCTAATAAAAAGCCAAGTGCATAATAATGAATCATCAGATCTGAATCAGTATCAGGGTACCCTTTCATGCAAGATGGCAAGTGGACCCCAATGTGGTCTTTTCCTACCCGGGTCTGTTTCTGCCTTTAGCAAAATGCCTTTATTTTCTTACTTTTGTTCTTGATTTTTAAACTAGGAACATCCATTGAATTTAGCCTTCTGTAAGTAATGAACATTTCATTGCAAAATATAGAATCTGGTGACTGGCCTCAGTAAAGTGTCTACAGCTTGTGTGTGAGGACCCAAGTTCAGATGCAATACTAACAAAAAGTCAGACAAATTGTTCACCTTCAATCCCCAAGAGGGACGAAATGGGTGGCTCTTTGTAGCTCATTGGCCAGCCAGATTGGCCAAATCGATGAGCTCCAGGTTCAATGAGACTATCTCAAAAATAAGCAATTTGAAAAGATATTGGATATTGACCTTGAGACCCACACCCCACCTCCCGCACATGCACGGAGTGTTTTTTATAATCCAGTTCTGTACAAGGACGTGAGAACTTGCAGGAAAAGGTTTACTATTAGGTGGAATGGAAACTCACGTGTGTACTTCAGTACTCTAGTTTTACTAAATAAGAGAAGAAAGCAGAAAAAGGGGAGGGGGGGCTAAAGTCAAGGGAAAGTCAGGAGGAAGAGAGGAGGAAAAGCATCCTGTGAAAGTGACTGGTCTAAAGTCATCACTTCCCAGCAAAAACGGACTAAATCATGGAGAAGAATAACTGTCATTAAAAACTTATGCCACAACTTCTGATCTCTTCTTGATTGTTAGGCCTTGATATTATTTTATTTTTCTGTTATGTTCTGTACTTCATTCACAAAAATCTGCATGTGTTGCTAATCAATTCATTTCTGGAACTTGCAAAATTAGTTGCTGTCAGAGAATTGCGAATTATTTATGTCATTTATTTGCCATACCACTTATTATATCAATATGTAAATGAAATTGCTTAATGAATAACTTATTGATGTAGATGTCCTCTGCAACTTCCTGTGCAACTTAAAAAGTAATGCTTAAAATTATCTAAGTTGTGAATTTATTTTCGTAACCATATCCGTCTAGCAAATATTTTCTAAATACTTCCTGTGTATTAAAAAATGCTACCATCACTCTTTTTAACATAAATTAGCGGACACAAAGGGGAACAATAATATGTAAGCATAAAATATCAACTTTGTGACTAGACACTGGTGGCAGGGAGGTACCGTCCCATGAGGAGCACAGAAAGAAGGTATAAAGTAATTTGTGGAAAATGAATAAAATTTCCATGGTGAAAAAAGAAAAAAGGGGTGGTGTTGTGGGAATTCATTCAGACAATAGCCTTTTGGGTACTGGCCCATTAGGGCGTGGTCTGAGGTACTACATGTGGACTGATAAGTGCAGGATTATTAGCTAGGTGCCATTAAAGATCGTTCAACAGCCTTAAAAGTTACAGATGTGGGGATCAGAGTAAAATGAACACACAGCACTCTAGTGTCCAGAAATCTCTCTCTCTGGTTCCTCCCACCTTCTCTATGAAACATCTGCCAGAGTTGATTTTCCCATTTTTCATCCTGTTGCCCTGTTCTTATCTCTTATCTTGGATTAACACTTCAATTTTATTGATCTCTAAGAGTTTGACTTTAGGATCATGATAAGCAAGGTTACCTTGGCTGAGCTCCTTCTCTTGTAGGCCAGCTCCAACCCACATTGATGTCAGGCCCAGGAAAGTTCAGTCATTCTATATAGAATCATGTTCTTCAAATACTATAGGAGAAATACTGAAATAAGTAAACGAAAGATGTGTACAGAAAAGTCTCTATGGGAAAATTCTAAAGCTTTTCCATTAATTGCTCCACCTAACCAACCTATAATTTTTTCTTTCCTTTTCCTTTGAAGAGAATTCCTACAAGCGTCTGATTCCTTTCCTATTTAACATCTAATCTAGACCTAAGCATTAATTTAATATCTACAGTAGAGTACCTTGGTTTGTCTCTTGGATCCCATGATGAGAAGGGGACATGGTTTGATCTGCTTGTGCTTGCTTTTGCTCTTTCTCTGCTTTTCTTTCTGCTATTTCTGGATTTCCCTTGGGTGTCAACATTGGTGAAGGGCTTGCAGGCATTGTGGCAGGCATCCAAATCTGATCATTTTATGGGCTTTTCTGAGCCCCCAAGTCTCTGAGGTTTTTGTGGATGGATGATGCACTATATGGCTGACCTCTCCTTTCTCTCATCTCCTTCCTTTGGCTGTCTGCCCAACAGATTCTTAGGGGTGCAGTTCCCATGACATAGAAGGCCTCTGAAGCTTCCATGGGATGCAAAGAGCATTCACACATTCCTGTCATGAAAGCCCCTGATGAAAAGGCTGGCTTGCTGCTGCAGCCTCCCCTTATCCCATGCTGCTTATGTTCTAGCTTGTTCCTATTTCAAGAGAATAGAACACCTCCCATGTGTATACTACTCCAAACAAACCCTGTAAGATGTATGTGGTTCTTCTCTACTTTGCTGCCCTACTGTGTAAGACTAATAAAAACAGAAGGCCCTATTCAAAAAAATTTCATCACTAGAAAGATGCCAGTCTTTATTTCTGATAAAACTCCAATTTCTAGGTCTAATATCTTCCTTATTTTCACTAGACTTAGATGGTGAAAGTGAAGGCAAAATTTTGTCTATGCCTCCAGCACCCAATTCACTGGAAACCCTTCAAATATCTATCATGCATTGTGACAGGAGGCTGAGTGGGAACCTCCTGCTATTCCGAAATATTGGAGCCACTTGTCCATTGCTTTAGCTCCTCAGACAAAATTTGAAAGCTGTAGCAGCTTAATTCAGCATTGTTTTATATTTGTGTAGGATGGTAGTGAACAAAAGGGCTGCTGAGATTTGCCATTTTTGGAGACAGGATGGTACTCCAGAAGCTTTGATATAGAAATTGAGTGTGTCCATGTGTTTACGTCTATGTGCATGTCTGTGTGTATGTGCTTGTGTGTGCATGTTTATGTATATGTCTCTGTGTATGTGTATGAGTACAAGTTAGTACCTGTGTCTATGTATGTCTGTGTATATGTGCCTGTATATGTGTGTATGTGTGAGTATGTGTATGCATTTGTGGGTGCATATGTATGTATAATTTTGAGATAGACAGAACCAATATTTACATTAAATTTTTCTTCTGTATTTTACTTATGTGTGGTTTCTTAAGGTTAAAAATTATTTTAGTATATTTTTGACAATGAATTTGTTTAATGTTTACTCATTAAGATGGGAGTTGTTTTCATCCATTAACTGTTTTCTTGCTCTTTCTAAGTAGGTTGTGAGACTCTGTGTTACCTTGGACTATGAACTATAGACTGCATAGCAGTGACAATGGCCTTTCTATATGCCCTCATTCTGTCTCCATCACCAGTGGTCCAGAGAACAAATGCCTGGATATCAGTGTGAGGAATATGCAAAGCAGAACCTCCATACATGTTGTAATTTATCCTCAGTATGAGCAATAGGAAAAATCACCTAAGCTACTGAAACTGAGCTATTACTACAATGTACCTCCACTAACTGACATGAATATCTAACTACTTTTCATTGCAGAGAAAAACAGTGCAAACTTCCTGATTTTCTTCTTTACATGGTATGAACTATGCAACTTATAACCAGGCCTGCTCAAAAGAAATAGGTTCTTTTACTGTCTTATTAACCACTTCAAAGCCAGCTATCAGTTACCCTGTGCTTTCCACTGTGAATCTTGTACTATTAATGTCTTAATTTTATTGACCATCATGCCTTAATATCAATTAGTATCTTATGCAACAATTTTTTTTCTTCTTTAGGAAATGTGATCCTTCCTACACTAGTTAGGCTAGGAATGGTAGATCAGAGACTGGACTCAATTTTCAGACTATACATGCCATAAAGAGAAAACAAACTGAAGATAGGAATTCATTTTTCAAAGAGTAAAACTTGCCTACTCCTGAGAGAAAGAAAGGATAATAAGTAGAAGGGTGCTGGAAAAAACAAAACAGGAAAGTTAACATGTGAGGACTCACCTCAGCCTGAGCAGCTGCATTCCTCCATTACCAGAAAAAAGCAGAAGGGGGCAAGTAGGCACTTTAGAGGAACCAGGGCTTCCTAAGCAGTGCTATTACTCAGGGCTTACTGAGAATTAAGTATGTTGAAGAGTCTCTATACTAGCAAAAAAATGTATTCTAATAAGAAATACAGAGAATAAAAGTGCAATGCACGTTTAAGAAAGTACATGTTGGTATTTAATTCAGTTTATTTTATGATATGGCATTTTATAAAGTCAAATGTGATTTTTGTGATTAAAAGATTAAATCCCACAAACTATAAGACCGAAGAGTCTTAGGGCTTGACAACACTAACTCTTACTTTCCTTCTTACCCCTCTTCCACAATATTCACTGATCTTTGGCAAGAATCCAGATTGGTATATATTATAGTGTGTGTGTGTGTGTGTGTGTGTGTGTGTGTGTGTGTGTGTGTGTGTGTGTGTGTATGTGTGTGTGTATCCAATATTTAAAGTGCTAGTAAGTTAAACAATGGGACTGTTTTTATAGAAAATTCTTTATAAGCTTTTATTACAAATGTTCTGAAAGTATCTTGAGTTAGCTTTCAGCAATGCCTGGATAGATAGTGTATGGTTTGGTCTGAATGATACTCTTCGTGTTGGTCACCATTAAACCAATCATCACTCATCCTACAACAATAATATTGGTTCAAAGATGAACTCGTACTTGAAGTTTGTCTGATCATAGTTAATCTTGGTTTAGGGAACCCATAATCACTTTCAGAAAATGAAGGCACTATTTTCACTGAGCACAGATCTCTGAAACAATGAGACTGGGGTAGAGGTGGCCAGGTTGCTACAAAATGAAGCCAAACATGGCCTCAAAATGTAAAAATGATCAGTTATTTTATAGTATTATGACCTACTAGGCTGTTAGGAAAGAACATAGTCTAAATTCCTAAGTCAAATGAAGCCTGAAATAACTGCACCACACCACTTCTTTGTCAGTGTGGACAGTTCTTATCCTCTTACACTTGCAGAAGAGTTTAGCTTAGCATCTGGAAGAAACTCCATAGTAATATACCATCATTTGGGTTTCTAGGGCCATCTTATTTCTCTGAAGTCACTCCTAATGACTTGTGTTATTTCAGTGCAAGGTAAGCACAGTACATGCTTATAATGATGTACTTCTGGTGAGTTTGGAGACTGGACCTTTCTACTTTCATTCAAAGTACTGAAAACATGAGACTTCCCTGTGTTCTAGCTCAAAGTCATATCTTCTCAGTGTGATAATTTTTATTCCAGCTGAGTCATAACCAAAGAAACAGAGAAGGAGCAGGAAACTCCTAATGTATCAACCTAATTTTCCTGAATTGTACCTTACAATAGATTAAGCCTGCATATATGGTTTCATGCATGGTAGTATGTTTTTACAAAACATTTAAGTTTGTGATTGCTATAACTAAAATACTCAATTATCAAAACTGATTTTAAGTCTATTTATTTGAATTATTTAGAACACGCTAAGCATGTTAATCAAGTATTAATGTTATGATTATGTTTTGCAAGTTGCCATGACTGAGAATAATCATTTCCGCATGCAAGACAAAATTATGTACAATCAGTTACATTTAAGTCATATATATCTGGCATTGGGACTGCTGCTGAGTAGCATAGTTTTTATCTGGCAGGGGCAAGGCCCTGGGTTCTTTCACCGGCTCCTTAATATGAAACCAAAGGCAAAACAACAAGCATCAAAATAAGTCATACGTATTCAAATTAGATGAGACAGGATTCCACACAATAAGTGAGAATTATTATTCTATTGAGCAAAATAAAATTGAAGACGTCAAATTGCCAAGTTCATCCAAAACAGCTAGATATCACCTAATTGTTGCCAAAGATGTGTTAAATTTACCTACATGTAAAGCTGTTTCTTACTGATACTGAGCAATCGTCCTTTTGTTTTTCTTTGTTGACATTACTGGTGATAGAAACTGCCGTCTCCTGTGATAGTTACACTATATTGAATTTAATTTTCATCTATGTACTACAATTACATTCATGCTTTTCTTTTTTTTAAGTTTGGGGTTTGGAGAGATGGCTCAACAGTTAAGAGCACATACTGCTCTTTCAAAGGAACTGAGTTTGGTTCCCAAAACTTATATAACACAGCTCACAACCACCTATGACCAAGGCTTCAAGGGAATCCATCACCTTCTTCTGGTATCCATAGTAAGTGTACTTGCATGAAGTTCATTCATACACATATTCATACATACCCACGTGTGCACGTGTGCACGCACACACATGAATTTTAAAATAAAAATAATAAATAAATATTTAAAATTAAAAAAGTATACTTACCATTAATTTTAAAATGCACTAAAAACAGTAGCTTTTAAATAAATAGAGAAACTGAATTTGACTAGGGAAAAGAATGCATTATTATAAATGGCTTTAAAAACTTTAACAAACGTTGATAATGTCTGGAATCAAGAATCCATATATATGCAAAGTTATAATCAGGATTCTTAGCAAAGGTACTCAGCCTTAGATCCTTTTTTCTTAATCATCTATTTATCTTACATCCCTGCCACAGCCACCTCCCATCCTCCCCTCTCAATCCCTCTTTTCTATTCCTGCCGCCAAGATGCGCTCTAAGTCCCTCCTCTTCTGCCTCCAATCAGAAAAGGGCAGGCAGGTCTCCTATATCAGTAAAACATGACAAATCAAGTTTCAGTAAGACTAAGCGCTTCTCCATACATTAAGGCTGAGCCAGGAAACTCAGCATGAGGAAGAACGTTTCCAAAACCAGGAAAAGAGTCCGAGCTAACCCCTGTTCCCACTGTTAGGAGTCCCATAGGAGGACTACACAACTGTCACATATATTCAGAGATCCTAGGTCTGTCCCATGCTGGCTCCCTTCTTCATTCCCTGTGAGTCCAGGTTAGTTAGTTGTGTGAGCCTTTCCATTGTGCCTTTGACCCCTCTGGCTCTTACACTCCTTTTTCCTCCCCCTTTGCAGGATTCATGAACTCCACCTAAGATTTTGAATCTTCAGCTGTGTAATTCAGGAGGCATTTCCTGTCTAGTGGTGACTCTCAAGTGTGACTGAACTGTCTGTGACTGTCACAAGGTAAGCTCTAGAGAAGTCCAGTTGACCAGCCTAACTATTCAAGAAAAACACATCTCTCACCACTATGAGATGTGTGTTTTGTTTTTTTTTTTTCCTGAGAACCATTCAGTCAGAAAGAACTCAAGAATTTTGTGAATTGGGAAATTAAAGCCACTATTCTGGTTGTACTCCAAGAGGAAAACTAAAATTTATTTATCCAATTACTGTATTTTGACAAGACAGTCTAATGGTCTGGAGTTTTGTAACAAACTTCGACAAGACTTACAGAAATCTGCAATTTCAAAGTGAATTTTTAAATGTACAAGGCCAAACAATAATTGAAATAACAGTGAAAATAAAAATTTTTCTTCACATCTCTTGTGTATATGTGTATATATAAATTCAAAGTGTCATTGAGAATACTACTACTCAAACTTATAAACATTACCTGTTTAAGAATGTCTCAAATTTACTCATACTATTAGAATAAATGTTTGTTACATTCATAAACCTTTTCAAATCTTCAATTTAATACAGGAATTCTAAATGACAGTGACAACAGCTATCCTTTGGTGTTGCCAACCTCTAGCTGTTTAAGGTCCCTGATAAACGCAGCCATTGTGCAGTCTGAGTTCTGTGTGTATTACAGGGAATCCTTCACTGTAACAAAATGGAACAAGATGTTGCAAGATAAACACTTCTTAGGCTGTCAAGAATAGCAGTAAAATATAAAACCCTACAGATATCTGCTACATATCTATTTGTGAAGAACAGCACTGGAAATTTATTGTCCCATCATTTAATTATCACAAAATACAAACAATATATTGGTCTTCTCAATAATATAATATTATCCAACTATCACTCATGTTGTTTCCCTTTCATAAAAGACAAAAGCCATTAACATCCCCTTAAGATGCCTCATTTCTAGAATAATCTGCAGTCTTGACAAACACCAGCTACTTTAGAGTTTCTGTTAATAGGCACCTGGCATCACTTTTATAGATTCTTTTGGACACTACCTTTTAATCAACAGGATGAAGATTGAATAAGGCTGTCAGATGATTCAACAAAATAAAAAGAGATATATTTTAAACCCATGACACTGGAACACTTGTGTCCAGCAATACATATAATTAAAAATTATAAATCAAGGGCTGCTCTTTTAAACATGACTCCAACTCTTGAGAGCAGTGTGGCATAGTTGTACTCTTGGTTAAGGAAGTGATTTTATGTGTTTATAAATTTATAAATCTCTTATAAGCAATTTTATAGTTAAATGAAAAGAAATATAGTTTGAGTGGTATAAAGTGTATCAGATCCCACTTCTTTAAAATAAACTGTGATATAAATTATCATTACTCATTATGGTTATTCTTTGAATAATGTAGGGAGTGGGTCAAAGCAAGTAATGATTCCAAACATGTAAAAAAATAAAATCCCATTTCAAACCACTTATCTTTATAAAATTGCTAACTTTCCACTATGGTACAGTGGGAACATAGCATTATTGGGCTGTTGGTTTGGCAGCATACTCTAAGCTACCCTATTTGATAATGAGTGCATTTTTTAAATCTTTCCAAGTGTACCCTGTGCACTGCTGGTGCTTATTTTTTTCATTTGTGCACTGTTGAACAAGAATGCTGTGCTAAGCTGCAAAGCTAGCACTCCCTTACTACTCACCACTCCCTTTGGGGATTTTTATTCCTAATGTTATGACCAAAAATCAGAGTAGAAAGTATGTTTTCTTTCTCACTTCTTATTGTGAAAAGTATTTTCATGATAGTCCTTAATTTCCACAGACCTTAATTCACTGGAGTACTTCTTTGAGGGACCAGAGATTAGAACCATGAGCTACTAAATTTAGTTCTCAAGCAGTGGGCTCTGGCTCCTTTGAGGGGTAGTCACATGTCAGATAGCCTGTATATCTGTCATTTATTTTATGATTGAGTCATAACACTAGCAAAATTAGCTAAAGTGGCATAAAGTAGCAACAAAATAATTTTATAGTTGGAAGTCACCAAAATGTGGGGAACTATATTAAAGGGTTGCAACATTAGGAAGGATGAGAACCACTGATTGATAGAAGTGATAGAAGTGATAGAAGCCAGGTATAAACAACTCCTTTTAACTGAGAAAAGAATTTGGTTAGAAACAATAACCACAGCTCGCTTCCCTATTTCTCATCTTTTCATCCTGTTGCTTCCTTCTTCCCACAAACACCTACAGAGAAACATCCAGATGTCAGACTTTGAGCCCACAGATGGCTATGGTCAGAAGCTCTCATATTCTGACAGTCTTGGGGAATGTCATTTGATGTTCCTTAAGTCCACAAATGAAATCTGCCCTTAACAGACTCACAATATTCAGAAAGACCACAGGAAACAAAGGTACCAAAGCTCCTGATCGTCATTCCTAGAATATTTCTGGTATGGATGTCATTGTTATTGATTTCTATTGTGTTAAATATTTGGAGAAGTAGTGATTCTTTGGAATCCCTCTCCCCCTATCCTCATATCAACTCCAAATTTGTCTAAGGATTTAAATAACTGTTTCTTAAGGACTTACTGATCATTTGAAATACCTTATTCAGGGCTGGAGAGATGGCTCAGTGGTTAAGAGCATTCCCTGCTCTTCCAAAGGTCCTGAGTTCAATTCCCAGCAACCACATGGTGGCTCACAACCATCTGTAATGAGGTCTGGTGCCCTCTTCTGGCCTGCAGACATACACACAGACAGAATATTGTGTACATAATAAATAAAAATATTAAAAAAAAAGAAATACCTTATTCAGTGAGTCAGATTGTCATCATAGAGGAATTTACTAGGCTCTTCTAAGTCACTGCAAAGTTGGAAAGCCTATGAACATAAAGCTTAAGAGTTTCTCAGTCCCAACAAGAATTTACCACCCAGAGCTTTCTCTCTCTCTCTCTCTCTCTCTCTCTCTCTCTCTCTCTCTCTCTCTCTCCCACCCCTCTATGGTTTGAGTATCATTTGAATGTCCCTCAAGGGACACTTGGGGAGGTACTAAATTGTTACAAACTTAGCTTACCTAATAACGCCTTAGAAGTGAGTCATTGGGAGGAGATCGAGATTAGGTGCAGTCACTAGGATGCAAAACCCATAAAGGAATACGTCCAGCTCTTCTAAAGCCAAAAGAAATAGAGTCATGAGCTTTGTCTCATGTCTCCTGACCTGTTATGCCTTGCTCTAACCCAGATCCTGTTCAAAAGACCGTCAATCCCAGATGGGTTCCTTTGTATCTCTAGAACTATGAGCTAAATCAACTTCTTTGTAAATAAGTCAACCAGATTCAAGTGTTTTGTTATAGTAATGAAAGCTAACCGACACATTTCTTTAAACAAATATATATATAAAAGCAGTTGAGTTTGGGTTGAGCTATGTTTATTTGCTACTAACTTGTGCTAGCAATTTTATTTACTGGAGTTTGGATGTTCAGGAAATATACTTGTTTGGAATTGCAGAGATTTGACTCATAATTTAGGTACCATTATTTTCATCTGCTGTACAATTTTATTGGAATTATTTAACTACTATGGCTTCTGATTCCTAATTTTAGAAATAGGAGTTATATTTAGTATCCTAAAGTATTGCTAGGAGGACTAATTTTCTATAAAAGTACTTAAAATTCCTAAACAAAAGAGAGGTCCTCACAGTACTAAGGTATTCATAGTATTTGATACATCTGGTAGTCAGTGATGTCAATGTTCCAAACAGGAGATAGCAAAACTGATACCTTCTTAGGTAAGACACAGTCAAGGCATGTCTATTTAATGAGTTAGATGTCAGAAGGGAAACAATTAGCTACTGTTTTTATCTTATTATGTCAACATTTTCTGGTTGCTAACATTAGCATCAGTTTTACACCAATTAGTCTCTTGGTTAGCTTCACATAATAAATGATAATGACATCATTAGGATTATCTGTAACATTTTTAAATAACTCAGATTTCTTGGTTCCACTTTAAGCCCACCAAATCAAAATCTTTTGCAGCAAGCTTGGGAATCTATGCTTTAAATTACTTTTCAGGTGGCTGTCAAGAGCAACTACATTTAGGAAACTGCATGAAATGACCCTAGTCAAGGTTAAAAACAGTGATACAAGCAAAGTCTTCCTGTTTAACCCAGTTCTAAGACTTCAGCACAAAAGACTGACCTTGATCTAGCTAAAGAGCAATTAACTACTATCTGTCTTTATTCATCCATATAAGAAAGGGCAATGAAAGATAACACTGGGTCAGTTAAGCACCCTGTTCACAATGCTCTTCTTAATGTGCCTTTTATGACAATTTGCCTCATCTCAACCTTAAAAGCATTTTTCAAAAAAAAAAAAAAAGGTATGTGGGATTTAAAACTTCAGAGCCACAGTTTGCTATCTCATTTACACATGACTCCCATGTGGAAATGTCCAAAATTACAGTGGCTATAAGAAGTATGGATGCTGGCTTTTTATCCAGATATTTTAAAAACCCTGGTTGTGGGACCATACGGCCCAGAGGAGAAACAATGCTCCTATGATTAATATATCACCTGTGGTATGATCAGCCTCTCTAACATAACTGTTTCTTCCGTCAGCGTAGCTTCCAACTTCTCCTGGTTTTCAGACCAACTGAAGAACTTCCCAATCACTAATGATTTTTGACAGGCCAGTTATTTAGATAGGAGATAATTGTAATGGCCACCTCTTAGTTATTTTTTCATTGCTCCAATGAGAAATCATGGCCAAGGCAACTTGTAGAAGAGTTTGTTTTGGGCTTATAGTTTCAGAGGGTTATAGTCTATGACCATCAGACTGGGAACATGGCAGCTGCTAGGGCAGGTATGGCATGGGAGTAGGAGCTGAGAGCTTACTTCTTGATCCAAAAGCATGAGGTAAGATAGAGAAAGACACTCCATATAATCGGATTCCTTTAAAACTTCAAATCCTGTCCCCAGTTGTAGTAAGAGGCCGCTAGTTTATTTCTGGCTGCTTAGCCCTGAAATAACCACACAGAAACTGTATTAATCAAATCACTGCTTGGCCCATTAGCTCTAACTTCTTATTGGCTGACTCTTACATCTTAATTAAACTCATTTCTATTAATCTGTGTATCACCATGAGGCTGTGGCTTACCAGGTAAAGTTCCAGCATCTGTCTCTGGTGGGGCTATATGACTTCTCTTCACTCTGCCTTCTTTCTTCCAGCATTTGGTTTAGTTTTCTCCACCCACCACTGTTCTTCCCTGCTATAGGCCCAAACAAGTTTTTTTTATTCATTAATGGTAATCACAGCATACAAAAGGAATCCCAAATCACCTCCTCTTTTCTGTTTAAATGAAAAGAAAGGTATTAATTTTAACATAGTAAAATTACATATAACAAAACAAATATCAAGTAAGAATTATGATTACAATCTTTATATTTGTTTTATATTTTATCATAACTAAGAAAAACTATAATTATAACTATTTATTCTTCAAGTCCGTTAAAGACTCCAGAGGACATTGTATGTAACTTCTAAAACTCTAGAGTTGACAGAGACATTTTGCTGCCTGGACAGTCATGCAAAATTTTTCTATAACATTGAAACATCCATCTTTAGCCTAAAGGCCCATAGTATCTGGCTGACTTTTCCATGAAGGAGGAAATTTCAAAGATAGTTTTAACCTATATTGATAATTTGTCAGTCAGTTTATGTGTCCTGCAGAATGTCTGGCAGACTCTTTTGTGGGAGTGTCATATATTAATCTGTTGATTTCATTGGTTAAGCAATAAAGAAACTGCTTGGCTGGCCCTCATAGGTTAAAACATAGGTGGGAGGAGTAAACAGAACAGAAGGCTGGGAGAAAGAAGCTGAGTCAGAGAGTCGCCATGATTCTCCCACTCCAGGCAGACACAGGTTAAGATCATTCCTGGTAAGCCAGCTCGTGGGCTACGCAGATTAATAGAAATGGGTTAGATCAATATGTAAGAGCTAGCCAATAAGAAATTGAAACTAATGGGTCAGGCAGTGTTTAAAAGAATACAGTTTCCGTGTAATTATTTCGGGGCATAAGCTAGCCATGCGGGTGCCGGGGATGTAGCCGCACCGCTCCTATTACTATACTCTTTCATAAAAAAGGAACCCCAAAGGACTGTCTCACCTTCTTTAGGAAGCTTTAACAGTCATTTCTCTATGGATTCTGCATGTTCAGTTTATACAGTATAGAATCAAGCAGTCCAGGAAAGAACAGGTTTTTACCCAAATTGGTAACAAACTCCATAAAGAGTATCTTCAATGCCCTTCTTCCTCTTTAAGTAATTGGTGCTTCCAGGAGCAGATGTGTCTCATTGTCATAAAAAGTCCTAGGATCTTAAACACTTTAAATGCCATATTCTGTTACCCTTTGAAATGTTTGAAGAATGCCTATAAATCTGAAATACATCTCTGTACATCTAGAAAAATCTAATTAACATGACTATAAACTTGACTATTATAGTTGACTGTCTATTAACCTATATTTCTTAATTATACATTACATTTTTAAAAGAACTGCACAAACACAATACCTTAATCAAAAGAAGAAATATATATAATATATATATTATATATATATAAAATATATATATATATTAGCTATATATATATATAGCTAAATTAATCTTAAATTTGTATCAATAAACCAAGATCCATACCAATACAAATCTCTATAGCATATCCCCCTTTAAATGTAAACAAACATTTATAAGCAATCATTTAGGGAATTTTGGCATAGTTTTATTCAAACTGCTTCCTGCTTTTTGTTGGGCAAAGTAATTTTTGGTGGTATTCACAGTGATCTTTTGGGGGGGGGGTTGATCCATCAAACCACATTAGTCTGGAAGGATTCCATCCATAGGTCCTCATCTTCTGTGGAAACAAAAGAATCTCTTTTCCAAAGCAACTTATCCTTAGACACAAATTTTGAAGTCAAGATATTTTGAAAACATATATGTTGGTTTAGCTTAACAGCCCATACAATGAAATGTCTCTCTGTACTTAGCTCCTTTACAGTCAAAAAAAATTCAAAGAAAGCACAATAATAGACATAACCCAGACTCTATGTATATCACATCTTTACATGGATTATTTTTTCTTACTCTATTACTTTTTCTATGAGTTTAATATTTACTTTATTATCTTTACTTCTTTAATCTATGACTGTCTGTACTCTTTTATTATACATTAACTGTCTCTTTAATCTTTTTTCACTCTTCCAAGACATTTTATAAATACATTGTGACTTGTTTAGATTTCTTTTATATCTGAATCTGTCTTGTAATTCTTTTCTGTCCAGGAGCACTTCTTAAAATGCTAAGTACTTCTAAGGCTGCTTTGCCTTTTGGCTCCACCCAGTCCAACATGGCAGAGCAGAGGTTTGTTTAGCAGGAGCCATCCTCACAACCCCATTTTCAGGCACACAGTGGGTCTATGTTGCCATTAAGCAAGTTGTAGCACTCTTTTCAGAAGTCCCATTTAAAAGCTGGATCTCTCTTCTGAAAGAACTAAAGTTTTTGCTGGCAGCATGGCCCAGGAAGCTGCTGTTTCAAAACCATGAGGCTTTTTTTCTGCCACTGAGTCAGAAAGACCTCTCTTAAAGGAGTTGCAGCATGCCATCAGCAAGCAGAGGCACCCCCCACAAAAAAAAATAATGCATCTAAACTTTGTCTTTTAGTGTCCAGAATTTCTTTCCAAGCCCTCTCAAGATTTATGTGGATTTAGCTAGCACATATTAGAGCACCAGTCTGTAGTAAGAGTCTGCTTGTTTGTTTCTGGCTGCTCAGCCCTAAAATAATCACACAAAAAATTGTATTAATCAAATCAATGCTTGGTCCAATAGCTCTAGCTTCTTATGAGCTAACTCTTGCATCTTAATTGAACCCATTTCTATTAATTTGCATATTGCCACAAGGTTGTGGCTTACTGGGTAAAGTACCAGCATCTGTCTCCAGTAGCACTAGATGACTTCTCTTGACTTTGCCTCCTTTCTTCCACCATTCAATTTAGTTTCCTCATCTACCTCTCAAGCCATCTTTCTTTATTCATCATTGGTAATCACAGCACACAGAGGGGACTCCCACATCACCCAGTAACACACATCCTCCAACAAGGTCACACACCCTAACCCTTCCCTAATAGCTCTACCAACTGGGGATCAAGTATTTTTTTAAAAAATGAGCTTATAGAACCAATCTCATTCAGGCCCCCACAGTGTCTATCATTTGAAGGTACCTCCTTAACTTTAATGACTAACACCCATTCAATACTGATGAATAAGGAGAACATTCTAATGTCACTCTTGCATAGACATTTAATTAATCTTAACTAAAACCAGTAACAGAGCCCAAGATGGAGGTGTATACCAACTACATAGGAGTCTATGGCAGGAGGATCCTTTCAAGGCAACAAGAACAGTCTTAAAACAAAACAACAACATTACCAACCCAAATAAGCTTTTTATTGTTTTTCTTTTCCTTGCTAGGAGGTTTGTCATTTCTTTGTGTGTATTTTGTTGGTATTATATACATGTTGACATAGGCTGTGGAATTGAGCTGGCTTAAATAACTAGTATGAACTATCTATACCTTTTAATATGCATTGATGTTTACCTTTATACAAATGTATCAGGCAGGACTCTCTTTGAATGAAGAGGTTGATATGTCATGAAAAGGGAGGCATGATGCTATTTGGAGACAGTGATTAACTATGTTCATTGAATGGAATTAGACCATTACAAAGCAAGAAAACTGGCCTCTTATGCTTTAGCAACCAGCAAATGTGTACATTCTTTGCTATTTTGTACAAGCATGGAATTCTGTGAAGCTCTGTATTAGGTTCCTAAACAATATGTTCCCTTGGACCACTCCAGCTACTCTTCTAAGACCACTCCTTCACTTCACAACTGACAGGTAATACCTACACAGTGAGATTGTGCTTTGCAGGATCTCTGGCCTCTAGGGATGCAATGATCATTAGTCAATCACAACACTCTGTGTGTGTGCTGTTTTTGGAAAATCTCAATAACTCAATGATAATTATCAAATATGGTGGCCACTACCAACCTTGAGAACTGGGTATGTGACTAATAAGGAAGAGGCTAAAGTAAAAATACACACTGGATTTTAAAAATTCTTTGGGAAAAAATATTATAAATTACTGTTATTATATTTTTCAACAAAATGGTTTAAATTAATCCCATATACTTTCTTCTACTTCATTGACTAAGACTATAAAACTTAAGACTAAATATGTGACTAATATATGTGGTTCATTTCTATTATACTGAAGAGCATTTCCCTAACATCAATGAATCTTCAGACAGCTTTTGAACATTCTGGCACATCTTATCAATGGATGACCTTCACTAGTTACATAGTTTTTCTAAACCTTTTTTCTCACTATTCTCACTTCTACCCATCATTAACTTGATGTAAGAATTATGTTTTATCATGAGTTCAAATTCCTAGTACCAACCTATCTTGGTTTCCCAATGAAATAACACTTTATTCAGTACTACTTCCTCAACCCAAATATCAGAGGGAAATCAATTTCCAGGCAGTCATTCCTCTTCATGAGACAGAGGACACCTACCTGAACTCAAAATGCACTTGGTAAATTTAAATCACTAGGGTTTTTTTTCTTTTCTGCCCAGTTTAATAGAGATCATCAGGAAAGTCCTTTAAATACTGGCTAAACATCAGTTTAACCAAATTGCTTGTTAATAGTCAATGATCTGATAATCCCTCAATAAAAAAATGATCAAAGCTAGTAAATTAAAACATAGATTTACAGAAATCATTCAATCTATAAGGTGCTTTATCTTGAGAAAGTAACATTTTTATAAAAGCACACATGGAAAAGGAAATTGCCAATCTAAAATTGCTCATCTTTGAGGGCTGGCAAGATGACCCAGTAGATAAAGGAGTTTCCTGCCAAGGCTGATGATGGTCTGAGACTAATCCTCATAACTAAATTACACAGTAGAAGAGGAGAACTGATTCCTCAAGTTTATCTGCAGTCCTCTACATACACATACCATGGAATGCACATGTCTGTACACACACACACACACACACAATATATATATATATACATACATACATATATATACATATATATATATATAAACTGCAAAATTATTCTAATTTGATGTGGGATTCCCCTCTGTATGCTGTGAATATGTTTTATTGCCATTGGTTAATAAAGAAGCTGCTTTCAGGCTTTTACTTAACAGGGTTAAGCCAGGCAGGAAATTGGAACAGAGATGTAAAGAGAAAGTAGGCAGAGTCAGGGAGACACCATGTAGCTGCCAAAGAAGACAGATGGCCCAGAACCTTATCAGTGCACCATGAGTCTCATGGTAAAATAAAAGATAGTAGGAATGGGTTAATTTAAGATTTAAGTGTTAATTAATAAGAAGCCTGAGCTAATAGGCTGTTCAGTGTTTTAATTAATACAGTTTTTGTGTGATTATTTTGAGTTTGGGCAGCCAGCAAATGAACGAGCAGTCTTTGCCAACCCTAATTGAAACAAATTTCAGTACAACCACAAAGGTGTCATGAATTTTCATCTGTTGATGGTAACAATTTTAGAATAAAATACAATTAATTAAATGCCTGACAAACATACCTTAAATGTAGTTCTAGTCTTATTCTAATAGTGGTATTTCATCACAACAGAAGTTTTCTTCTCTGTAATACTTAGAGAAAAATTTCTTGTTTTAAGTGCTATTAGTTATCAAAATGTTTGCTATTAAAATATAAGATAGAAATATGCAAGCTTTTGCATTTTATAGATTTTCCTTCATATTAACAAACCCCACTAAATTAGCACTTACTAGTACACACGTGTCCCGAAGATTTCTTTAGAGAACAGCTGAAAAAATAGAAAGCTTATACCAAAACCCTTCAGAATGGACTGTAGTAAAATATCAGTTAGTAGAAAATGTTTGATGTTAGTTGCAGATTGGCTGCTGAGAAACTGGAATGAGGACATGGTATCAGAGGGCGGTACACAGACAGATCGGGATGGCTGTACTGTTGAAAAGCTCATCTTGAAGCTTTACATTCTCTATAAATTTTTTTTACATTTATTTACTTATTTTGTGTGTCTTTCTGTGTGTACACTAACATGAGTACATGCCATGACACATAAATCAAGGATAGAGGTCAAAACTTGGAGGAGTCAACTCTTTCCTTACATCGGGAAAGTCCCTGGATTGAACTCCGGAGATCAGATTTGTTGGCAGGAGTCTTCAGCCACTGAGAAGCATCTTTGATGGTCCTCAAATAATTGCTAAATATTTTTCAATAAAAATAGCTTACTGCAAAAAAAATAGCTTACTGCATTAATGAAATAATACCATTAATATAGGTAAACACACCCCCAACAACAAAATCTAGCTAATTTAATTTAGTCTAGACTGTAGGTTGGATACCCATCATTTCTGGACTTTGATACATTATGGTTTAAGAGTGGACTGACTTAGCTTTGTAATGAAATAATTCGAGAACTATTAGCAAAATCAGTCATTATTTTATATTCACTAAAACTAGTGAATTATAATTCAAAAAACCCTATGTGTTAGTCAGTTTTAGGCAATCGTGCAAGGAATAGTTATTCATGTACTCCAGATTATTTATTTAATTAAAAAAAGCAAACATGTGGACTTTGTTTTTTTTTAAAAAAAAAAATACAGCTATGACATTTTCATGGTCTGTAGTTTGAGAAATGTTTAGTGTAAAGATGGCTTCCCTGTAGCTGAAGGACAGAAAACAACTATCCCGTGATACTCTAGTACAAACGTAATACTAAAAATGTTAATATTCAAATAGTGACAAAGTTGCTATGAGATTACACAGAAAAGGAGAAGGATGACGAAGAGCAGTCTTTTTGTTTTCTGTAATTCCATGTATATCCCTTGGTCTGTTTACTTGCTAACTTTTTAATTGTGGATTTATTTTTCTAATCTGTATGTGATAAAAATTTCCAGAGCTACAAAAAAACTTCTCCGATAATTGAAAGATCAAAACATGTTTTCTTAAATCACATAGTACACTGTAAGATACTCTTATTTGCTAATTTCACAGGTTTATTAGTGTAGAAATAAAAAATAATTAAAATACCGTTTTAAGCATACCACTCTCTGAACAACAAATTGGAAGGAGGTTACAAATTCATGCAAGAGCTCAGGCTTTTGGGTAACAACAAAAGAGTAAGTTTTTTTCTGTCCTAAAAAATGCAGTGAATACTATTGAAAGCTCATTGAGGGAGCACTCTGTATTCCCTGATATCAAGTATGATGTCCCTAAACACACCACAGGCTTCCAGCGGCACTTTCAGCTCATGTGAAACAGCCACCTAATGGGACTTTTCTGGAAAACTCTGTCTTTATGATATTTTCAACTCTGTCTCAAGACTAAATAGATCTGAATGCTTATCAGAGCTGATGTAGGCTGCTAAGAGCTCTGAATTCTAACCACCTGTCCCCAGGTCATTTGTTCAAGCCGGTACCTTTTTCCTTTCTGTTTTTGTTTCTGTTGTTATTTTTTCTTATTTTTAATATATTAGAAACCTACCCCTGGACCCAGCAATACCACTCTTGGGAATATACCCAAGAGAGGCCTTATCATGCAACAAAAGTATATGCTCTACTATGTTCATAGCAGCATTGTTTGTAATAGCCAGAACCTGAAAACAACCTAAATGCCCTTCAATGGAAGAATGGATGAAGAAAGTATGGAAAGTATACATATTAGAGTACTACTCAGCAGTAAAAAACAAGGGCTTCTTGAATTTTGCATGCAAATGGATGGAAATAGAAAACACTATCCTGAGTAAGGTAAGCCAGACCCAAAAAGAGGAACATGGGATGTACTCACTCATATTTGGTTTCTAGCCATAAACAAAGGACATTGAGCCTATAATTAGTGATCCTAGAGAAGCTAAATAAGAAGGAGAACCCAAAGAAAAACATATAGGCATCCTCCTGAATATTAACCTTCATCAGGCAATGAAAGGAGACAGAGACAGAGACCCACTTTGGAGCACCGGACAGAAATCTCAAGGTCCAAATCAGAAGCAGAAGGAGAGAGAGTACGAGCATGGAACTCAGGACCGCGAGGGGTACACCCACACACTGAGACAATGGGGATGTTCTATCGGAAACTCACCAAGGCCAGCTGGCCTGGGTCTGAAAAAACCTGGGATAAAACCGGACTCGCTGAACATAGCGGACAATGAGGACTACTGAGAACTCAAGAACAATGGCAATGGTTTTTTGATCCTACTGCACGTACTGGCTTTGTGGGAGCCTAGGCAGTTTGGATGCTCACCTTACTAGACCTGGATGGAGGTGGGGGTTCCTTGGACTTCCCACAGGGCAGGGAACCCTGATAGCTCTATGGGCTGACAAGGGAGGGGAACTTGATTGGGGGAGGGGGAGGGAAATGGGAGGTGGTGGCGGGGAAGAGACAGAAATCTTTAATAAATAAATAAACGGAGGAACAAAAACAGAAAAAAATAGAAACAAGAAAGAAAGAACAAAAGAAAGAAAGAAAGAAAGAAAGAAAGAAAGAAAGAAAGAAAGAAAGAAAGAAAGTGTGCCATGTGCTCCAAGAGCCCTGCCATTGAATGTTAAGTTTCCAGTGAAGCAAGTTCCCCCATGATTACAACATATTTGAACATCTTTAAGTTTACTCTCTATGGCCCTCTCTTTTCTTTCCTCCTCATCTCCCCTTCATTGGCCTTCCCTTCCAGCCCATCCAATGCCTTTGTGCAAAATGCAAAAGTTAAGCCCAAGGAACTTTACAAAATATAGGATCTTTATCTTAGTGGTTTGGGAATTCATATCCCTTTAAGACAGATTTTCGTAGCAAGTATTTTTTTTTTTTATTTTCAGAGTTAGGGAACTTCTGCTGTTATCTTACCTTGTGTCATTAAAATATAGCACACCGGTAGTAAAACTAAAAGTAAATATGCACATCTTCCTATCCTAACAGGGAAGTCATAAATCTACCTCACTGATAGCAGCTGCCCTCGAACCATCACTTGCATAGTGCAGCTGCCACAACAATGTCAGCTTTAATAGTTAAGTAGTCAAAACCTGAAGGCTATGGTACAAGCTGATATTCCCTGAAGCATAAGCATCCTCAGATGAAGCAATGCAATCTTGCCATCAAGCAGCATGTGCCCCCATTCAATCTGTCACAATAGAACTTGTACTTGGATGCCTACAAGACAACGTCCAATGTATACTAAGTTGGTTTTCATTAAGATACATGATAATTTGGAAGGCCCAAGAAGAGAACATTGCCTCTATCTTCACAGTTAAAAAAAAAAAAATTACCACTCCTTGCTTCAGAATATAGGGCTAATGGCTTTCCGGAAGGATCCAGTGCTGTTTTTCTTTCAAGTATTTTTAAACTTGTGGGTTTGATTGGCAAAAGCGAAAGTCAGTGCAATTTGGGGAAACGCAGTCTGGCCAGTATTTAAGCCTAAAATGACTAGCTACAAGGCAGGCTTCTGTAGAGGCATGCGATCCCAATCTAAAGACGGATCATGAGGATTCTCCTCCTCTCCCCTGTGCTTTGTGGCATGTGGTTTCTGTGCTGAACACTAAGCTGCCAATACAAAAGTTAAGCTCCCTACACACGTTCTAGGAGACCAAGCTGCCCCAGAGGGAGGAAAGAGGAGTGTAGATAAATAAACAAAATTAGACAAAAAGAAGCAATTTTTTGTGTTTGTTTTCCAAACAGTTTTTTTTGTCTATTCCCGGGTTTTCAGTATATATCAAATATGTAGTTTACATAACATAGAAAAACACATGATTCTCTGCATAGCATCTTTAGGAGTATGTCATGTCTCGTTAATGAGCATAGGTTTGTCTTAACCAGCCTTGGACTCTGTTAAAGGGCCAGCCAACCTTCAGAAGTCAGAAGTCTTTTATCTTACATGTCAGTGTGCGCATGTTACCTTGCGTGCAATTATCTAGCAAGTAACACTATTAAAGTGACCTATTTTAATCACTGCTTTCTTCCTCTTTGTAAGAATTGTTGTATTTAAAATCAGGAAAACCACCTGTAGTAAAGCGCCCCAAATTAGGATGTCTGTGCCTGCCCATGGCATCACTAGAGAAATACTCAGATCAACTACAAGCCTAACAAATGGAGCAGTTAGTGTAGCACTTGAAACGCCAGAAGACTCAGCAAGCTGAGTTGCCTTTCTTGGCACATACTAGTGTGTCTTTGGATTATACTGTAAGAAAATTACACAGAAACAAACACATCAGCATTCTTAAACATCATACCCTGGTCCAAAGGTAGTAACTAAAAACAGTAATCAGGTTGAGTATGGTCTAGGAAGAACACAGAGTGAATTGAATGAATTTCAATGACATTTCTCTAATAACATGTGTTGTCTAAGAACATAGTCTAGAACATATGAAATCTAGGATATGCCATTTTAACAAGTATTGTGACCGCAGGTCAATGCCGCTCAAATATGTATTCATATAAATATAACTAATGCTCCCAGTTTCCCCTTGAATCACAAAGGATATAAGAAGATATTTAATATGTATGGAAGCACAGAGCAAAAGGATCTAGAAAACATCATATTGAGTGAGGTAACCCAGACCCAGATGGACAAACATCATATGTACTCATTCATAAGTGGCTTTTAGACATAAATCAAAGAAAACCAGCCTACAATTCACAATCCCAGAGGACCTAGACTACAATGAGGCTACTAAGAGAGACATACATGGATCTAATCTACATGGAAAGTATAAAAAGACAGGATCTCCTGAGTGAATTGGGAGCATGGGGACCTTGGAAGAGGGTTGAAGAGGAGGAGAGTGGCAGGGAGGGGAGCAGAGAAAAATTTATAGCTCAAAAAAATCAATAAAAAAAATTTAAAAAGAATTATAAAAAAAAAACGGAGAATGAAAACCACAAAGACAAAAAGCTCCCGGCTCATAGTGAAGAAGAAAATCATTTAAGGAGCATCAGAGCATCTGAGGGGCATTGTCAAGTTTTTCTCATTGCTTAATTGTTATGGCACCATGTACATAGAATGTTACATATGCTCTAATTACAAGATGAAACAAGGCTCATTCCTGCCACTTGGACGGGGAAGAACCTGCAAATAATTAGATTCTTAATACTTAGAGAGGATGCAAGTGTCTGATGTTTAGTCTTAGATCAGTCTCAGTACAGGTTCAAAGGCCTCAGGATGCTATCATACCTGAACAAAAGTTGATGGTCTTATCCTGGTACATAGAAGTCATTTGTAGTAGAGAGAAAAGAGAAGATAAGAGGTTATCTATGATGAGTGCTAGGTGGTGACTTTATCTGTTGATGAATACATTCGATCCAGAGTCATGGTTTAAAAAGAAAATAAATACCATACGAAGAAAGGAAGTAAGAATGAGATATCAGATGCTATAATTAATTGGAAAATACATCTCTCTGTTTTGCTCTGTTACTGAGCTCTCTTGTTAATTCTAACTTTAAACCATATTGTCTAAGAATGGGACCATTTGAAAGAAGAAATGCTTTGCATATATGTATGTGTTTATTTTATGTGTACGCGCACACATTTATTATCTTAATTCTGGGTCAGGGGGTGGTTCTCTTCCTCTGAAATACAGCATTTTGCTACACAAAGCAGAAGGAACACAGAAATGAGTAACTGTGAGTCTCTATACCATCCTAAGATAATAAGCACCTTTGAAGGATCATTATTTTCTCAAACCCCAGAGGAATCATGTACTGCCTAGAGACAATAATATTCCCAAATATCCCCAGGATACCTGGGATAATCTGACTCACTATGCAAAAATATTGTTGAGAGCATTAGATGAAAAGGAATAATAAACAACAAATCTACAGAAGAAAGACCTCTCTGCAGTCTTATAAGCAAGATTCTCGGCACATGAAAATTTGTTTTCTGTATTTTGATAATTTAACAAAGGGCTCCCATTTGCAAAAACCAAGCCGGCCTATTGTGGGTGGATATGCCCACATAAACAATCTCTGAGAGCTTTGATGCAGGAAGACACGGAGAGCACAAGGAAGGCCCCATATTACAAGCAACAAGAGCAAAGGAAGCGAGAGCAGCATCCCTAAAGCTAGCCACTAATTCATATAATTGAATAATAAAAAGAATGGATCCCATTGTCGGAGGACTGGGTTCAGACATAATTCCATTCTGTAGCTTGCTTTTAAGAGAAGCATTATGGCATGGCAGCAAGCATATCCAGCAACCATTTCTAGATAACAACAAATTTCTTATTCCTTTTGTCAAATTGCAGTCCGCGTTGCTATTTTCATATCTACATTAACTCTGAATCTGAAGCTCTGGCATTTAGATATTATACACTTCCCTAGACTTCTGTATGACAAATTAGAACTGTGCTTCAGCTCTAATAAATGTAACTCTAACACAGTTTTCATAAACATTCTTGAGATGTTCCTGAGAGCAGCTCTATTTTGGCACCTATTTTTTTTTCCTGTTCAAACAAATGGAAAGGTTGGCTGATATTGTCGAAATACAGCACTTCTGGTGAACCAAGGGTCATTTATTAAAATAATGTATTGAAGCAGTGGCACCAAATGCAAAATCGTATTTCTAGAAGGAAAACCTATTACTCTGAGCCAAGATTATTTTTATTTTCAAAGAAAAATTATCACAATTATGGATTCTGAAAGTCAGATGATGTGATGCTGATCTTTGCCCTTTAGAGGCTGACCTGGCAACTTTTAATGCACAGTAATATGTCCTGTAAATGAGATGTTTGTATAATTAACAACTCTTGTTTGTGTAGAAATGCATTAAGTTAAAATAGATTCTGAATTTCTTATGACTCAAAATAAGAAACTTTGTAAAAATACAACTATTGTTTTCTAGTATTACAGAAGAACTTAAATATATAACCACAAATCACAGTGAAAACCTCTCTCTCTCTCCCTCTCTCTCTCTCTCTCTCTCTCTCTCTCTCTCTCTCTCTCTCTCTCTGTGCGTGTGTGCGCTGTGAGCACCCATTTTCCTGACATAGTCTTAATCTTGTCCTTTATCATAGCATTGCACTTTTTGCTCTAAAGGTTTCTGCACTAAAACGTGGGAAGGTGAAGCCATAGTTCAATTCAATTTATTTTTATATTGCCTCTCATACAAAGTCTCTCAAAGCGCTTTACAGTAAGAGATAAAATAATCATATAACACTTGACCATGCTTGGAATAGCCACGATCACCCAGACAGCAAGGGGATACAGCAGTGCACACTCACAGGTCAAATTCCCCTCCTTTCAAAGCCATATAAATGAGCATTCCCACAGAGTAACACGGCCATATAATATCACTGGCTGAGCCTGCCTTGCCCTGCCTTCTCAAGGGACAGTGAGAAGAAGCTTTGCTTTTCTAGTCAAATGAACCATTCTCTCTCCTAAACCCCTAAACCTGTGGAGGTCTCAAGTGGTGATCAGTTTCCTTCTGACGTGTAAAAAGAAGGATCCAAGCACAGGATCATGTTTTCTTTCAATTGTTGTCAATTATTTTAATCGCATGCAATTTATGGCTTTCTGGAAAGTCGTTATTCGGTGCACCTCTTTTTATTATATATATATATATATATATATATAGTCAATGTACAATACACACATGCACAGGACCACACACAGGCACACACGGGGGTGGGAAGAAACATCAATACATGAGATTTGAACACTCAGGAAGAACCAATGGCATAACGGCATTGTGAGGCAGGCAGAAGGAATAAAGAAGAGAGTCAGAAAGAAGAAGAATAGAAAATTAAATAGTAATTCCTGGAAATGATAATGAAGATTCTAACAAAGGGAAACTGGGTCAAATAGATACATCAAGTTGGTGGATGGAGTTCTGTATAGAAGAATCATCCTGCGTAGATATGAGTTACCAGTAAGGAAAGAGGAAAGACAGCAGTGTGAAGTTCTGTGTTTGCAAGATTCTCTCATAATGCAAAGAGCAGCTTGAAATCACCACGCTGCGGAGTCAGTAATTCTCAGAAAAGAAATTTCCACTCCAACTCAACTGTACCCTCATCACATCGCTTTTCAAGAACTGAGCCAAATATCTACTGTCCAAAGTGAATATTTGCAAAGAGTATAAACGTTAAAAACGTCCATGGCTCCAAAATAATCTCTCCACTCAAGTCAGCAGATAATCCAAAATTTCATAGGAACTATGCCTCTAGAAAAACGTGGCTCTTTCCTTCTCTACTTGCAGCAAGTCACATCTTCATAATGGAGGATAACAACTGGAATATATTGTAACTCAGTTTTTGACCTTTGAATATTTCTGTCACTGATTGTCAAAGCTGAGAACTACTCTCTATCCTGAGGTGATGGATTATTTAATTAACCATTGACCTTTCCCCAACATTTGCTGACAGTGAGCCCTATCCCACGCAAGCTGCTGGTCCATTCTGTACTGTTTAGTAATCAAAGGAGACCTTTTTTTTATTACTATTTTTCTTCAACTTAGATGAAATACCCAAAATCACTTTGTGCTGTTTATTTACCTAAACTTATTTTCAAATTAATTTGGGATTTTCTTTTTAACTATCCCCAGATAAAGAACAACAGATTTATTATATTTAAAAAATCGGGTTTCACAAAACAAATATGTCAGATGAAATGTAAATGAAACAACCATTAGGAAACGCAAGCATTGCTTCCTATTAATAAGTCTTTCAGAAAAGGTTGCAGCCATTCATTTTTACTGCTACCCATCTTTCAAGGTCTCTGGTTGAATCCAGCCATTTGTTGGAAATAATATCCCCCGGAGAATAAGGAGAATATTTGTAGAGTTCTTGCCATTGCTTGGAGCTCCCATTCGCCAGTTTTGAGCAGGTCCCCACATTTCCCTCCAAGAATTTACTTTATTTATAGAAAACAAAGGAAGGATGGTAGAAAGGGAGGGAGGGAGGGACGGACAGAGGGAGAAATGGAGGGAGGGAGGGACGGAGGGAGAGAGGGAGGGAGGAGGAAGGAAGGAAGGGAGGAAGGGAGGAAGGGAGGAAGGGAGGAAGGGAGGAAGGGAGGAAGGGAGGAAGGGAGGAAGGGAGGAAGGGAGGAAGGGGGGAAAAGAGGAAGGGAGGAAGGGAGGAAGGAAGG
>NC_022011.1:59616653-59627505 GCF_000317375.1 Microtus ochrogaster | reverse complement strand
GGGAGGGAGGGAGGGAGGGAGAAAGGGAGGAAGGAAGGAAGGAAGGGAGGAAGGGAGGAAGGAGGGAGGGAGGGAGGAGAGAAGGAGAGAATATTAGACTTCAGTGTTGGTCAAATACAGGTTCTCTTGCTCTCTGTCAAGCAGCCCCTCACCTACCTGCCTTCCTTCTACAGGGCTCTGGGTCAGACACGGGTGAAGAGAAGAGTGCTGTAGTCCGAGGCTTTCCAGATATGCGATTTCTGCATCCAGCACCTAGAAATGTAGCATGTGGGGTTGGCAGTGCATTTTCTGACCCACTGCTGCCTTTTCTAGCACCATGACTGTGTTTAATTCTCAGACATCAGTGTAAGGATACACAGGGCAAATTGAATCATACCCGAGCAATTCTAACCTCGCTCACATAGGTTCTTAATTTTCAGGGGCAATATTGTGTGTGTTATCTTCTTGGTATCTCCATTCTCTAGTCTATAAAATGGGAATAAAAATAATGACCCTTATATGCAAATAGGATGTGATAGTGTATGCAAAAGTCATGACAAATAGGGAAATATAACAAAGCTTCTCCAATAAAAGCGTTCCCAGTTAGTCGGGTGGATCCAATCATTATCTTCACAGAATAGATCACAGTGCATTAGAGACATTTTAGCAACAACCATAGGCCATTCCTATTTCCCCAGAGTCTACAGTGTTTAAAGACTTGACATTATGAAAGTATATTGTCTTCATTAATTTATGTTAATTTTTAATGTTGGTGTGACTGTATTGCATAATATATACATAAGCCTCTGTGTATGCACATATATGCATATATGTACACAAACGCATAGATATTACAGGGTGAAAGAGTTTTGACCTCTAAGAAGGGAGATTTTCATTAAAGTCTTAATCTAGGACATAATAACAAGCATTAATTGTAACAGTGGCTACTTTAAGTTTAATAAGAAAAAAAAATCCCTTCAAAATGAATTGCACTTTGAAATTAGCAAAAAATATATTGCACATATTGATTACTATGTCTGAAATTAAGCTTTATATCTTTACAATTACACACACCCAAATGGTACACACGGTGTAGATTGCCTTTCCCGTGTATCTGTAAATCATGCTTTTGCTTTGGCATCTATCAATTCCCTGTCAAAGCTAAGAGCTTATTTCCCGTGGGAACAGATCCTTATGGGTGTAGCATCAGATACCTAGATGGGTAAGTTGTATGTTTGATGCATGGTGACATTAATGTAATATTATGATGGATATCTATTAGCAGGTACATCACCCGAACACACACTCTCTGAATGCCTTTGACAGATGCTGCCCTTTCCCTGTCTGTCAATCCACACTAGAATCATAAGAATGAGCAAATGTGACAGGAGAGGGCTGTACCAATTATAGATGAAACGATAGCATCTACTCCCACCGTTTGATGTGATTTATTTGGCGGTCCTTCTCCATTTGGAGGCAGCACACTGTAGCTGTTTATGAAGTGACAAATGGCACCCAATGACACTGAATGACTTCTCTAATCAATTTAACATGTCTAAAAAGTGGTCGTGAATTGGGGCACTTTTTTGAGTGTCTGTGAGTACAGAAATCACCGAATCCTTTTCATTGAAACACGCATTTCAAATACACACCTGGACGAGTAAAAATCAAGTTGTTTTTTGTTTGTGGATGATAACTGTGTTTTTAGGTATGTTAAAAAACCAGTATTTTAAAATTGTTTCCCCAAATTTTTTTTAAAGAAGTGGTTTTTTCTTATTAAGAGAAGCTTGTGGGATTTTGTTTGTTTAACTTTATTTGATGAGGAGTTGCATAGTTTTCTTGGGTAGAGAAATCAATAGTGAAATTACATAAAGTTTTGGTGCTTAATTTCTCCAGATATCAACTTAAGTTTGCATCATTTTCTAGGCCCTTTTAGTAAAATTCTTTTAGTGGAAGTAAATTTATTAATGAATTCATGAATTCACTGAATACATTTTACATTTTCTTAAAAACTATCTACTGTGAGAAGGGTATATAATCTTACCAGAGTTGTTTCCCTAAACACTGTATATAAACTTATAAACTTACATAGAATTCAAGCAAGTTTGTTGTTGTTGTTATTTGCTTCACACATAACTAATATAACAGAGGAAGTTACGGGCTGGGATATCTTTACATAAAACTTTCCACATATTAATTTCAATTTATTCAAAATAGATAGTCTTTTAAATACCCAATACAAAGTGCTACTGCTATAAGCCAAGAATGATTTTTCCCTATCTCTGTATTATTCAAATTTATTAAACAATATTTCATGTTTGTTTGACACAATGTCAAACTCGGGCTCCTAAAGAGCTGCGGCAGCTTTGGGGCTGTTATGCTTTCTTGGACTTTAATCATTTTTGGCAAGGCTCCACTTCCTGTCAGAAAGTGAAACAGCTTTGGAATGTCATTTTCCCGAAAGAAAACAGAGAGAATCCGAGAGGAAGTTCTCCTCCACTCCAGACGCCCTAAGATGCTCAAACACACTCACAGGAGGGCTGGAATACATCAAACATTAGCAGAGGGAAAAGGACACAATTTTCCCACATTAAAATACATGGATAAAGTTGAACTTCTGCTAAAAATAGTTCCCATGACTAATCCTATTAAGTTTAAAAAATTGCGCAGTGTCCTCCTCGAAGCAGAATTACTCTTTACCGTCATCACACTCTGCTGTGCCCACCACACACCCCAAAGCCAGCAACCCCTCAATATCAGGCCCTCATCTTTCTCTTTACAGTGACATCAAACTAAAAAGAGGACACAGTGAGAATGAGAGAAAGAGATTAGATGGTGACTTTTGTTAAACTCTCAGATATCAAAGGACACCAAATATAAGATATGAAGATCAAAATTATCTCAGTATCCCCAAAATTCCAAAGAGCAATATACATCCTGAACAGATCTACAACAGTTTCCCACTCCGTCTTGGACATGCTCAGTGTCCCCAGGGAGTGATGATACTGCTAAGAGCAAACAAAGATTACTCGGAGCTATGCCACTTCAAGATGAAAAATGTCGGATGTGACTGTGGACAAAAAAGATGTAAAATAAAATAAAAAGAAATAAATTCTCCCCTCTCCTCTCTTGGACTTGCAAGCCCCCGAGTTTCGCATGTGATAACAGCACTTACTTCAGAGGGAGAGAGAAGGAGCGGGGGAAAAAAAATCACTGAAAAAGGCTGAGCAAGCTGAAAGGTTCTGAACCAAGTAGAAAGTTGTTGACCAAGTGAAAGGAGGCCAGCTGTATACTAACCTCTTCTTGGTGATAATCGATGCTTTTCTGGTCTTTGAGAGGGGCAGACACAGGAATATAAAGGAACTCACTAAGGAGAGTGTCATTAGGTACTATGATATTGACATATGTTAGCTAAGTGATTAACAATAGAGAGGTTCAGCTGTACTGAAACCTGAGCCCAGTTGATGCCATTAACACATACATCTAATGAACTCTACTGACCACATTAAAGGGGAGAGAGCAAAACGATGATAGGAGAATGGCTTTTAATGAAATCATCAATCCAAAAATTGGAGGCAGCAAGACATCATCTCGGAATTCTCTGTCAAACCATGTGACAATAATGTAGACAGTAGGTTGAGAAGAAAGGTGCGTAACTCGGTTACAGCAAAATGCCTTAGATCTTCTACATGTTTAAAGCAAAGGAGACCACCTTTAAGCTTTAGATTATGAAGCAGAAAATGAACCAACCAGCTGATTTGGAGTTTTGCACGCTGCCACTGAAGTGTGCAGTCCTACAGATTCATAGTCATAAAACAAATGCTTTTTGTTAAACACTGAATTGTACATAACATATTTGAACCTGGACATAATTTAAGGACGTGGGTCCTCAAGCATTGGATTTATTTCATACATATGAATTTTCTTCCTTTGAATGTAAACTAGAACTCCACCCACATGTAGCTCTGGATTAAAGATATGCTCACCTATAAGCTAAGCACATTTCTCAATTACCTTTTTTGAAGGAAAAGTTCCAGCTTCCCAGTCACTGAACCAGCAAGACAGAACGTTCTGGATTTTATGAGAGGAAAGTAGCTCTCTGAGGTGATAGACAGTGAGGAGCACAGATAGAAGAATGCAGGATCACAGCTAAACGGCCTGCATTGATCTCCAGTTTTGCTACTTCATAACTTAAAGCTGTAATTCTGAAGAAACCTTGTCATTTCTGGCTTTCTCAAGACAGGACAGAAAGAATATGAGGAATTAAGACAGGCAAGAAATGATTGAAAAACAGGAGAGAATGTATTTCATTCTGTTGAGCATCAATTTGTAACTCCCTCCCCGCCCCCCGTGCTGCACTTGTGGTCACTGTGTTAGTTCGCTGGTTTGGCCATGGCCTTCTATGGATATCTGTGCTTCATCCTTTGCCTGAACCATCTCACAGCAAGGCTGAGTCACTGTCCCTTGAGACCAACAAGATCCAGAAGACTCTAAATACAAGCTTTCAGAAAGTTTCTTACAAAGCATGCGTGTCACAGAGAAGATAGAGTAAATCCTCGGTTTTAAAGCAGGAAGGCTTCATATCTGAAAGAGCTACAACTTTGAACTCTATTTTTAAAAAAGTCTCAGGACAAAGTGACCCATGATAAGAAAACTTTAGGTCTCTACTTTAAAAACAAATCACAGTAGATTGGTTAGTGTCATTCTGTGACAGTATACATAAGCAGGGTCATAATCTCTATGTGCCCAAAGCCTCTTAAGTTCTTGTAAAAGCATAACCCATCGCCCCAGTCTAGGTAACATTTGGGTTCCATGTTCTATGTTTAGCTGGCCATAGACTGAACATGTCACTCTTACTTTGTGTCCCTCTACTTCTCTTTTTTTCAAGAAAAAATGGAGATAGCAAAGTCATGAAGCTGTTGTAAGAACCAAATGAAAATCACCTTGTTCCTTAGCCCATTGTCTAGAACACAGGAAACTCAGTGAACATAAACTATAACTTGATGTGGTGGATGTTTTCACAGAAACTTTTCATATTATGTGGAATCTCTGATGTCTGGATGATAGCACCTAATTGCTCTTTCCTGAGAGCATGGCTGTCTCTATCTTAGCTCTTCCTCAACCCCTGTGTGTCCGTAAGACCCTACGTCTCCACAGAAACTCAGTAAACACATTTTCTCTATCTCTCCATTACTTGCCCTGTTCTTTCCCATACAGAACTAGTTTCCTTTTTCATAGGCTATAAGCTTTGATGTCCCTAAATCCTAATACTTTGTAAGCTGGGAGAACTTTCCCACAGCATTAACAAGTTTGTCTTTATTGCCTGGTGGGTCTGACTATGAAGGATCCCAACTGTACCACAAGTCGTCATGAATGCCTTTGTGTTAGCTTCTCTGGAAGCATATCCAGGTTAATCACTGGGGAATGCCTGTAGGGAGACAGTCACCAAAGAGCAACTCAAACAAACAGCTTGTGTAGCTCTAATGACTGAACATATAAAAATCATCATACATTAAATTTAATGTTGTCTCATTAGTCTTAATTAGATTCCTGTACTACACAGGACTGTGGTTTCTCTGTGTTTGTGTTTTCTCCTAAAAAAGTGAGTCTGCCCCCCCAAAATACTTCAATGTACTTTTTAAATCTTTGAGGAAAAATGTCCAGTAATTATATAATATTGACAGTATTCTTAATCCTAGACACGTAATCAAAGCTGAAGACAAAGTAAATTATCAAACGCCAGAGAAGTTTCATGTCACAATGTACCATATAAAAGATGTCCTTCTATCTTGATTATTTATTACACTAAAGAATTAACATTAAAACTATAAACATTTGTTCTCTAAGAATAGTAATTACCCTATTACTTCCTTAATTCTCCTTATCATTATACATACTATGTAATAAGAGTTTTCAATAAAAGAATCAGGTTTCTTTTTCTTTTTGCTCATCTTCTCCCCATTCCATAGTTTAGCTTCCTTTATGGATGTCTACCCTGAGGAGTTATCATGTTCAGTGTTATCATACGTATTTTCAAAAAATGGGAGTGGTGACTCAGGCCCTTAGTCCCAGCACTTAGGAGGCAGAAATAGGTACTCTCAACGTCTTTGAGAGTTCAAGGTCAGCCTAGTCTACATCAAAAGGTTCCAAGTCAGCCAGGCTATACAGGGAGACCCTATCTCAAAAAATAAATACATTGAGAAGGACCAAATAAAGCATAGAGTATGAACATTACACAGGAATAAATATACCAAGTTTGGGAGATAGGTTGGATTTTTGTTAATAGTGGGTACATGACTAGAGGCCAGGCATTTTAACCCCAATGGCACCATGGTGACTTCGCAGTATGAGAACTTACTCTGCCTTGCAATGTCAGTTTCTCAAGCCCTGGCTCTAGGTTTGCATCTTTGTGAAACTCTGTATCTTAACCGATTCTAAGATACCTGTGGCTTATTTCCACTTTTGTAAATAATGAAATAAAAAGAAAAGTTTTTAAAAAAAGAAATGTTAAATATCTGGTAAGTAGAGTTCTCCAGTGCTACATTTCCTTCATAGAGGTGAGATTGTAATTCATGGATTATTACAGATGCTAAATGGATTGAAAGACACACCTAATTACAGCACTCTAGAGGCGGAAGTCATGAGTTAAAGACTAACCTGAGCTGTGGAAGACCTCTCTCTCAAAACAGACAAAATGTGTTAAGAGAAACTCATCCCTGCTACAGACTCACATATAGTTACACAGTTTCTACCACATTTTAGGGAGAACAGAATTATTTAGTTCTTCTCTTGCTTGTTTTCTTATCTTTCCAGGTTCAACACTGCTTCCCAGTAGTGGCTGCGATGTGGCCAACAACACCACACTGTGACATCTGTGGGTTTATCCAACAAGTAAAGCACTGAGAATTAGAAAATAAGCAAGAAGACAGAGACGGGATAAAAACAAGGGAACAATTCAGAATTAAATCATATTCAGGTCTAGTTTGGAGGAGTTAGCACACATGGAAACTGTATCAAAACCTGCCAGCTTCTTAAAACTGTAAAGCATAAAGAAGTGACCCTCTAGAGTGAGGGCTGAGAGACTGGAAAGCAGCTGGGTTATGTCAACTTGCCTTTTAAGCTGAGTAGCTTCTAGACAAGATATATTCATTTCTCTAATCCAGATATTTGAGGGATGAAAATCTAGTTGCAAAACCTTTATGTTCATAAAGGAATAACACCACATTATCATGTGTTATTGTTCCACATATTATGTCATTCATTTGATGGTCCCTCATAATAGTCCTCTGGATACATATTCAAACCCTGGAGTTCCTAAAATATTGTTAAATTAATTAAAAATCATTTTCAATACTTCAAGTTAGAGAAACATTTCTTATTTTTATGGATAAAACATCTGATTATGTACTGGTAAAGTAACAACTGAATATTTGCTAAAATACAGAAAGATGATAGAAGGTAAAAATGCATGTGATCTTATTACTCATGATTTTATATTCTTTCATTCCTGATGTACTCACGGAATTTTTATTACAGGTATTTAGACTAATGCATATTTTTAAAGACTAAGCATTACCAGCAAAGAGATACCTTTCTATATCCACTAAGACAGCAATAGCCTCAAACCCCAGCAACAACAAATGCTGCCAGGATGTGAGATTACAGGAACCCTCACCTATACTGTACAGAGGCAAACAATACAACAGCTTTAGAACAGAGTTTGGCAGTTCCTTGCAGAACTCAACACATGGTTTCTATGTAAGCTACCATTGCACTTCATGGTATCCAAAGGAACTGAAAATGTTTCTACATAGACATAGAAAGAGTGTACATGAATGCTTCTAGAAGCTTTATTCATGACTGTCAAAATCTTGAAGTCACCAAAACATACTCAAGTAGATGAATGGATTAACTGATTTCACTCAAACATTGGAGTTTTGGAATTACATAAAATTTCAAGTCATGAGAAGACAAAGAGAAAAATAAATATGAAGTACTAGAGGTGAAAAGACAATCTGAAATTTCAGGAAATTCTGGAAAAGCAAACTACAAAACCATGGAAAGATCTTTGGCTTCCCATTGGAATAGGAAGGAGGCAGAGGGAATGAGTGGGCATAGCACAGAAACTTTTGGGGGCAATGAAAATGTCATCTATAAACTAATGAAGGATACATGTAATTATAAAACCTACCAAACCCATAGAATGTACAACACTAAGAAAGAACCCTAATGTAAATTATGGTCAATGGTGAAAATGATATGTGAGTATAGTTTATAATCTGTAATGAAGGCACCATTCAGGCATTGGATATTCATAACTGAGGCTACTGCACATACCTGTGATATGGGATTCCCCTCTGTATGTTGTGAATACCACTAGTTAATAGAAAAACTGCCTTGGCCTGTTGATTGGGCAAAACTTAGGTCAGGGAAAACTAAACTGAATGCTGGGAGAAAGGAGGCAGAGTCAGAGAGAAGCCATGGAGCAGAAGCCAAGGCAGACATGCTGAAACTTTGCTGGTAGGCCATAACCTCCATGGTGATGCACAGACTAATGGAGATGGATTAAATTAAGATGTAAGAATTAGCAAATAAGAAGCTAGGCCTAATGGGCCAAGCAGTGATTTAAATAACAGTGTCTTGTGTGATTATTTGGGGGCTGAGCAGCTGAGAACTAACAAGCATCCTCCCCCAACATGCCTGGGGGAGGGGTTCATAGGAAATCTCTGCACCTTCTACTCACTCTTTCTATAATCCTAAAAATAATCTACAAAAAAAGAAAAAAAAAGACAAACATTAACAAGAAAGAGTCTCATGAATGCTTAATAAATCTGCACCAGGATAGCCAGTTCTACTCATGGAACAGACAGTAGCTTCCACTATTAAACTTCAGGATTAGTAACTAGCTATCAAACCACCCACGAAATGTCAAAATATTCTGTACACCTCAGAGAAGAGATGTATGACTCTCAGTGATTTATGGACACATTATTCATAATGTATTTTCTGTTCATTCCTGTCCAGCAATGCACCTTTTATAAACCTGCTGATTAATATCAAACAGTGAACAGATCTGACAAGCAGGATTACGAATCTAACAAAACTGTTTATAGTGTGCATGAAAAAAGTGCACCATTTCCAGGCAGTGTACTTAATAATAAAACCCTGTTGTACTTAAGTGGTGAAGGGATTACTTAACTGTCAAAATTCCTTTGGCTGTTAAGAGTAGCCAAGTTAAAGACCTGCTACCAAAGAGCACCAGCAGAATATTTTATACCACTTTATTCACTATTATCATATTTGATATTTAAATACAACACAACTGATGTATAAAAATAACAAATTCAATTATTCAAAATAAACATCACCTACAGAATTTTTATGATAAGGAATAAACCAAAAGACTTGTTTTTCCTATTCATATTTTAACTCATATTTTATAAGTCTTATATAATTTTGATAAATAGATAGCCATATTTCCAGCTTTACTGTAGCATCAGTGACCAAGATATAAAAACAATGAAAGTATCTCCTTGATAGTTGAACTAATAAAGAAGGTTTGGTATAGGTAACAACAGAATATTATTCAGTCTTAACGAAAAAAATTTCACTTTTGCAACCACATGGATCAATCTATAAGACAATATGCTCTTGGAACTAGCAAGAGACATAAAAGCAAATTCTGCAGGATATTATTTAAATGTAGACACCAAAAGTTTAAAAATCAGAGTACAGAATGTGTATGCTAGGTTAGAAAACTAGAAATAGGAAGAAGCGACCATATTCCAACCCTTCAGATGAGTGGAATTAGTTGCAAAGAGCTAATATATACTGTTGTAAACTGAAATTCATCTTAAATATTTCAAATAATCAAAAAGTCAATAATATGTGATGTCAATGATGTATCAATCAGCTTGATTATACCCAATTTTTCCGTTATGTAATTATGCAAAACAGATCATGTAGATTGCAAAATATTTGTTTTGTTGAGGATATCTTATTAAATCTTCAAAAAAGAAAATAATTTGTTCCTTACTGTTTAAAAAATAGTAAGCAACTTTTGATTCTTTAAAAAAATAATAAATATTGACAATTCCAGCATAAACCACCTGCCCCAACAGAGGCCACATCGGTCACTAGAACTCCAGGTGGGATATTTGTCCATGGACTACCCAAACTTTCTCAGTGCCTGTCCAGCCCACCCTCACTCTCCCCTCCCCTCTTTGTCACCACATCTTTATCCCCAGATCCAATGGAGGCACCCTACTGGACCAGAAGACCTGCCTGATCAGAGAATGTCAGTTCTCAATTCTAACTCTGGCTAAAACTCCTGCTCAACCAGAGACCATTGTAGTCATCAGAAGTCCAACTTTCTACTTGGGTGGAGATCCTCTACTCAGCCAGAAGCCACTCTGGGGAAAAAAAAACGTCCATGGAGGAAACAGAAAGCTAAAGGAAAATAAAACACCTATCCAAGAAAGAGAACTCATAAATTGGCACCTAGGCCTATAATTAGTCCAAACTTAGATGCCTAGATGCCAGTGTAAGAAAATAATCAACAACAGCTAGGGTAATATTTCACAACCAGAACCTAGCTATCCTACAGCAGCAACAAATTCTGAATGTTCCAACATAGCTGAAACACAAGAAAATGACCGTCCAACCAGTTTTATGAAGATGATAGAGGTCCTTAAAGAAAAACTGAATAAATCCATTAAAGAAATCAAGAAAAAGACAAACAGAAAATAAGGGGAAATGAATAAATCCCTTAAAGAAAGTCAAGACAAGCTGGGGGATGGTGGCGCACGCCTTTAATCCCAGCACTTGGGAGGCAGAGGCAGGCGGATCTCTGTGAGTTCGAGACCAGCCTGGT
>NC_022011.1:59606029-59616553 GCF_000317375.1 Microtus ochrogaster | reverse complement strand
AGAAAAAGACAAGATCTCCTGAGTAAATTGGAAGCATGGGGACCTTGTGGGAGGGTTGAAAGGGAGGGGAGAGGCAGGGAAGGGAGCAGAGAAAAATGTAGAGCAAAAAAAAAAAAAAAAAAAAAAAAAAAAAGAAAGTCAAGACAAAAAAACAAGCAGTAAAGGGAAATGAATAAAATTGTTTAAGACATGAAAATGGAACAATAAAGAAAACACAAACTGAGAAAATTCTGGAAATGAAAAATCTAGATTAGTGAATTCAAACTACAGACACAATTATCATAGACACAAGAGATGGAAGAGAGAATATAATCAGACACAATTATCATAGACACAAGAGGTGAAAGAGAGAATAGAATAAATACATCGGTTAAAGATAACATTAAATCTAAAACTTTCTTGACAAAACATCCAGAAAATTTGGGAAAATATGAAAAGGCCCAACATAAAAATAATAACAGTAGAAGAAGGAGAATAATCCCAGTTCAGAGGCCCAGAAAATACTTTTTACAAAATCATAGAGGAAAACTTTCCCAAGCTAAAGAAGGAGATGTCTATAAATGCAAAAAAAAGATACAGAACACAAAATAGACTGAATAAGAAAAGAATATTCCTGACTCACATAATAATCTAAATACTAAGTATACAGAAGAAAAAAGAATATTAAAAGCTGCCAGAGAAAATGACCAAGTAACATATAAAGACTAACCTACAAGAATTACACCTGACTTCTCAATGGAGACTCTAAATGCCAGAAGGGCTTGGACAAATGTGCTGTAGAATTTATGAGGACATGGAAAACAGCCAAGACTGTAATACTGAGCAAAACTTTCAATCACCATAGATGGGAAAACCAAGATGTTCTATGACAAACCCAAATTTAAACAATATCCATCCACAATACCAACCTGTAGAAGGTACTAGAAGGAAAACTCCAACCCAAGGAGGCTAACTATCCATGAAACCTAAGATATTTCATGGATGAAAGTAGAAAAAAAATATTATCCCAAGTGAGGTAGCCCAGACCCAGAATAGAAACATGGTATGTACCCAGCTGTAAGTAGACATTACCTGTTAAGGAAAGGACAACCATGCTGCCATACACAGACTGAGAGTGAGGGAGTAACAAGGAGGGCTCAAGGAGGTGGGGCACATAAATCTCCCTTGGAAGAGGAAATATTTTGAGAGTGGACTGGGGTTGAGTAGACATGTGAACAGAAGAGAGAGAGTACATGGAAAGGTAACTGGAATTTGGGGTGTTTGCAGGGAGTTATTTGGAAAACTAGTCTGGTGGGAACTCCCTGGAATCCATAAGGGAGAACTCCTAGCCATCTTCTATTACCAGGCATGGCTCCCAACAGTAGGACTGCAAAATCAAAGCAGCCAGAGATCTTTGGACCTACAATCAGCCCTGCTACCAGATGTGCTAGGGCGCTGGAGGGATAGAACTTTCTAAGTGTTCAACCAATGATCACCCAACTTGAGACCCATGCCAGGAGAGGGACCCACATCTAACACTGCTTGACATTTCCTGGGTGGCCAGGAACCAAAGGCAGAATATCCCAGAGACCAGGATAGAACCAAACTCAATGGAGAAAAGAAAAGTCAATGAAATGATTCCTTGACTTCTAATGATATTCTGCTGTCCTCATGGACTGGAACCCTAGCCCAGCTGTCATTAGAGGAGCACCCTCCAGCAACTGATGGGAGTAGATGCAGAGACCCACAACCAAACACTAGGTGGAGCCAGGGGAACCCCACAGAAGAGGGAGAGGAAGACTTATTGGAGCCAAAGAGGTCAAGGACACCACAAGAACATGGCCCATGGATCCAACTAATCAGTGCTCATAGGAGTTCACAGAGACTGAAGCAATAAACATGAATCCTATATGGGTCTGAGGTAGATATTCTGCACATACATTATGGTTGTGTAGCTTGGTGTTCTTTTGGGACTCCTAACAGTGCGAGTGGAGGGAATGGTGTTTCTGACTCTTGCTTGCATTTGGGATCACTTTCTTCTTTCTGGGTCCCCTTGCCCAGCCTTCAAAAAAGGGGAGGCTCTTAGTCTTACTGCAACTTGATATGTCATGTTTTGTTGATATCCATGAAAGGACTCACCTTTTCTATATAAAAATGGGAGAGAAGTGGAGAGGAAGAGAAGACAGAAGGTAAGTAGAGGGAGGGATGGGGAGGAGAAGAAGGGAAAGAAACTGTGGTCAGGATGCAATGCATGAAAGAAGAATAAAAATAAATATCAAGTATATATGCAAAGAACTCTCTGTAATACATGTATCCTGAATCATATTTGACATATTTTTTTAAAAAAATAATTATATCATTTTCCTTTTGATAAGTATGTTTATTTGTTTAGTTTCATAGATAGGATTATAGGACAGTATGAACAGAAGTGTTTTCTAGCTTTAATTTTCTTTCATTTTTTACAGTCACACTAGGTAGCTCAGAAATCCTCAAACTCAAGATCCTCCTGCCTCAGCCTCTCTGTGCTGACATTTTAGAGCTGTATCACAACATGAGGCTAATAAGCAAGGAACTCAGGACCGCGAGGGGTACACCCACACACTGAGACAATGGGGATGATCTTTCGGGAATTCACCTGGTCTTGGTCTAGCCTGGGTCTGAAAAAGCATGGGATAAAACCGGACTTACATAGCGGACAATGAGGACTACTGAGAACTCAAGAACAATGGCAATGGGTTTTTGATCCTACTGCACATACTGGCTTTGAGGGAGCCTAGGCAGTTTGGATGCTCAACTTACTAAACCTGGATGGAGGTGGGCGGTCCTTGGACTTCCCACAGATCAGGGAACTCTGATTGCTCTTCAAGCTGATGAGGGAGAGGGACTTGATCGGGGAAGGGGGAGGGAGATGGGAGGCGGTGGCAGGGGTGGGGAGGCAGAGATCCTTAATTGAATAATAAAATTTAATTAAAAAAATAAATAAAAATTGAATTGGAGAAAAGAAAAAAAAAGAATTTAAATACGTAATAACTCAATCTAATGAAACATTAACAGGAAATAACATCATTTATATAATTAAGGCCAGCTACTATAGACAGACCAATTTGATATATAAATTCATAATTTCATAAATATCAACTCTAAGATATTTCCTCTTAAATTTTTTAAATAACAAACAATAAAATTCATGCAAAAGTCTATTTCCATGATGATTCTAAATTCAATTTTCCTTAATATAAAAAAGAACATTTTAACCTTAAATTTAGCATAACTATTTCTTTAACTTTTCAAACATTGAAACATCACACATTTAGAAGAAAATTACATGCTGATTCTAAATATGTTTATGGAAACTGTAAAATAGAAAAAGAAGCAAAAAAACAATAATATAAGCTTTTCTTTTAAAGAAAACACTTAAACATATGGTTTAATTTTTCCTGAAGTGAATGATAGTCACTGTTGACACGGGGACAAGCAATATTTGAAATATACTTCATAAACTGCCCTTCTGCTGAGGCAAACATTGCATTGGAAGAAACTATCACAAAGAACTCTACTGAAACACTTTAAATTAGAGCACACTGATAAGGCCAGAAGAGTGTTGGAGGATCTGCTGAAATTTGTTGTTTGAGAAAAATCTCTTTCATTTCACTGGTTGGTTACTGAAGAAGTGAAAAGAGACCTACCTCATGGCTATGCATGACAAGAAAAGCAGTCTGCAAAAATACTTGAAAAAAATTTCACCAATGGCTAACTGTAGCCCACAAAAAAAGGGGGAAAACAGCAAACTCTTGCTTGAGAATATGTCTGAATGCCATTGTTGTTAACACATTATAGTAATAACAACATCTAGTATTTTACATTTTAAAAAATGTAATATTCGGAAAAATTAGAGAGTGTGGCTTACTTCTAGGAAACTATTTGACTAAATTTATACTTGAGAAAGCTCACATAGTAGGCTTACTAAATAAACACTATAAACAAGCTATAATTAGGCATGTTTGATAAACTAAAGAATCCCTTGGACAAAGAAATGAGGAAAACAATGTATCAAAGAATATCAGGATGAGACAGCTATGATAAAACTATGTATATAGACATTTGTGTGTGCATACATATATATCTCCAGAAATATATGTGTATTTGTTACTCTTCTATTACCATGACAGAACACCATCACCAATGCAACTTATAGAAGAAAGAGCTTACTTGGGGTATGGTTTCAGAGGGTTAGAATTCAAGATGGCTGAGCAGAGGCATGCCAGAAGGAAGCAGAGGGCTGCCAACTTGAACCACAGCATGAAGCAGAGAGAGCAAACTAGAAATAGCCCAAGTCTAAAAACTCTCAAAGCCACCTCCAGTATTGTACTTCCTCCAACAAGGCCATAGCTCTTGACGTCTGCCCAAATAGTATCACCAACTGAGAATCAAGCACTCAAAGGCCCAGAATATCAAAGGCATTTCTCATTTAAGACACTACAACATAAAAAGATAAGACTAGAAAATATTATTTTTATAAACTTCCTAGAACTTAAAAAGAACATCTTTTTTCTCTCTAAAACTCTAATAGCCTTTTGTGGACACCATCTTTCTTTCTCTCAGGGGGCATGTACCATCAATTCCATCAGCATGGGCACAAGGACAAGTATTCACCGAGAAGAGAATTATCTCTTAGTAATAGACACCAGAGACTTGAAGCACAAACACAACACATTTCTACTAAGAATTGCTCTGCACAGCTCCACTCATTCTTGTACGCTGTATCACTCCTTTGTGTTTTGGCTTATGAACAAATGGACAGCCTCTATCACTCTGTGACTTTTAGCGAGACAACGTTTGATACACAGCAAAATGTTCACATCTCAAACATGCGTTGGGGAATATTATTTTCAGGTGTGTGCCTTTTGTTTCTGCTGCATTTGTTTAGCTCTGTGAAGCTGTGTTACTGTGCCTGTCTAAAACACCTGATGGTCCTAATAAAGATGAGCAGCCAATAGCCAGGCAGGAGCAAGGATATAGCAGGCAGAGAGTATAAACAGGAGAACCGAAAACGAAGAGATCAAGGAACAAATGAGAGAAGAAGGAGAGGAGGACACCAGGGTCTAGTCACCCAGTTATACAGCAAACCATGGAAAAGGGAGCAACGAAAGTTATACAGAAACAGAGAAAGATAAAAGCTCAGAGGCAAAAGGTAGTCAGGTTAATTTAGTTTAAGAAAAGTTGGCAAGAAACAAGCCAAGCTAAGGCCAGACATTTGTAACTAAGAAAAGAACCTCCCTGTGTGATTTATTTGGGAGCTGGGTAGTGGGATCCTCAAAAAGCCAAAAGAATAAAACATCTTATAACAAACATTCACTATCGTTTTAATCAAGTAAAAAATATTACACAAAATAAAAATCTTTAAAAACCTGTACCTTTTGTTTTTCTCTCTGAACAAGTGAAATGTCTTGAAACACAGGTGAGCAGAGCTAAGCTATGTGTACAGCAGAGTTAAGCCCTTACAGTGGAACTAAAAAGAAAGCGCTGGAGCCTCGTGTTTCACAGAGGGTCAATTCGCAAGAAATTTGAAGGCACTGGAGATGCAATATAAAAGCTATTTACAAAACACAAGGAAGGTTTAACACAAAACAAATAATAATAACAATAAAAATAATAATAAAGCTGAAAGGCCATTTCTAAACAGCAGTCAGACCTCAGAAAACTTTCCCTGGGCACAGTCAAATTCAGATCATCTTAGCTGTCTTTAGAGAGAAGCTTTTAAAACCAATAACTCCCACAATGCTATAAGACTAAAAAAAAAATCATATTAGAGCCTCTAATTTACCACTAAATAGGAGGGTTTCTATCTTAACATATTTCAAGCTCCCTTTGACTCAATGAAAAGGGCCTTTTTACATGCATTATTATGGAAGCGATCTCTCAGCCTCTCGAGCATTCTTCTCTTAAACACCTTTGCATTTATGCTACTTCCTGTCTATAATAGAAAGAGCCTGGTAACCAGTCCTTCAATCTTTTCTCAGACACTCTCCACCGCTTCCTTCACAGTTAGCGCTACATCGCTACGTCGGACGGCCTTCATTAATGGAAGGCCACACCTCACACTTCCCCGCTGCCTGCTGTTGCACACTAATTATTGTTACTTTGCAAGGCTGCTGAGTGGAGCAGCCACATTTTGTAAGCATATGTGACAGCACTGCCTACACACCCATTCATCAGAAAGGTTTTCAGCAAAGTTAGAGAACAGTACACTGAATAAAGATTGACTGCAAAAATAACTCTATTATGTCAGCTACTAATAAAAGCAAAGTTCTAAGAGATAAATGGAATTCAAAGGAAAGCATTTTCTGAGCAAGTGGAAGACAAGCAGGTCTTGGAAACAGTCACTCAGAAAGATCCTAGGAGATACAAAAGCAAAGGCAGAGACAATTAGGGAGAAAACTTTATGGTGAAACACAAATATTATATGAATAAAGGGATTTGTGACATATCAAAATTGTGGTAAATTCCTAAAATAACATTCTATTTATAGAGCTAGCTAGGTTTTAAATTATAACAACAGGAATCTGAGATATAATATCAAATTGTAAAATATACAAAGAAAAAATTTCTGAACAGAAAAGTGCTATGTAATATTGCCCAATTGAAAAAAGATCCCCGGAAGTGCTGAAAAGTGAACCTTGTGAATAGTTAAGGTATTGGAAATGCCTTACGGCTAACATATGGCAGAATCAACTTCAGGTCCCAGTCTGCACTGCGAACTCTTAATGCCACCGTGTTGTTTGACGCTAGGCTTCTGAGGACAAGTGCCCTGCACTTTGGAGGACGATAGATGTGACTATTAACTCAGATTTATGGCCCAAAGGTAGACTTATGTAAAGGAGCTTTAAAGTTGTGATACCGGATAACTGGAAAGATTGTAATGATATTAACCATTAATAGACGTTAGAAAAGAAAGATAATTTGTTTAAAATGACAAACTAACTAGTTTTCCCCTCACTTCATAATTCCTTATGCTTCCTTTTACAGGCAGTTCATTTCATAGTCTCCATGTGGAAGAGTAGAATTTATACCAACCCAAGCAGAGGATACACAAAGACTGTAGCATTAAATATTCTCCACTTTGGTACTCTGCCCAGACACCTTACATAGGGAAGCCAAGGTAATAAATCCACTCTCATGCTCAGCTGTTATTCATAACAACCGAACAGTGTTTTTATCCAGGGAAGAGCACACCAATCATACAATATGACATGGTCATCCCTGAAAGCATATACATACATAGAAGTAACAGTATACTGACTGAGCAGGTTGCATTTATAAATTTGGATATATATGTGTGTGTTATATATAATAAATAATAAATATATCAATATAAGAATATATATTTAAAGAAAAAGAAGTCATGAGTTTGAATAAGAGCAAGGGAGGGATAAAAGTGACGTGTTGTAAGGGAAAGGAAAAGTGATGTAATTATAATAACAAAATAAAAATATTAAAAATCTTATGGTTCCCTACTCTAGGAATTTACAGAATTTATTTAACATTAGAAACATGACGAAAATAACCAAAAAAGGACAAGTAGATGTAACTTCAGATTTCATGCAAAAAAATAGATATTCTGCTGAAATAAATGTGTTCTATATGTATTCTCAAAGAGATAAAAGATATCATCTTCATAAAGATGATAAGGGAAAGGGAAAAGGAAAAGAATGGGATAAATCAAGATTGTCTTAGCTACAGAAATAAAGACATGTAACATTAACCTTTAAAAGATAAGGTTAAGACATACCCTCGGAAAATAGAGGAACACAAGATAGAGGAGAAAAGAAAGACAAAAATAACAATGGCAAACCTACAAGATGAGTCCAATGGAGGGATTTCATCAGGAAAGAGATTGAGAGAAGGAAAACAAACTCTGAACAAATCAAGAAACCTTACAGACATGAAAGATGACATTCCAAACTGAAATAACTCAGTAAGCACATAGCACAATGGGCCTTATTGACTACACTGTGAGGTAGAGTGGTAGTACCAAATCTCCAAAGGAAAAAGAAATGACATCAAAGCTTTTATTCCAAAATATTACTTCAACAAATAAACACATTCTAGTACACAAGTAATCCCAAGTAATATTCCCTTCTGGAATCTTTTCCTCAGAAAACAATACCATAAAATGAGTCAATAAACAAGCAGAGAAGGCATGGCAACCAAAATCAGAAACAAATACAATGAGATCAGTGGAAGTCAAGTTTTGTACCACACAGGGCAACTAACTGCTCAGCCTGGAAAAGGCCAGCAGCCTGTTTGAAATAGGATGCTCTAAAACAGCTGATATTGCCATCATAGGGAAAAGAGACTCTACCAAATGAAGGTGGAATTGAAATTAAAAGGGTAGAGCTTATTAGCAGATAATTATGTAGGATAAAGAGAAGAATAAACATTGTTTAACAAATAAAAGTTATCAATTATAATACTAGAAGTTTTACAAAATGTGAAATACAGATCAGTGGCAACATACTGGTCTAGCACACTTAGAGCAACGGGTCCTATCTACAATTAATTGTGTGTGTGTGTGTGTGTGTGTGTGTGTGTGTGTGTGTGTGTGTGATAGAATAGCTCAAATGCAGATAATGTTTACATAGGATAGCTGTATTATATAGACAGACAATAAAATCTTTGGGCATTCAATTCATTTACATGAAATGGGGTCATATTGGCCTATGTACCCTGTCTAGTTAGGTATATATTGTTACATAAAACACCATAATCAAAAGCAAGTTGAAAAACAAAGGGTTTATTTGGCTTATATATAACCACATGTTATCATGACAAGAACTGGGACAAGAACTGAAGCCATGTAAATACTTCCTGATTTGCTCCTTTTGGCTTACTTTGCCTGCTTTCTTATATAATCCAGGACCATCTGCCAAAGAGTGGCACCATCATCAGCGGACTGGTCCCTTTTACACCAATTATTAAGCAAGAAACTGCTCTATAGAAATCTCCTTATTGGAGGCATTTTCTCAATTGAGTTTCCTCTTCCCATATTACTCTAACAGTGTCAAGCTGACCAAAGACAAACCAGGACAATTGACCCTTTGTCAAGTTCACATACAACTCTGTTAAGCCATAAACTTTCTAATAATGCCAAGAATTTGAGACTAGATAGGTTACAGACTGTGGTGGCTCAAAAGAAAACGACCCCCAAAGGCACTATTAAGAGGTATAACCTTGTTGGAGAAAGTATGTCATTGCAGAGGTGGGCTTTGAGGTCTCCTTTGCTCAAGCTATATTCAGTATGATACATAATACACTTCCTGTTGCCTTCAGAGTTAGACGTAGTATTCTTAGCTCCTTCTCCAGCACCATGTCTGCCTGCATTCCACCATGTCCTGCCACAATGATAATGAACAAAACCTCTGAAAATATAAGCCACCCACTTAAATGTTTTCCTTTATGAAAGTTGTTGGGGGTATGGTGTCTCTTCACAATAGAAACCCTAACTAAGACATGTACTGTATGAGAAAGCTGACTCTATGGTATTCTGCTAAATAAACAGAACAATAAAATACTCATAATGCCTTGCTGCTCTATATGTAGATCTGTGAATCACTGAACTCATTTTTTTTTGCAATAGATAAAAATTAGTATAAAGACCTTCAGCTAGACAATGTAGAAAAAACGAGAGACATTGGAGCATACAGTCCTAAGCAGGTCATCATTATTGCACCCTTCCTCTCAAGACTCAGGAATCTATGAAGAAAAAGAAGTGAAAAAAATTGAAGGACCAGAGGTTGTGGATCCTCTTTTAGGAAATAGCATCCTTTAGATACCACAGGACTGGTGCATATATGAACTCACAGAGATCATGACAGAATATACAAGATTGGAAAAAACTCAAAACAGACAAATTCCATCATGGGAAAGAGGAAGTGGGCACAAAGTCCCACCCCTAAGCCAGTAGCTATTTGCAACTGATGGTTGCTGCGAGAGGAAGAATTGGTTTTATTCAATGAAGGCGAATTTAATTAATCCAGGCTAGTGGGTACAAGAAGACAATTTTAATATAAAAGCACACTCACACACCCGGAGTTCAGCGATCCACCGTAAACCGGAAACAGGAACGGCTCCAGTCCGCGCGTCCCAATTAATTAGTAAAAACATTCGCCCGAGGCTGTCCCGCCCCAAAAGGCGGGGTCTCTCTACAATTCAATGGAGTAACATTCTAGGTCAAGGCTTGTACTCAGGAGTACTTGGCCATCATGAGTAATTGGCCATCCCATATCCAACTCCATGGGGGTTTTGGTGCTATTGCTTTTGTATGTCTGCGTATGCTTTCTTTATATGTTTTGTTGTTTTTTAAGAAAGAGAAAAAAGCATTAAATTGGTCAGAGAGGGAGAAAGATTTACAAGGAAATAGTTGAGGAAGGGGAAAGAATATGATAATAAAAAAGCAGGGGATAAACCCGGACTCTCTGAATATGGCGGACAATGAGGGCTGCTGAGAAGCCAAGGACAATGGCACTGGGTTTTGATCCTACTTCT
>NC_022011.1:59583027-59605793 GCF_000317375.1 Microtus ochrogaster | reverse complement strand
AGGCGGAAATTTTTTTTCTTTCTTAATAAAAAAAAATAAAAAAATAAAAAAATAAAAAAATAAAAAATATTGTATGAATTTCTCAAACAAATAAATAAAAGCATAAACTTACAAACTACTCTTTCTATTTTATCCCCCAAATATCATGTTAATATTAGTATCAGAAAAATAAAAGACATTTCAAATTCAAAATACTCACAGTCTTTGAAAATTTAATATCTTTAAACTGTCCCTAGACTCTCTAAGAACCCAAAATCTCTTCAAATACGGGTTCCTGTAAAATAAAAAGTAAGTTGCAAACTTCTCATTCCAAGAGGGAATGACCAGGGCACAGTAACAATGACGTAAAAGCAAAAGTTCAATGGTATAAAAAAAATTAGAGTTTGATTCCTGGGACCCACTCATGACCGTCTGTATTACAGAAGGCTTGCGCGACTCCACTTCTCGAGATCCACCATCCACAGTATACAATTTGCCTGATAGGTTAAACCTGCTCCACTCCTCACCTGTTGCTGTCCTTAGCAATTATCACAAGATTGGTATCTCCATCATGCTGAGGTACACACTGCAACGGAGGCTGCGCCTTCACTAATGGCTTCTCTTAGACTCTCTTCAGGGACTCCAGCACTACCACACAGTGCCAGACCTTAGCTGGTCTCCATGTGACCTTCATACCTTCAAAACTAGTCAGAGCTGCATGACCATGCACACTATAAAGTTTGATTCCCATCATGAGATACAGCCTTCACTACCCTGGGCCAAGGTTCTGTGCAATGAATGCTGAGGAGAATGCCCTCAGAAGCTTTCCCCTCAATGATGTTGTTTCTTCACAAATGATTTCTCAGCCTTAGCTAACTAGCATCATTCGTCCAGAATAGGAGAGGTTTTTCTTTAGGGGTGTTAGTTTACAGTTGACTCTTCGTCTCCAGCTGACTGGATACCAGAGATTCTTAATTCAAAAAGAGCAAATAAATGGCTCTACTAGAGTCTTTGCTTCCCTCTGAAATGTCACAAGCCAGGTCTTCATTGTCTGGATCTCTTTCAGCATTCCTAGCTTCCTGTCCCTCACAACAGGTCCATAAGCTCTGAGCACTCAATTGCTTTTCCTGACCAGGTTTCCAAAATCCCTTCAAAGTCCTTCTCAAAGCAACATGCCAGATCTATCAGACCAATATATTCTAAAACCTGGTACCAACTTCTGTCATATCCATGTTTCATTACTGTGATAAAATACCATGACCAAAAGCAACTTGAGGAATAGAGGAGGGTCACTTTGGCTCACATGCCCTAATTTCAATTCATCACGAGGGAAATCAAGCAGGAACCTAGGAACAAGAACTATAGAAGAGGTCATGGAGGAATACTGCTTACTGACTTTCTCTTTGTGGTTTGCTGTGTTTTTTGTACAATCTAGGATCACCTCTCCAGAGACAGGGCTACCCACCATTATCAAGGACACTCCCACATTAATCATTAATCCAGAAAACGCCCTACAAACTTGCCTACAGGTAATCTTATGAAGGCATTTTCTCAAATGAGTTTCTTCTCAGAAAGCTCTGGTTTGTAAGAAGTTTACAAATTTCCACCCAGGGCATACAACTTCCCATTCATTTCAATATTTTGTATTTAGTTCATGTGTTTGAGTGTTTTGTCTGCATGCAAGCATGTGTGACGCATAAATACCTGGTGCCAGCAGAGTTGAGACGATATCAGGTACCCTAGAATTGAAGTTATAGATGGTTAGCAGACTTCACATGGATGCTGGGAACTGAAATTGGTTCCCTGAAAATACTCCTAAGTGCTGAGCCATCTCTGTAGTCTCTCCCCATAAACTTGAAATACTCCCTGGGTCATTTATGATCATTATGATGGTGTAATGCTGTATAAATAATTCTTATGCTGTATTGATTAAGAAAAATTATGAAGAAAATGATTGTGTGTATGGAATGCAGACACAATCTCTTTCCTAATAATTTTCTATTTTTAGTGGATGGAATTCTCAGACACAGAACCCAGAGTTATAAAGTGATGACTGTTGATCTTGGTCAAATGATATAGAACTCTAAAATGCTAAAAAAAGAAAAGAAAAGAAAAGCCAAAATTGTGGTCTAAAAGAGGAGGTAACACAGAAAAAGAAACAAGCCCCATTGTAAAAGGCACAAAGAAACTAGTGCTATAACAGGACATTTGAGAAATGCAAACATATCCATATTGTTCAGATCACAAAGGTGACCCTAAAAGTCCTTGCTTCTAAACAAAGGAAATCTAGAACTGCCCTAACAAGCTTGAGCTATTTGATGCATTAAAATATATTTATCTGTATCTTCATTAAAAAACAAATAGAAACCCAGGAGTGAGAAACCTACCAAAGAAAAGGCAATCCCAGGGAGAATGATGGTAAACAGAGTGGGGTATGAACAAGAGAATACAGGTGAGAGCTTATCATCTAGTTTGCTTCTGGATGCTTTGACAAAAACCATGAGCAGAAGCAACTTAGGGGATGAAAAGGTTTATTTTGTTTTTCACTTCACAAAGGCACAGCTCATTGAAGATAAGTCAGGGAGGACAAGACAGGAATCTAAGGACAGGAACCCTTGCTATTCCCAGAAGCATTACCTTTCATGCTGAAATTCACTCATAGTCAAGGAAGTCAATAAAACACATGGAAGAAGACTGTGTTTTATTATTCTTATACAGACCAAGTCCATGTGGGATAGTACCACCCACAGTTGGATAGACTTTTCAGCATCACTGAATAAACAAGACAATCCTCTATAAGCATGGTCACAGATAATTTGTCTAGGCAAATGCTGAATCAAGGCTTTTGGACCAAATGACTACAAGCTGTGTTAAGTTCATAATTAAAGCTAACTGGAATAGTTCTCATTACCAGCATGCCAATCTATGGTCTTTCTTGATATTTTCTGCATGTTATATTTTTCATTGACTTTTATTATTCTTGATTTTAATATTTCAACTAAATCATTGTCAGCCCAACTTTGAAATATTTCTAAAATATAACTTTATTATCAGATTTTCTTGTTACAGTTTCTAGGTTTGTCACTGATGGCCTTTTGGAACACATAATAGATTGTTCCAGGCTCTTCTGACATTCAAAGTTTCCACTAAGAATCAACTATTATTCTGATGGACTTTTCTCTTTATGGGAACTGTTTTTTTTTTTCTCTTGAAGCTTTCAATACTTTGTCTCTTACCTTTATATTTAGTGTTTAACCATGAAATGAGTTTTTTTCTGGTCTGGACTATTTGTTGTTTTGTACACCTTTTGTATTATTGTGGGTGTGACCTGGTATTGTCCTCCCTCTTCTTAACCAATAATTCAATGATTGATCTTTCCACAGGACCTAATATTTCCTGTATGTTCCTTTCCTTGTGCCTGGAAATCTTTTCATATTCTTTGCTTGTTTGATCAAATTACCTTAATTTATCTCTGAATCCTGATAGTCTTTCTTCCATTTTATTTTTTCTTTCCTTATAACACTTCTGAGTTTTCTAGTTAGATTATTCAGTTTTTCAATTTTATCCTCATTTCAACCTGGGTTTTCTTCAATAGTTCTATATTTTCACTTCATTTGGATTTCAAATTCTGAGGTTTCTCCATCATTTCATTCACATTTTTATGTAGCTTTGCCTTAAAATCTTACCATCAATTACATTTTTTTATTTATCAAACCTGAAGAAACAAAAAGAAAAAATACCCATGACAGAGTTGTAACAAGAAAAATAGTAGCTCTTTCAAGACTCATGTGCCCCTTGGCTTGTATTCTGTACTTCATCATGTAGTACCCTCTTAGCCACCTTTCTAAATGTTGTTCTAATACCACATTTTGTGTGTGTGCACTTTTGTGTGTGTTGAGCCCCTTTATTGTCAACAAATGATTTCATGTGATCAATGTCAAAAACAGACACTCTCAGGACTACCCAAAAGCACCTATTACCCAACATCAGGACTCTGGATGGTGGGGAAAAAAAAACTTATACAAAAATACATAACCAACAACCTGTTTCCAGATTCTCAAATCCATTTACAAACGCAAAAGTAATGCAAAAAAAAAATAGATAATATTCACCCCTGCCAAAATTGTCAAGTCCATGGTAATGGTTCCCAATAAGAACAACTTAGATGAAATTGAAGACACAGACATCAAAAGAACAATTATAAGCATATTCCAATGGTTCAAAGGGAATACAAGTAAACACCAGAATGAAATGAAAGAAGACAGAATGCATTCATGATTGAAGTGCAAATGCTACTGTCAGCTTAATCATGGGAGTGTCTCTGTAAAATGAACAGTGGGGAAGGCTCACAGCTGCCTTAGTGACAGTTAAGTGTTCAACCCTCAACAAAGCATTTCTACCACTTCTTCTAAGGCTCAGGGAACATCACACAAATGGGAGTGGGGGGGAGAAGAAATGCAAGAGCCAGGAGATGGGGAAAAAATCTGCAAAATGCTGTCTTCTAATTATGACATGGCCATTGCAATTGTTATCCCGCAGTGGCTGAGGATGCCTCAGATGGGCCTACACCAGACAAAGCCTCTCCAGATTAAGAAAGAGCTTATAGGGTAATTGTCCTCTCTGCTGAGCTATTGGAATCTGGTGGATTCTGTGGGAACGGTCATTCTCTTCAGCGTGTACCCAAAAGTAAGTTCACCAGGCTTTACTGTACTTTTCCAAAACTACAGTCACACTGGATGTCTGATTCAACTCAGTGGATTGTGAATATGAGAAAAAGGCCTGAGATGTAGATAGGAAATGGCCTGTAGTAAGAAAAATCAGGATGCATTATATATGTGATGTCAAAGAAAAATTTAACTTCTAAAATAGTTCTAATATTTCTAAATATAGAGCTAGTATGTGCACTTCAATTTTATTATAAAATACCAAAAGAAATTAAGAGTAGCATTATGGTTACAACAAAGTAATTAGAAAAGTTCACAAAAGACAGTATAAGTAGAAAAATAAGCTCATGCTTTTAATATGATTCCAAATAATTTCCCCGAGTTCTCCTGAGTTCTGAAGGCAATGTACTGAGATACAAGATGCAAGACAAGCCAGAATACCCTGGACACAGTCAGCGAAGAAGCCCAGCTTGGCCTGAGGCCCTTGGCTAGACAAAGAAGCTAAAAGAGCCTTCTTCTAGTCCAAGATTAACTCTCTTTATTAAAATGAAGCCTGTCTACCAATCTCCAGTCGCATGCTTTCTTTATTCTGCAAAGTGTACTACAAAGTGAGAAACAAGAATATTAAATCTTCATGTGAGTACATTTTTTATTTTCTGAAAAACTATTATAATGTTGGAGTAGTATAAATATTTGATAAAATAGAAACTAATAAATAATGGTGCTGAATGCCGTAATTTCACTGAGTAACAAAGCAGTAATGTTATAAAACATAAAAAACCTTAGATTAAGTGGCTCCTATGTTCCACTTCACTCATTTAGTAAAGTCAAAAGAGTTTAAATGTGTCAAAGCTAGATACTATCCAGTTTCATAACTATTAAGACTGATAATAACTTATTTCTCTTCTAGATAATAAATATTTATATTCAGAACTGCATTACTTTACAGAAACTTAGAATTATATATAAAATTTAAAACCATGGAAAAAGTACATAAGTCATCAATTTAAGCATATTTGTGTCTTTCAGGGAATCAATAACTCATGGAAAACTTCTTTAACTCCAAATGGTTTAACATTCTTTATTTAATACATGCTTTCTGAGATTAGTAAAATGAAACTATGAAAAATAGATTGATATGATGAAGTACTTCAAAAGAAATAGCATTGGTCTTTTCAACAATTAGGATCTTATTCACAACTGTCATACTGTGGCTTATAAAACAAGGCTCTGAATATTTAGAATGTCAAAGACATTTAGGAATCAACTCTTTAATGTGAAACAGAATATGTTTCAAAATTATCAGAAGGGTATATAAGATATACCAGAAATAGTAATATGGTTAATTCTTCATGTGTGGAGATGCCCCATATATACATGTTAACCTATTCATCTTTTAAAGTCTGTGATTATTACAGAATAGAAATTGAAGAAGCCAAACAGAAATATCAATGAAAAAGAATTCCATAGAAAGTACTGATTACATTTGATATGGTTTTTAAAAATTGGCTTTGAGTTAGTTTCTGCTTATTCTTTTGGAAAAAGAATGTCCTTGGGAACAATCATAAACAGAAACTCTATAGACTAAATTTACAAAGAAATAAATACATACATAGTCTATAAAGGCGATGTCTTGAGCACTATGCTGACAATCTTCCAGGAGTCCTGGGAACAAACCTAATTTCCATCTAAATTTGCACACATCTTTATTGCAATCTCATATCCTGTGAAGATTTATACACTTTCATGTCCTTTAGCTCAAGAGGGAAGGAAAAAATGACCTCTCTCTCTCTCTCTCTCTCTCTCTCTCTCTCTCTCTCTCTCTCTCTTTCTCATCTTTCAATATACCCATATACCCAGAATCTAAATCACATTTCTTGAGATCTCAAGCCTCACTAATATTTGAAAAATGGAAAATACAGTCACATTTTTAGTTATAGAACTTACTGCCAAATAAATTCCACAATTGGAATTGAGTTATACAAATGAACCACTGAATGATACTACACTCCACTGTAACTTCATTGTAACTCATCTCACCCGTGTATGAAATACATGTATTCTCAAGTTTACTACAGTTAACATTTCTTCAAAAGGCCACCTCTTGATTGTCCATTGGTGAGCAAGTTTCTCTGGAGTCAATCCTTTATTTTGTGTTTCTAGTATGTCCTTCTCAGAATGGAAGAAGAATTATATTAAACATCATTGGAGATGTCTTCTTTTGAACTAATGCCTATTGATCCATTGTCATCTGCCTTTATGTTTATTGCTGCATTTTTTGAAAAATTATATAGGGTACTTTTCTCCATTTTTTTGCTCATTTTATCCTCTTGTTATCTCTTCCTGCCTCAACAAATATGAGAACTACTTATTTAACTTTTAAAAAAACCTTAGCCATTAACTACAAGTGTTCTCTCAACTCTTATTTATTATCACATTAATAATTTCAATAGTTTGATTTATTGAACAATTAACAACATGTATGCCTGCTAGAATCTTTTTTTCCTGTATTAACTCATCCTCCATCTTCCTAAACGTTGTTTTTTTTCCAACAGTTATCTAAGAGAAACTTGGGAAAAATTGCAAGTATAAGAGATTTGGACCTATACTAAGGAAGGACTTAGGTAGGTAGGGAAAACTGAACTGAATGCTGGGAGGAGGAAAGTGGAGTAGAGAGACACCATGGAGCCACTGCCAGAGATAGACATGCTGAAACTTTGTTGGAAGGCCATGACATCATGGTGATACACAGATTAATAGAAGTGGGTTAAATTAAGATGTAAGAGTTAGCCAATAAGAAGCTAGAGCTAATAGGCCAAGCAGTGCTTTAATTTATATAGTTTCTGTGTGGTTATTTTGGCTCTGGGTGGCTGGGACAAATAAGTAGCCTCCTCCTACAGAGATTGACTTATGTTCTAGATCAAAAGAGATCTAGACTCATACTTGATGAGTTGGGTATATGAACTTTAAATACAATCACATAACTGAAGACAAGATTACAGATATGGAAAAGGCTGTAATGGCAAACTCCATAGTCAACTTGACTAAATCTAGAAGTACCTAGGAGATAGACACACCGTTCTGAATGTGTCTGTGACTGTGTTTTTAAAAAAGGATTATCTAAGGGGCAAAGACCTACTCTGAATGAATACTGGTGATAGTACCACAGAGTAAACAAATAAGGAAAAGATCAAGCCACTAACCACAGTGACATGAACTACAGTGCTCCACATGAATTCCCCACAGTGATGGACCTAACGCTCCAAAACCATGAATCAACATAACTTTGCTACCACAATCTTTTCTCGGGCTCTTTAGACCCAGTAACACACACAAAAAGTAGTTACATACCAATGTTCAACACAGACAGAAGACAAAGAAGTTGTCTTCCTGGAAAGAACAGGGGGCTCTGAGTTTTTTCACAGATTGTCTGGTGTTGTTAGATTCAAATTATCGTTCCAAACCCCAACACAGTCATTAATTAAACTCCAGAATGTATCTAGGAATCAACTTGTTTATGGGTGTGATGTGGTGGCAGTAACAGATTGACACACTTATTAAGGCAAGCACACAACAAGTTATTCATGTTCAGGTGAGTCTGTACATGGCATAACATCCATGTTCCCAGGGAATGGGAACCTATTTGTTAGATGAGAAAATAATGTTAATAACATTATCTACCATCTGTAACCACACTTGCAACTATTATGTTTTAGGTACTATAAGACTTTACTGCCTCATTTAATCATATATCCATATGGCTGGTGCTGGGGGAGCTCCTTCCTCTCCTTCAACCAATAGCCTTTAAGATACCAGCCCACTTGGGCGTGGTCTCTTTGTCTTGAAAAAGCAGCAGTAGCCATGTGCTCCTTCTCTTGCTTCAGACTCTGCTTCTGGCTACCAGACACTTTTCCTGGTCGTGCAGGGGGCTGTTGTCTAGGATGGTGATCTGTAAGTTTTTCCCTTTAAATAAATAACCCTCTTATTAATCATAATTCCAAACTGATGTGGGATTATTTTATGACTTAGTCCTTTAGGCTACTACTAGTACTCCCACTATAAGACCATAGAGGCTTAGAAGGGCACCATTCTGTTGTAGGAGCTGTGGGCCTCTTCTCACAGCCTGGCTCCTGGCCACTGGCTATCTTATACCCCGAAATAACAACACACAAATTGTATTCTTTTAAACACTGCGTGGCCCATTAGCTCTAGCCCTTACTGGCTAATTCTGATATCCCTGATCAACCCATCTCTAATAAGCACCAGTCTTACCAGGAAAGATTCAGCATGTCCAACCTGGCAGCTTGCTTCATCGTGTCTGCCCAGGAGAGGGGAGCATGGCCTCTGAGCTCACTTCCTCTTCCTCCCAGCATTCTGTTCTGTTTACTCCTCCCACCTATGTTTTAACCTATGAGGGCCAAGCAGTTTTTTTTATTATAATTAACCAATGACCTTCCTCCATCAGAAAGGTAAAAGAATTTGCCAACAGTCTAAAACAGTAAATTTAGAATCAGATATTAAGTCTATTTTCATTTACTTTGGCACAAATGTTCTTAAGCATTTGCTAATAATAAAGGATCCACACTGTATCTTGTAAACCCTCTAATCAAAATGCTCCCAACTTATTTAGACAAATGACTAAAATTGTCTTCAAAATAAAACTTACAAAAATGTTTGAAACTTGAATTTCCAATTTCTTTTTCCAAACAAAAAATTATGAGGAAGTCACTTGAGGCTTTAATATCATAGTGGCTCAGAACCACAACAAGGAGTATTTCCAGCCAGTCAGGGAACTAATGTTTGCCTTGACTAACAGAGATGTCAGGTTGACAACTGTGTGAAGTAGCTGGGCATTGGCCAAACACCTTGAATATTTTGCTGAACTGCACCCATGCACTAGGAAAAATAATCTTAAACATATCTATGGACAGTCTCTCATTTTTTTAAATATGTTCCTTTTTAGCATGTTCATTGACATCACCACTGTTCAGGTCTTGTTTAGGCGGCCATGTTGTTGAGGCTTCATCATGTAACTTCTCTTGTGAATGTGCTACACTCTCTGATATTTCTAAGAGACACAATATCACAGCACACTTCCTGCTTCCCTGTCTATTACTATCTTTTTGCCACTTCTTCGACAATGACCCCTGAACCTTAGGTATAGACGTTATATTATAAATGTATTAGCTGGGACTGGGTGCCACATGATCTCTTTTCCCTTGAATTTTGATTAGTTATGGAGTCATGAGCCCTGGTATCATAAGCATACAGTTTACATTATATGGAGCAAGTTATATCCATGTGTGTGTGCTAGACATAGAATATATGTGCGTGTGTGTGTGTATGTGTGTATATATATATATAATTGTTTGTTAGATATACATATGTATCTAACAAACAAAGAAAAAGAGGTCATGAATTTGAAAGAAAACAGGAGGGTACATGAGAGAGGTGTTAGATGAGGAGCAGAAAGGGTTGACAAAATAATTATATTATAATTAAAAAAATATTATAAAATATGCACCTTATTTTCTTGACCATCCAGTACTTTTAGCAAATATCTTACTTGATTTAGTATACTTTTCTCCACAAAATTTTCCAAAACTATTCTGGATACAGGCTAGTATAAATCTTAATTTCCCTGAAAATAGCTGTATTTTCAAAATTTCATTTTGAGCTTTTCCTAACTTGTAAATCAGTAAGTTGTTACATTTCCATATTATGAATTACTAAGCTAAAAATCACAATTGTATCTTTTTATACTTTTTTTTTCACAATTTATCCTTGGGAATAATTTAGACAAGAAAGAAAACTCCCTCGGAAGTATACAGAAGTAAAGTTAAAGTTGATGTTGCTCAGAAAAGAAAATGCATTTTGACTAGAAACAAGAATTGCTCTCTGGGTACAAATGCTTTATATTATATGAACTCAAAATAAGTCAAATAAAGTCAAGAGATCTTTGGAAACATAAAATAAGGAATTTGAAGTTAATATTAAAAGTAAATATCACTTCAAGAATCAAGATTGAATATCTAACATAAAGAAGTGGTTGTCATATTCTGAATTTATAAACCATGTCTTCCTACTTTAACTTTACCCACACTAACTGCACCATAGAGTTTAGCATATGTGTGCTAGACATAGATTAATGTACATGTTTATACTTTACTCTTTTGTCCTGTGAGTAGATGTGGCTTTTATCTGGGAAAAACAAAGGTAGTAGATAAAATATGGAAAAACGCAATTCTGTAAATGAGAAATCATAGCAGTTTATATTAAGTTCCTAATATATTCATTTGATAATTACATGATTAGGTAGATTTTTTAGATTATTTCTTATGTACCCAATAGAACAGAATGTCTTCTTTGAAGGTTAGGATACAAATTACCTAATTAAGTCTAAGACTGTGTGTAAATAAAATCAAATGTATGATGAAATCGATGTTGTGCATGGTAATTCTGAACACACTTGTATTCACACAGAGAACAATAAAGTGACTGACAGTTAAATTCATCAACTTTTATCTCTTATCCCTAATTTTCATTGTATTTTCTTTAACTATGCTCTTATATTGAAGACGGGCAATATATCTGGCTTGGGTATATACACAGTAATAATACACAGATAGGAAAAATCATAATGTATTTGCTTCCTGTTAACATGAAAAGTTTTTTTCTATGTTTATGTGAAACTGTTGTGGAATTAAATGTTTTTTAAAACCGAATTGGAGCCTGTAAGATGCCTTAGAAATTAAAATTCAAGCACTTGCTTTGCAAACCTGATAGCCCAAGCTCCCATCCCTAAATCCGTGGAGGAAGGAGAGAACTGACTTTGGTAATTGGTCCTCTGACCTCTACTTGGCGCAGGTGCTCCTACCCTCACTCATGCTTATACATACACCATAGTAGTCAAGAAATTTTAAGAGGCAAATTTTATTGGAATCTGATTCTTTCCTCACTGAGAATTGAACCTTGGGTCTCACCCCTGACAGGCAATCCACTACACACATTGAGTGACACCCCAGCTCAATCTGCTTCATAAAATCCGTACTGTTGTGCGTGTTTTTCACACCATCTATCATCATACTATTGCCGCCATTTTGTTCCTTTTCTGATCTGAAGTCAAGAGCTTAAAATTTAACTTTTAGCCAATGCCAAGATGTTTCTACTCTGTGCCCATAGTTCTTCCCATACTAATGTCACTCTTTTATTATGAATTCTACAAATAAATATGCATCTAGATAAGCAGGCCCTTTCCCAGATTCTTGGTCCAAAGCAGTATCAAAACAAAATAAAACAAAAGGAAGGAAACTAAACACTCTTTCTGTCTTACAGTTGTTGCAACTGAACTCATAAAATATGCTACTTATATCTGAATTCTTATTTCCAGTTGCTAGAACAGTTGTAGCTATGACACGACACTAAGGTTTTGAAGGGCTTCATAAGAGAACTGTAAGAACAGATTTGCATCCTTTGGGTGGCTTACAGACAGTACAGTCCTGGTATGAAAATCAGTGGATGGCGGTGGAGAGCCTCACCCCTGTTAGCAACACCTCAAAACTAATGAGACTTGGCAGGAGAACAAGGTGGCCAGGGCTGAAGTTAGAGACAAGGCAGGAAAGCCCTAAGACAGGTTGACATTACCCAAAGTGGAGGGGGATATTTTACTAGGTTTAGGTTCATTAGCAGTTCTAAGGGCAACAATAAATGATGAATTGTGAAAAGAAACCACATTCCAGCACTTACAATACAGAGCGCCCATTTGAAGAGACACTGAGTGAGTAAATACGTGTTAAAGGAGATGATTTCAGGTGTAGACTCTAGTATGCAACCTCACTGTCAGCTTCTGTGAGGTCTAGGACAAACAGGGGCTTCCCTGGGTGGCAGGGTGGAGCCATAGAATTTTAGATTTTTTTCACAATACATTTTGAGAATCAGGATATCCCTATATAATGATAATATGTCAAGCCCCTGGGGCTCTTGAGCTATTCAGAAAGTAAGAGATTTCTCCTAATAAATGTAATGAAGGTGTAGTGAGGCACCAAAATCTTGCAATTATTACCTTACTTGTACTCTGGGTCCCCAAAAGAGTCCCTTCAAGTTGAATTAAGTCAGTCTCTAATCAGAGCTTGTTTCACAATATTTATAATTGCATGATGCAAAATATTTTTAAAGACTAAGTTTTGAACTTGTAAAGATTCATCTCATTCATCTGATGAACACATCCTATTTTAAACAGAATTGTTAGTGTAGCAATGCTTCCTCCTGACTCTATAAATATAATACAAGACAGCAAAAGAAACCATGCACTGCTTACAGGCCCTACTCAACTGCCGCATTTTAAAACTGCTCCCCACTGTGCTATCCTCAGAGGCGATAAAGAAGAGGTGTTTATTACCAGCCTCTCCCCAACCTCCATATTCTTGTTCCCGTGGGTCCTCATACTTCAAGACTAGGATTGCATCTAAGCTGAAATAAATCTCCTATGGAATGCCTATGTTCTACAAGGAAGCACAGTCGCGGCCTACTGTGCCTGTCACAGGAGTGCAGTCTTTGGATGGAATACACAAAGGCACTTTGCCTTTAAGGATCTCTAAAGGCTGGGGAGCTGAGAGAGTCTAAAATAGTAGCCTCATTAACCTAGGCTTTATGTCCTACCCACTTTTACTCCATCTCATTCATTTCCATGTTCATACGAAACTTTAATAAACATCTTGATCGTGCTCTGGGCTCATCATCAAATCATGCTACTTTTTCAAAAGGACTATGTCTACTTGATCATATTTATGCAACAAAAATCTTCCTCTCTCCTTTTATGATTTGAATTATCTTTCATCAATTCACACGCCCTTCCCAAAGACAGATCAAATCATCTACTGGCAGGGCATATAATAATAAACAAATCTGGTAAAATGTTGTAAGATTGAAAGCATGAAGGAGGAAAATTAAGCACTGAAAGAAATCTAAGGTACTAGTATATGAAGAGATAAAGTGATAATCTCCAATAATAATAATACCAATATAAGGATAAAACTTGTGAAACGTTTTATTCAATCAAAGATAAAAGTGTATTAATTTTCTTTTTATGACAAAACAGCTGAGTAAATAACCTTAAGGGAAGAAAGATTTATTTTGTTTCACGGGTTCAGAGGTTTCAGTCCATGGGCTGCTGAATGGATTGTTAAAGGCCACAAACATCATGGTGGCCAGCATATGGAAGACAGAGACACTTACCTCATGGAGTGGGGAAGCAAACCCAACAGAACTTCTTGCTGCCTTGTGCTGCTACTTTTGTTCCATCTCAGACGCACAGCAACTAAACAGTTCTCCCCACATTCAAAATGGGTCTTCTCCCCTAGGCTGTGGTCCCACATACCAACTACATCTGAAAACGTCTTCATCGGAACACCCCAGAAAGAGCTTCACTAATCTTACCAACAAATCCTATGACCAATCCAGATGTACCATCACAAGAAATAAATAAGGAAAACGATGAATATCTAGGTACGTGGGTTGCGAGGAAAAGACCAGCACAAAAGCAGTGTTCTAGGATGGGGCTAACCTAGTGTACTGAAGAGACAAACGAGAGACCAGAGTGGGCGATGAAGAGTCAAGGACAGGATGCAGGAAAGTCTGTCCAAGTAGCAGGAATCCAGATCATGCGGCCAGGAGCAGCACTTCACCAGAGACAGTGTTTAAACAGGTGAGTGTACAGTGAGACCAGATGGGAAAAAAATCTGCTCTGTTACAATGCTCCAGTGAGTAGATGCTATGTTTCTGTTTTAACAATATTACTAAGAATTAGTGTCTCGGCCCCAGTGGATACAGCTACAGAACAACTCGTGCATCTAAGTCTCAGAACACTGAAAAAAAGGAAGCAGAAATGTTGGAGAGTCAGGGCTCCAGGATATCTGTTCTGATGTCTCCAAGAAATGACAGAGAAACTTCATCCATTATACCTCACCATTGTATAGGTACCTATACAATGAACCTGAACAATGTCAACCCCAATACATGCTAACATGAAAAAGGGAAGTTACATGGTGCCCCACCGCTAAAACAAAGAATGACACGCAACTAAAACATGGTTAGATCAGGAGAAATGGTCTTCCCCAGAGATGAATACCCTAATTCGTTACCCAATATCAAGCGAACAGCCCGAGAAACGGTATACAGACAAGCAACACTAAATGGACAGGTTGTAGTTATATATTTATGCATTTTTATACATATGTAGTAAGAATAAAGAAAAAGAAGCCATGAATTCAAAAGGGCACAAGGAGATTAAACAAAGAAAATGTTGAAGAGAGGAAAAAGAAGAGAGGACATAATATAATTATATTTTAATTAAAAAAGAAAATAAGATGGACTATTGCATCATGGGTAAATTATGTATTATCACTTCAGGAAAAGGCCATTAAACATACAGCTTTCAAATTTGTGTAAATTTTGTTTACAGAAAAAAATAAAGACAAATACAAATGACTGACATAAAATGTCAAGACTGAACAAATTCATTTTATCTCCATTTTGACATATTCCAATTCTAATTTATGAAGATGTATCTGACAGGGCCATCAAAATTTTGATAAAAAGATACTCAAAAAAGCAGAATTGGAGTGCAGTCAGTATGTTCTAAATTACATATGAAAACACATCAGATAAAGTGTGCTGTATTTAAATATTATGTTTAAAAGATAATTACGTTATATTTGCATATATTATAAGCATAACATTAAGTATAGGTTTTATGAATATTCATCACAGTAATATTAATAAATATCATAATATTGTAACATTATATCCCAAGTGTTATGAATGCATGCCATTCAAAATTGAGCATGATTTGTTTTGCCATTTTTAATCCATCAGCAGCATTCCTTGTTAAGTAATGAAAGCGGTAAGAGGTTCAGGATCTGTATTCATTTCTCATTGGAGAATTCGTTAATTTGGTTTTTTTAAATTAATTTTTGAAAAACTTAAATATTATTTTAAAGTATTATATTTTTATTAATATTCCAACTTAAAAATCAGTGCGAGAAATTTATCTTAAGCAATATAACCTTAATACATACACTACCTTGATTTTTATAAAATGAGGTTACCTCATATTTAAAAAGCGTATTTACTCTAAACTCTTTTTTCAAGTGAGAGAATACTCAAAGAGAAGGACATGACATTTATAAACAGTCATGTATACAGACACACAACACACACACACACGAAATTGTTTCCACTACCCCACAAAAGTCAACCAAAAGCAAGTCTAAATGATCAGACCACCTCCTTACCCCCTCACCAGTCAATTTAGAAGGAGAAGGCAGTCTTCAGAGTGAAGCAAGTGGACAGATTGAAGAACGAGGAGGGGGGTAATGTTTTCTGGAAGTAGCTCTGAGAAATCTTGTTCACAGCCTGGAACTGCATAAATTTTCTCTGCATATGTTATTGCTACCTTGGGGGCCATGATAGCATATGCATTTTGGGTTTTTCAAAAAATAGATATATGTACACGAGTATGTGTGTTTAATGCATAAATATTATGATGACTTTCCTTTTGTGGGACTCCGTAGTCCCTTCAGACTTTACGGTGGCATATACATTAAATAAACAGCAATATTTGAGAGTGAGAGGATTTTTTTTTTTTTTTTGAGAAAGCACAAAAAAGTAAGGGTGAAAGCGGGCGGGTATCATTGGCAAATTCAGACTATCTCCGCAGTGGAAAATTATTAAACCAAATAAATTCAACAAGGCAACAAAGGCATTTAGAGACAACACTGAGTCCAAAAGAAAAATCACTGTGAATATATGAATGAGATGCAGAATCCTAGAAAAGACAACCACACTTTTCCATCAGTACTACAGCCTGGAAATCGAGCAAAGCAAAGTAACATACTACTCGGACAAATAATTAGGAAAGTACTTCTGGCCAGGTGACACTTATAAAACAAATCACCTGGCATCCTGAACTCCTGCGGGCTGTTCCTGGGAAAGGGTGCTGTTGCCGATTGTCAGTTAAGTCCTTAACCCAGTTTGTTTTTCCGAAAAGATCCGTGTTTGGCGTTCCTGGCTTTTGCTGCCCTTTGTATGCATGATAAAACAGTATGATGAAAGCAGATGACTGTAAGACGTTTTGTTTCCAGCAAGTTCCCTGAAAGGGAGATTGACAAATCTAATATGAATCCCCAGAAATTCAGTTACTTGTAAGCGTCAGGACTCTGGAATACATAAAATAAATGCATGATCAATGAAATGGAATATGACAAAATGTCTCATATTGATGTGTTCTTCTTTCAAAAATGCTTTTTTGCTTAATGCGCCCAGTCAGTTTCTCCATACATTTTCTTATGCACAATGTATGGATTTCCTAGTTCTGATTTCAAGTTCAGGGGAGCCTGGGGAGAAGTGGGCGATTTCCCCAAGCCAGAGCTGCTCCTAAGTCTTTCACATGAGAAAATTGTTAGGCGCATTAAAGTATTCCTGACGACGCTGCATTCCTTTGTTCAGAGTGAGTTTTGGGAACACATCCTTTTCTCATTATATTTCCATAAAATATATTTGATCTATTCTATTCTTAGAATACCTCTGATGTGGTCTGTGAGTGGAGCGCAGTATAAAAATATTTCTTTTTTTTATATGAGACAAAATGTTTCCATTTCTTAGACACATAAAAAAAATCACTATGTAGCACTCTAAGAAAGTAAAACGTGTCGGGTCCATTTTGGTGGGGCTCAGGAGAGACCACAAAGACCCTCCCCTTCCATTGTGCTTCTGAACCTCTTCCAAAGCACAGAGGCCTCTGCAGAACAAAAGGAGATCAGGCCTTTCTTTATGTAAAGGCCAGGAAGACTGGGAAAGTTTCTGGGTCCTGGAGCTAGAAAAGCCCATTTATAGTTAGAATAAATGAAAGGAATTACCCCTCTTCCTTTAAGACAAACTGAGTTCTACTAAATTTATTTTGGTAACTAAAGATGGTCAGATATTTTAATAGTTTAATGTGAGTGGTTAATGTTTCCAAGTAGTGGCAAATAGTTGGGATGTTTGCTTTGTTAATTCAATTTTAAAAATACTTGGAGCCAAACATGCTCTTCCACAGTTTTCTCCCGCACACCCCCAGAAGACAGCACCAGGTCTCAGGCCGCCCAGCATCCCTGATTGGCAATTGCTACAGTGGGTTGTAGTCCTCTTTGAGAACACATGTCTATGAAAAAAGAAAAGGGGGGGGGGAGGGAATAAAAGCATATCTAAATCTTACTTGTCAAGTTCAAAATGAAGCAGAAATTTTATCCCAAAGGATTGTCCCTCATAATCTGAAAAAAAAAAAAGCATAGGAGAAATCTCCAGCTAAACAGTAGATTTAAGTTTAAATCTAATTTAATCTGTCTAATTTAAATTGAAATATCTGCTGCTAAATGGTTGCACACTTGCCAAATTTTAATGGCAAATATCTGCCCTGGGATGCAAAGGATTTGGTCTGTCTTGTTCAGTGTGCTATCCACCATGGCAAGAACACAATACCGAGTGTATATTTACATAAAGGAGGAAGAAAGGAGTGAACTAGGCAGATGGTCCTCTTCCTGCTTCCCTTCAGTGAGCAAAAAATATATGAAATGGAACCGGTGAGATGGCTCAGTAGGTGGAGGAAGAACCAATTCCTGAAAGTTGACTCTGACTTCTACATGTGTGCCGTGGTGTGTGTGCACAAGCGCGCACACACACAATAAACAAACAAATAAGTTAGATGTAATAAAAACAAAATAAATGAACTATGTAGAGTCTGCCCTTCCAAACTGAAAGCCTGATGTGTTATCCAAGGAAATCTGATTCTTTGCCCAAGAGATGTTACTTGCATGCTTGAGAAGTAGTTGTTCCTTAGGGTAAGTAACTACAGAGTGCCCAGATGTTTTTTACGAGACATAGCATGGTGTTCAAAAAAGAAAATCTAAATGCTTCTGTCACAGATTGAAAGACAAACTAGCCCTTCAATCTTGAGCTATCACACAGGGCCCATATTCTCCTAGATCTGACCCCACCAGCACTGTTACGATCGTTACTAAACTAAGCTATAACGACCTGTGTTTGCTTCTGCTGTGATGCCATGTACGTAAAGTCATGCAATGAAATAGTAGAGATTATGTGAGAGATGATGCTGGAATACAACACTCAAACCAAATGCATTATATTTCATGGCTGCTAAAAAACATTATTTTGAGTGAAGTAACCCAGACACAGAAATACAATTATCACATGTACTCACTCATAGGTAGTTTTTAAACATAAAGCAAAGAAAACCAGCCTACAAACCACAATCCCAGAGAATTTAGACAACAATGAGGACGTGAAGAGAGACTTACATAAATCCAATCTACATGGGAAGTAGAAAAAGACAAGATCTCCTGAGTAAATGGAGAGCATGGAAACCTTGGGGGAGGATTGAAGGGAGAAGGGGAGAGGCAGGGAGAGGAGCAGAGAAAAATGTACAGCTCAATAAATATCAATAAAAAAGGGGGAAAAGAAAAAGACACAATGTGTTCAAAAGGATGAAATTAGAAATTAGTTTTCATTTTGTCTGATTGATTGGTTTGAAATACTTTTATACGTGACATAAGTATCATAGAAATGTATAGCAAGTATAAGCAACACTCCAAATTGTGATTCATTAAAAATATCCAAGAAAAATAATAACTCAGATTTGTACATAATAAATGCATAGATTAGAGTGATATTATTTTACCTTGAAAAGACTTGCGGTGAAAGTGGGTCCCAGAGGGGTAAGAGCCTGTGACTTCCTGTGGAAGGGTAGATGAGGGACCACATGAAATGAAAGGGGATTCTGCAATAACAGATGTGGGTGCATGCAACTAGGAACACATGCGGCAAATGAGGTAGTGCTAGATGTTAGAATATATGCAGGCATGTGTTTGTGTGTTCCGTGTGTTCCTATGTAGCATCGCTTTGTTGTTTACAGTTTTCAGTATTCACCTTACAAATCCTATACATAAAATTATGTGAAATTTAGATTAGGCAAATTGGTCATTCACACTGAAAGAACTCATGCTTTCAGAATGAGTTCTAGAGCAGATCATCCTAAACATTCCCTAACAGAATGAAAGATGCTAATACATAAATTTGTATGACCCTCTAACAGTCTCATACAGTATACTTCCCTGCTAACCATAGCTGAAATCTAGTTGCTAGATTTTTGGACTTCTTAAAAGTACCAAGTTGTGGGCGTAACAAACCACCTATTGATTTAAATTATGGCCCATTCTGAGAAATGGAACCCATGCCCAGCACTGCATAAGTAGCTAAGGGTCTAAGATTAGATAGGCCACAGACCTAGAGTATGACCAAATACTACTGTTTTTCTAAAGAACTGTAGCAATTAAACAATCCCTAAAGACATTCTGCTATATCCATAGATGAGTGTCTGACTCATCCATCCTAAGAGACAGTTCCTCCTGCATTAGATGGGAGCAAACACAGAGACCCACAACTGGGTAGTGTCCAGAATCAGAAAGTGAGAGATCTTGGAACACAACCCTAAATGTGATATCTCCCTCAATTCTCTCACCTCAGAGCTCAGGGAACACTGAGGAAGAGAATGCAGAATGTGAGAACCAGTGGGGTAAAAAACACCAAGGAAACAAGGCATTCTAAAACCCATATATGCTCATATGAACTCAGAGACTGTGACAGCGTGTCTTGCACAGGTCTAAACCAGATGGGGTTCCAGTTCCCCCACCCCTAATCTAGATTCTATCTCCACTTAATAATTCTCACAAAGAAAAAATTAGATGTCTTCAATAAAGTCTTGCTGGCTATTCAAGCCAAATTTCAGGGTGGGTGCCAGCCCAGCAATAGATAGCCAATGCAAAACAAACTCAATGATATTCTTGGTGGTTTTGGTCTCACAGTACTTTGTCTGGATGTTTTTTTCCTTACAGAGATTTTTCTTATATATTATGGGTTTCAGTTTATTTTTTATGGGTTTTCTATGTGTGAAACTGTATGTCTAGCAACCATATGTGTTTCTTGTGCTTTTTCTTTTGGCTCTGCTTTTTTTTCTGTTAATTTGTATGTGTTGTCCTATTCTGATTAGTTTATTTTTATTTTATCTTATTTTCTACATAGTAATATTTTAGATGACTGTTTTCTAATGAGAGAGTGAAAGAATGCATGTGGATTTGGGTGGGTGGAGAAGTGGGAGGGTCAGAAAGGAGTTAGGGATGAGAAACTATAATCGGAATAATCTTCATGTATTTCATGTATTTTCATAATACGACTGATTATGAAGTCATTAAACGCGATGGAACAACAATAAAATGTAAAGTGGCTTATCGCAGTTTTATAAGGTCGCTGTGATTTTAAATTGAGTTTTGCCCTTGAGACCCTAAACTACTCCACACACATGCACATCTCTAACGGATTATACTCCAGCCACGTACATATGAAACCATTAAAAAACGATCTTAGGTCCTTACAATTTTACATAGTCTTGACTTTAAAGCCCTCTGAAAAGTAGGTGGAGGTAATGTAACATTGCTACTTCTCTATCCACTACAACTTAGAGTCCTTCATACCTTTTTGAAACATTAGTCCTTCCTTCTATTCTCCCTATTTTTCTTAATTATCATTATCCAAGGCTAAAAGATGAAAAGATAACTTTTCCTTCTTCCTTTAACAATATATTTTTCTGCTTTCTATAAAATTCCACATAGTTATGGCAATAATAAAGGGGTTCCTGATCTTCTCCAAGCCCAGCCAGCAAGGTTATCTCAGATACAATATGGAAGAGCTGCCAAGGAGGATAATATTCAGATACTGCAAACTAAAGAGAGAGCAAGAACGACAGGAAATACTAAAGAAACCAATTTATATAAGCATTCACCCGTAGATGACTAATCTGGAAGTGGAAGCAGGGGTCCAATGAGATCATTCCAAGTCTGCAAACTAAGTGTGTCCTTGAGGGCTAGAGGAAAGGCTGTACATTGCAACCTTGAGTTTTTGCAAATTCTCTTCAGTGACTGTACTTTGTAAGTATAATTAAATTGAAACTAATAAAGTAAGTTGTAGTCAGAAGTGGCTCATTCATTTTCTGGCATCCTAGACCCAAAATAATCACATTATTATAACACTGCATTATTATAACACTGCTTGGCCTATTAGCTCACACTTCTTATTGGCAAGCTCATATATCTTAAATTAACCCATTGCTATTCATCTGTATCACCACATGGTTATGGCCTACTGGAAAGCTTCCATCCAGTGTCTGGCATCTGTCTCCTGCAGCAGCTACATGGCCTCTCCCTGACTCTGCCTTCTTTCTCCCTCTATCGCTGCTTAGATTTCCTGCTTTGCCTTATTCTGAGCTGCCAAAGGCCAAAGGAGCTTTTTTATTAACCAATGATATACATAGCACATAGAGAGGAATCCCACATCAGTAAGTGGGTATGTATATAGTACACTTATTATGTTGTATATGAAAAGAAAAAAGTCAATAATTCAATTCTTTTTAACCCTTGTCATGTTTACATCCATTTCTAAGACCATTGTACACGAGTTTTCCGATGCCTCCCTTATGTGCACAAACCCTTTTTATTAATTGCTACTAATAACTATTACTACTAACAATCTCATTAATTTGATTTTGTGGTCAAAAGAGGTTCAAAGCCTTAATCCTGATGTTACAGTATTTTTTAACAGAAGGATTGTTAGTAATTGTAGCAAGAAAATAAATAGTTAAAAAGCATAATAATACCAAACAGAAATCTCTCTACCACCACTCCCACTAACCAGAATATTATTGGGAGGGGAGAGATATTTTCTTCATACATAGTTATTCAAAAACAAGAATGTTACCTGTTAAGTCACCTCATGCTTATTGTTGTTACAGATGCTGATGTTGAAATAATTACATAATAAGAACAACCATACACTATTCTAGGAAACAGATGCTTGTTTTGAAATGGATTCTGTCTCCTGGATAACCAGCAAGTATTCTGATTTTCCATGGCTTGAAGTAATTGAGTGGTAAACTGAGGAGCTTGAGTTTTGCCTGAGAGTAGTCTAGGTGATGCTGTGATGAGGTCTAGGTGATGCTGTGATGAGGTCTAGGTGATGCTG
>NC_022011.1:59579129-59582927 GCF_000317375.1 Microtus ochrogaster | reverse complement strand
GTCTAGGTGATGCTGTGATGAGGTCTAGGTGATGCTGTGATGAGGTCTAGGTGATGCTGGGTTGAGGTCTAGGTGTTGCTTTGATGGAGTCTAGGTGTTGCTTTGATGGAGTCTAGGTGATGCTATGACAAGGTCTAGGTTATACCATCATGAAGAACAACCACTAAATCTCAATAGCTTTGAGTATTTCTACCAGCAACATCTATAGTTGTTATTTAAACAAACTAAGTTTTCCTTTACCGGGTGTTTTGTGTAGGCCAGATGGAGCCAGTTTCCTGCTTTGTCATAATCTTCACTTCAAAACCTATGGCAGGTAGTAGAGCTATAAATGCATGGAATTTGACTGTGACAATTACAAAGGAAAGCTACCGACTGCTTCTCAAAGTCTATACTTCATTGGTTAAATTGGGTCACGTGATCATGCTTGCTTTCAGGGTGGTGAAGAACAATTTTTGTGAGAAGTTTGGTAATTGACAGTGATTTCTTACTTGTTAAACTTCATGAAAATTGTTATCAGATCCTTAATACAGACTTTAAGAAAAGAATACAAAGCAATCAAACATGTGAAACCATTTCAGTTCCTTTGTCAGATTGCCTGCCTTAAAAAACTGTTGATATAAAAAAGAGCATTATAAAAATATCTTATAATTTGACTGTTCAAATTTCCATTATTAAACAAAGCAAAATTTTCAGATTACAATTTTACATAGACATCAAACCAGCATTTTAGGGGTTAAAGGTGAAAAAGAGATTATTTTTCTTTAAACGTTATTAGATAACACAAAAACATGTGACCTAAATCATTTCATTAGTAGTGGGAACTGTGTAGAATTAAAAAAAAACTAGATATGTTTAGAAACTTATATATGCTAGGAAAGTTTTATAATCATTAAATAGCTAAGGCCTGATGTTAGCGGAAAAAAATATGATTTGATCTCCGTTCCTGTGCCCACATTCTGAATGTACCAGCTCACGTGTCAGCCGGGGACTTGCCATGCTTGGTTAGATGTGTCTTCTTCAGTTACCACTCGGTTACTAACATGACCAAGGCCAGCGCCTTCTCCCCAGCATGGTTTGGCTGTCACATGTAAAAGTGATCTGGCTTGTTTAAACAGAATATTTTCTTACTGGTCTCTGTTATTTTATATCACAGCAGAGAGCTTTGAGTTAATAAACAGCATTTTGCCATGGCCTACATGTCAAAATAGGTCATGGAACCTTAATGGGGTCTTTAGAAGATCGATAACCAATAAAAACAAAAGCAAAATCCTAGCACTATGTTTTAAATATATATGGGTAAGAACCAGTAGTGGTCAATGTCACTACTATAAAGAACATTGTGTGAAAGAACTGATTAAATAAATAAATAATAATAATAATAATAATGAGAATCAAATAGCTCAAATATCAACTATGCATGTGACAACATACCCCATTAAAGCATTCAAGAACCATAGAATGTTCTATAAATGTAGATGAAAGACAACAAAAGAAAAATGAATAAATGAAGAAGGCTGCCTTTTCTTGGACTAGAAAACAACATCCTAACAATGCCAATTCGATTTAATTTCTCATCTACATTTTGTGGGCAATATTCCTCTGAGGTAACTGGAGGGCTTTTAGATCCTTTTTAAGACTGAGCAAAAATAATTCTCTTACAAAAAAAATTAAAAACAAATTTGTATTTTAGAATTTCAATAAACCATCAAAAATATGTGTCAACATAAGTGCAATTTAAACTTTCAGTTGTTTTTACAAATCTTCTTTTTCATGTATTAGTCAACTTTTTCTAGTGGGACAGAACCAACAGAAAATAATTTTATTATAAAACAGAGTAGGAGCTTGTTGTTGTTGTTGTCTCTCTTTGTGTGTGTGCATGTGTGTGTGCATGTGTGTGTGTGTTTGTGTGTATATATATATATATGCATGTGTTTGGGTTTTCAAGCCAGTGTTTCACTGTGTAAAACAGTCTTGGCTCTCCTGGCATGTGCTTTGTAGATCAGGCTGACCTAGGACTCACGGAGTTCTGCCTCCAGAGTTCTGGGATGAAAGACGTGCATCACCACCACCCAGTCACATGGGGGGTTTTAATGTATGTGCTTCTGCTCTTACTTTGTGTTATAATTTTTTCTTAGTTTTACTTTAACAACATGCTATGGTTTTAAAATCTCTCCCCTCGGGGTGGTGTGTTAAAGGTGTGGTGTCCAGTCAGGCTGTTGCTGTGTAATGATGGAACCCTCAAGAGGGGAGGCTGGGTAGAAGGAAGATGGGTTGAGTGAAATGTTGGGACCCTGATCCTTTTATGACTCTTCCTTTGCTTAGTGACCACATTTAGGCAAGAGGCCTTCTCTTCCATATCCTCCAAACCTGACAAACGCCACTACAGGCCTAAAGCACACTGAAATAATTAACACCATGAACCAGAAGAAGCGTGCCCTCTCATGAGCCATTAGGCTCAGGTGTTAGTCACGGTGCCGTAATGATAACACAGGGATAGTGAAGGTAGTTTATAAGACTCATATGGAAAAATAAATACACAAAATAGCTAAGGAAATCTGATGTAGAAAAATAAAATAATTGACTCTGCAATATGCTAAAATACATTCTAATACTCAGTAGTTTAAAGAATGGTATTGTAGGAATATTAGTAATATAATAAAATGAGACTGTTATTATATAAGAAATTTAAAAACAGGCCTAACATATGCAGAAACATAACTTATGATAAGATGTGACCTTAAATCAGTGAAAGTGGAGCTGTTCAACAAATGTTTGGGGGACACCTGGATAGAAATCGAAAAGAAAATGTGCAAGGTATCCATGCCCTCCAAAAACCAAGAAAATTCAAAATAGATAAATATCCAAAAATTAAAAAAGAAAGAAAAGAAGATAAGCAGACAGTACAAGCAATTGGGGCAGAGGCAACCTCCTGGTGCCTCAAAGAAGCCGGTCCATGGGACAGAGTCCAGAGAGATGCTCTTGCAGAAGCAGCCACCTCTCTCCCAGCACAGAGGTGGTACTGCTGTGTCCCAAGCTCTTCATCAGCACTTTCCTAAGTATCATGCTACTTACTAGTGGAATGGAAGATGAAACCCCTCTGTAACAGAAATTTCAGATATAATGTCACCTACACCCTGATAAGAAAAAGGCATTTTCTGCAAACATATTGGGATGAAGCAGTAGTTTTGTTCTGTAATGTAAAATCTGAAGTGCAGATGTTGTCAATTCAATCCAAGTCGACTAGGCATCAGCAGTCAGAAAGGTTTTTATATCTGGACTAGGATGTGCTTTGCTAGAAAGGATTGGGCCTCACCATTTGTATAAGAACAAAGTTCACAGTTCATTAAACATATTTATATACATCACATATATAAATTTTGATTCCTTGTTCATAAGAACAAAAATAAATTAATCCCTTCTACTGTTTCCCCTCAAAAGGAAAAGAAAAATAATGTTCTGTGATTAAGAAAACTATTTGATCAAACTAATATAAACCCTCTGACTATTCTTCATTTCACACACCATAGTTTTCTCTCCATTCTCTATGTATATCTTACTGATTTAGAGAACTGCTATTCTCTTGTACCATTTTAGAAAAGCATTTTCTTGTACTAAAAACTATTCTTTTGTCCAAGAGATGGAAGGTCTTTTTCAGTTGGATTATTTGTTTTTTTTCCTTAATTTATTTATTTATTGAGGATTTCTGCCTCTTCCCCACCACCGCCTCCCATTTCCCTCCCCCTCCCCCGATTAAGTCCCTCTCCCTCATCAGCTTGAAGAGCCATCAGGGTTCCCTGA
>NC_022011.1:59551050-59573455 GCF_000317375.1 Microtus ochrogaster | reverse complement strand
AGCCTATTTTTGATTGCAGCGCTGTGTCGCTCTGCCGCCGCCGCGACTGCCCAGTTGGATTATTTGAACGATAATCTGAAAACATCTGAAGGAAAGAAGCTACTTTGAATATGTTCTTAAAATTAAAAGCATATGTTGAGATCAGAAAGGTTATGGCAGCTTTAATTCCATGCTCCAACTTGATTCCACCTGTCCGTAGTAGTGTGCTAGAGGCAGAATCGCTCCCAGTCATAAGACACAGGAAGTCTTGCATTTTTGCTATACAAGCAGAATATGAATTCCTACTCATACTAAAACACAGAAACCATATATTTCCACCTACAATGATATTTGACATCTTCCATAAGAGCAGCTCTGAGTTGTTATGTCATCGCTGCATAGCACTACTGAAACCCACTCTGGGAGGACACTAGTATTTCTTTCTGGTATAAATTTAGTCCACGCTAAGGAAGGCTTGTCTTCCTATGGATTTCTAACCCACAGGATCTTTTAAAGCCCTGTGCTAAACAGTAAAAGGCAAATATGACCATCAGTGACAATGGAGGACCCTGAGGAGAGGCTTAAGTAGATAACCAAGTAAGTTCTCTGTCGTTTTTAAATCACTAAATTTTTATGCTTCTCAAAGATCTCTGATGCAGTTTGACAGATGAGAGGTTTTTGCCAGTTTAAAAGGACAGCCTCACCAAACAAATTTCTGTAAAATACAAATAAAAGTTATTAATATGTATGCCTGCAAGTTATAAAGGTGTGAGGACAAATACAGGTTATCAAAATTCTTTTTCACGCTGCCTTTCATAATCTTAAAGATACTTTTCATTATGCAAAAAATATCTGTCACAGTCATTCTGGTATAAATATGGTGCTATTTAAAATTCAAGTTTTCACAAACTCAAAAAATTCTTGTGAGTTCCAGGGAACCAATTTGAAGAATCCACCTTAAACAGGTCAGATACAGCCCTCTCACTCCCTGGTCCTAAAAATTTTTTCTTCCTAAACTTAACTTTGTCCTCTATTCTGCCAATACTTTCCAAGTCCAAGACACTGCGCAGTTCCATACCACAAACCCTGGACAGAAGTAAAGTGACCAGCTACCACAGGATGTGACCAGCACCCAGCTTTCTCAGCCTCCCAAACACAACACGACACCCACAAATAAGCAGGAAGCTGTCTTGAGACTCCACTGTTCCAATTCCATTAACCTTTTGTACCTAACTTCCCACCTTTTTATTATAAGAAAGAGATGGGAATGTTATGATCTGCTGGCCTGGTCTGTCACTTGAGTACCCTGTTCTTTTAAGAGACAAGCTGCGCACTCCCAACTCCCCCTTCTGCTGAGGCAAACAGTTCTCCTGCCTCCTTTAGCCTGAGCTCCCTCTCCAAGTCCCTCTTCCTCTTCTGAAAAGGTAATTACTGTCTCTCTTCCTCTCCTCTCTTCTTTCTCCCCCTCCCTCTTTCTCTCTGCCTCTCTTCTGCTCCCCTTCTCCTCTTTTGAGGCCTTGGGTGGCCCACAGCTGCCCCTTGTGGGACCACTGTTCCTCTGAAGACCACTGCCCCTCATGGGACCAGTCCCCCACAACTATATCTTTAAAAAAGAATAACACTTAGCCTCACACAGAGAACTACAAGCAACCAAGAAATTCTGAGAGCAGAAGATATATAGTCTTCCCCAGGGAAGATGACATCCGTTGGTTATCCAATACCAAATTGGCAATCTTGAAAACACACATGTAAGTAACATTATATAGACTGACTGGGTAGGTGTGTGTGTTTGTAATAAAGTCCTGATCATTAGAGCCTCAGCCCAGAATAAGGGCCATCATCCAACCCCAGGTTTTTGGTGTGGGGGAAACCTTATAACTCATTTTGCCTAAGCCAAACAATCTGGTTGGCCAAGTTAAACGAATACCTCAACCCTGAAGATATGGCTTGAAGCTGCTTTCAAAGTCCTTTAGAAAAACAAAAAAGAAAGTATTCTCTCATAGTCAGGATTCTGATGACTCTTCATATTGGTATGGCTGCAAGTTCTTGATTCAACAATAAATGTCATAATGATGGTAATAGGTGAGCATGGTCCCTTGGGAAGCTATTACTCATCTCTTGATGGACACCCCTGTATCTTCATCCTCCATCCACAACTGAGTGGAATTGTTCATCAAACCTGAGTGTGATGTTCTGTTTAGAAGCCCTGCCTCTTACAGTCAGCCTTCGTCATTCTGCTGAGTAAACTGTGTTTGCTGATCTTGAACTTCACCACAGAGATGTTCTACCCCATCCCTTTTAGGTTGGTGTCTCCATTGTCTCCACTTCCTCTCTGGTATCCTTTTCAGAGTTGTTGGCCAGGCAGGTAGGAACAGGACACACTATGGAAATGACCATACTGGAATTGGAGAAGATGACTCATGTTCTCTGCCCCCTTGTTCTCCCCAAATAATGTCTTCCTATACTTCTCTGATGTACAAACACTTAAAATTATTCATAACAGGCTGAGGATGCATCTTAGGAGCAGGACACTTACTTAGCACATGAAACACATTGGGTTCAAGATTACATCAGAAAAAAAAAACATAGCATGTTAATACTGACTACATTGTGCCTTGGATACAATTTGACTTCAATTATCTCTATAAACATTTTGAAAGTTAAGTGAAAACTGTGTCAGAATATCTTCTTTCCTAGGTACTTCAGGTTCCATAATTATACACCCTGAGTAAGGAAATGGAGTGAGAAATTATGTTACTAGTGTAGAACACCATTCTCAAGTAGGAAACTGGACCTCAAGAAAAATGGTCTCAATTGTGATTCATTCAGTCTGTTTCTAGTCCTTAAATAAAAAATAATACATTAATGGGAAATGTAAAAATAATAATGAAACACTTAATATTAAGCGAAAGAAAAACCAAGATGAAGTCTGCGTGGGGGGGGGGGCTGGGTCTTTCTCTTTTCTCCTAGAATACAGAACCAAGCAAGGGATACGGACGTTGTGATAAGAGTGAACATTTTAAGGATTTTGAGCATGTCTATAGCTGCCTCTGCCTTAATTACGTATTGGTAAAGCTTTTGCTTTAACTCTGACCAAGGGAACGCTAGTTTGAAACTGCTTCTATTTGATGCAATGTTTACTCTCAGAGCAAAGAGGCAGGGCAGTGCATAGCTGATGAGCCAGCTCTGGAGTGGTTCTACACGAGCAGAGGGAGTGATCCAAGGAATGGGCATGGAAACGTTGCCAAAATTATCATGACATCAGGGTCATAGATCAAATCCACGACCTTGCATATCTTGGGAACTTCATGTTTACAAAGCACATGGCCCAATCCTGAAACTCCTAAGGACATTCTCCAAACAGCCGCTTATTCCAAGCTGCTGAATTGTATATCGCAGTGAATAAAATGTTAATGTTTCAAAGACTTTGAAAGCAAACATGCTTTTATATGCAGATTTCGGTTATAGAGAAAGCCTTGTCCTAAATCAACTGTGCATACCTTTTCCTTAAGCAAACGTTGCAGGAACACCAGGCCGCTGAAAGCTGAAGACAAACAGTGGGAACAAACACACAGCTCTCTAGAGCTAAGAGCTGTGATTCATGCTCAGGGGGTCCAGCCACTTCTCACTGCCATGAGATGTTTACCGCTAGTGAAAGACAGAGGGACTGATCATCTGTTGTGAGCTCACACCCAATAAACCATGCTGCATTTAGGAAGCCTGGCTGGCAACAGCTGAGACCAGCTTATCAGCATGATTGCTCTCAAAGTTCAAAGGCAATCCTGCATAGTCACAGTATTATTGCTTGACCAATAAAACCCCATTTTACAGGACAATGATGATGAGATACATAATATACGTGCAATTAGTGACTCTGGAGGGGCTGGAATCAGGCCGCCTTGCCACGGTCCCTCTGCTGCTTTAACTTTAACTTCAATCCAGAATACTGCTGCCTTTGAGTCGCCTCGTTCTGTTTCACTTAACTATTTTATTTTATTTAACTAACATTTGTTTTATTTATTTTACATACTGACCACAGTCTCCTCTCCCTCCTCTCCTCTTTTCCTCTCTCACTTAACTAATATACAACCTACATTGTTAGGAAACAGGAGATATCTAAATGAATACAAAGCTCAGCATGTGATAAAGACTGTAGCCCAGCCACCAGAGCATAAAGCTATACCTAAAGAATTAGGCACCAAGTTTTATTATTGACTAAAGATAAAGATTCTATATGGGTAAATCTCCAGAGTACAAGCTAGGTGCTTGTTTTTATTCTTGACTCATATTTATTGACAGCAGAGGCATACTTGATGTTTTCACTGAAGGTCCAGATTTTTATCTCTATGCAGATACAGTTAATAAGGACCCTCCCCCAAAGGTTTTGCCAATATATAAACTATGCCATTTCTTTACATAAAACTGGTACAGAGATGAAACTCATGCTTGAAGTTGTGAAGTAAATAACAGACCTGCGCAACCTTGTCCATCACCATTGTCCCATATCACTTAGGATCTTAGTCTCCTTTGGCATAGAACCAACTAACCTGTAAGTTCCTGCAAGATGAAGGTTCGTGATGGATAATGATGTGCTAAGAATTCCTCGCACTGAAAATTAAGCATGCTAGATGTTCAAAAATGTTTGTAACAGTGTTGGCTTTAAAATGAACCTACTGTGGTCATATTACCAGTGTCATACATGATCAAGATGAAAAGTTTTTAAAATAAATCAATAATCATTGAAGAGGAAATTGGTTAAACAATAAGACATGCAAGAGTAAACACGCTGATCTCTGTCTCCCTATGCACCACTGGGTCTCGAGGACCTAGACTCACCAACATAGGTGAGACCTTTTAAAGATTTGGTTTTGTTTTGTTAGTTATTAATTAACATTTGAATGCTGGGTCTCAAATATCAGGTAGTTTGCCTGCTTCCCATAAATGATCTCTTTGGCTCGGGATATCAGTAAAACTTCACTTATTCATCACTTGCCCATCTGGGTGGCATAAGAGGTAAGGGACAGGTAGCAAATGAGGGAAGGGATCAGGTTCAGGAGGGTCTAGCATGTGCTAACAGCCTTGTGACGTGTCTTCTATACAAACAGAGCATCTTATAAAACAGATGCTATCATTCATTTTCAAAATAAAACTAGATACTAAATGACGAAAGCAGACTCCTGAAAGACAAAGAAAATGGATACAAAGTGTTGTTCGTCAGAAATATTCATCACAAATTAAATTTTCCTTAAATTTTTTGACATGTTATTTTAAAAAAATCACAATAGTTAAATGCTTATTTATGTGTTTTCACATCATGTATGATAAAACTGAAGCTCTCTTTAGAAAAATGTAATGTATAAATCCAGAAAATTTGTTCACCAAAGCCTCCTATAAATGATCTTAGCTCTGCGATTTTTGTTTTGTTTCATATTGTTTTGTTTGAGGTGGGAGAGTAGAAGAGTTGCTCTCTGAGGAGAAACAAACTAATATTCTGTTTCAACACTCACTGTCTTCTGTACTGCCCATGAATAAACTGGGCAAATTGTGGCCTGTGAGAAGTAATGGTGATCTGATATATACATTACTGCCTGAAAGTTATTTCTAAATTTTCCATCTTGTAGCCAAAAGTACAGCTGAATCTAGAAAATGGCTACAAACTCAGCCCTCTATATTTTCAGCTCCATATGAATGTGCAACAGGTAATTCCAGTTATCCAGCCTGCAGACCTGCAATACTGAAGGAGTTTTCAAACGCCGCATGGCATTCCAATATTCGATCTATATTTGAAGCATATCAGTTTCTGCATGTGAGTGGCTAGCACACCATGCGTCACGATGTCATCCTGGTTCTGAGGAACAACGGCTTCCAATTTAAAGAATAAAACACCCTCCAGCTGAAAAAAATTCTCACATTACAATATGTTTAAAAGAATCTATTCCAGTTGTGGTTGGTTGTCTATGAGAAATCTTTTTCATACGGGGAACGGGGGGGGGGGAGATTGAACATTCCCATGTGAAAGTCTTGCAAGAGGAAAAAAAAATAATGCGTTGCGTTTTATACAAACTAGGTGAATTCAAAATGATGGATCATTTCAAAAATATTCATTATACTATTTACTTACATAAATGCGGTTGTATAAAAAGTTAAAAAAAAAAGGAATGCATTCACAATTGGTTTAAGTAATTTTCTCTTGGCAAACCACCATATAAAACAGGGGCGTCATGGCGCCACAGAACTCTGAATTGTGGTGGAGCATCATCGGTACACATGGCATTAATCTCTGTCTCGTTGCAGGAGACACCCTTGCTTGCATTAGCAGGCTGCCTCTTAAATATAAGATGGTGTAATGTAACTCAGGTTTAAATAACACAATAAATAAGACCTAGTTCTCTTTAGTCTGTCTTTCTTACAGATCTCATCCAACCCCTTTATGCTAAACTACTGCTTTGTTTATAAATTTTTATTTAAATAACAACATGTTTTGGGGTGAGGGATTTTCAACAGAGAACGTAAAGAAATATTCTGGGGACAGACATGAAAAGATTTAGTTAATTAATTAAACAGTTGAAAAACATTTATAAAAAATGATCTAATGTATATGGTCATAGAGTAATGCCATACTGCATATTCTTTTAGCAATGTAACAGTCCCAAATCTACTGCTTTATATCACTTCATGCTACTCATGACAAGGAGAATATTTAGCTGCCTTTAATGTCTTCTAATTAAATACTCAAAGCATTCTTAAATTCTTCTTTTTCCAAATATAGATATATTTAGAAATGACAAGACTTTTTCAAATGCATTTTTCTATTGAACTGAAAAGCTTTCAGAAACTGTCCCCACTGAACATAATGACTATTTAAGGAAACAAGCTATTTATGTGGAAATATTAAGAGGGGTGATTTTGATAACCCACACTCAAGGCCAAAATAAGGATCATCGGGACTTTCACTGAAGAAGTTAATGGAGGCCAGGCCATTGGCAAATGACCTTGAAATCCCTCGATGTAGCCTCAGATTGGCTTCTGCACAAGCTTATTATTAATGCAGACAGCTAGTTTATACCATGAAAAGCACATGGTATCTCTCCCTGTAACCAGAGCTGTCACTCAGACACTCCTAGAAATAAACAAAAGCACCAGTAGGGCAGTGGTTTTGTTATTGTTGTTGTTGTTGTTTTTGTCTTTAAGAAATATCACAAGCTTGATAATTATTATTTTATACTGTCTATGAAAACAAGAATTCTTTTTTTATCTGCTTAATATAAGTTTTATGTATAGAAATACATACCCAATAATTATCATACAATTACTACATATTATTAAAATGTCATATACCATCTTGTAACACTGATGATTCTGATTTTAAATTCTGTTTTCCTCTCTGATTAGTACTGTCCTTGAGAAACATACCAAAAGTCTTTTGCTTTTAAGTGAGTCAACATAATAAACAATTTTCTCTCATGCTCTGACATTTTTTTTTAATTTTTGTATCTTGCATATTACACATACACATATATATAGGCTCACTCTAGCCAGTGACATACATATTTGTGCTCACTTTATAATACGGAATCATTAGGGACTGGGCTGCATTGTGGGAAATTTACATTCCATGTGTAGTTAAAGCAAGGTCAAACACATAAAGCCTGTGAAGTTAAAAGTATTTTTGTGCTTTGGGTTTGTTGTTGTTGTTGTGTGAAAATGAAAAGAAGAAAAAGAATCTCCTAATGGTAAAGCATTAACATACTTTTTCATATGAATAAAATCTGTAATCAGTTAGATAAGAGCAATGTGCCTTTTTTGGCATTTAATCAAACAATGAAATCATACACATATTTCCTGACACAAAAGACAAATGATGCAATAATCTGAAGGAGTTTCTCTATCTCCTTGGAACTTTGCATACTTGACTTGTTTTCCATATTTTGTGACTTTAAATGGTGGGAAAATTATATTAAAATGCTTGTAGCAGTTCCTCTAAACTAGCATCCTTTTTGTTTTATTGTATTTAATATAAAAGCAGCAATTATTTGATTTCAAAGTTATGAAAATATGTACCTTATGAGAAAACAAGCAATTTAAGCTTTAATTGGTGCCATTTTTCACAGAACTGGCAAGATTCTCGCATCCCTGGCACGTTGTTTTTCTATAAAACTGCAGAGCTGCCTTCAATGAATGTTTTACGAACGCAAAAGTTGTTATATGAAGGTATATGCATAGATGCCTGGAATCTAAGATTTCTGGTGGGAGTTATTTACCAAAGATGTATTTCATTTGTTACTGTGCATGTAACAACTCCTATTATTCTAAATGTTTCTCTCTTCTCAATAAGACTGGTCTCAGCTCCAGCCTAGGAAACATGAGGGCTTGTGTCTAAAGTAGAATGAGAAGGTATGCTCTGATGAAGTTAAAAGAACACTTATGAAAAAAGTAAAAAGCAATTGTAATCCTGACTGAAAGGAAGCTATGCAATGTAAGACACTGAGAAGCTGATTCTGGGTTTCATTAGAAGGCAGTATAGAATACACAACAGACAGCTTGCCTTATAGAAATTCCTACATGAACCACACAGCTCTATATTTCTTAAGATGTTACCTTAAGAAGGATACCTTCATTTATTCTGCTCAGATTTTGTACCACAAAGAGGTTTTCTTTTGAGGACAGCAATTTTATGTTTCTTAAGAAATGTTAAAATTCTATAATCACTAAGGTGTTTTTGTGGTTGCCATAATCTGGGGGGTGGGGTAGGGTCTGTTGTTATTTCTCAAGCAGATGTGCATTGCTACCATCAAGGCTGCTTACCCATAGATGACAACAGCAGTGGAAGGATTACATTCTTAAGCACCTAGAGATGATTTTTATATCAGTCAGATTTAGTGGGCTTTATGAAGTTCTTATTGGGTGCTAAGTGGGAATTATGGTATGTAATGACAGACAATATGTAATGTATAATATAAGTGATATTACATTTTTGCCCCCCCTTAATGACAATTTTTGTTAATATCAATGACTGATAGACACTAAGTGTGACTATAGCCTTGAAATCTCACATCCCTATAGTCTCATAAAACAGAGATCATTTATTCTTTCCTCTTTAGAGAAGAAGGGAGTATTTGGAATGAGTCATTCACCATGGACACACAAGTGATGAGCATGCAGGATATAAAGTCCAGGTCTCTGTGACTCAGTCACTTTCACCGCACTTCTCTGCTAGGAAATTAAAGCATGATAATAATGACCAGGAATGTTTTAAAAAGCATGATCATGTTGGCTATACAAATTAATATTAACACACTAGCATTGTTGTGGCTGAGATGAGAGCCCTATCACTTATTACGATTATTAGTTCGATCCTATTTCCTCCCAAATGAAACACAGAGAGAGGCTATTCCAAACAATCTGCCCATTGCTGCCATATCCATGAATGCTATTATTGAAAGATTTTAAAAGCATCTCAGTAAAAACAAAGGCATCTATTGGTTTATACATAGTTTCCACCTTTCCACTTACTAATTCAAATATAGGTTTTCAAAAATAAAATAAACCTTTATAAGACAGGAGCAAAAATACTAAAGGAAAAGTCAAAATACCTTTTTTTCCTGAGAAACCATAATTATGCTGTGCTTTCTTCAGAGATATCTTTAGTCCCCAAATGTGTACTAGTTTATTCTAGTTTGGGTTGTGTCTCTCCTTTGTTTTCCTTTTTTCTAACTTTTTGAAATTATTTTAATTATGTGTAAATGTATGTATGTGAGTATGGGCTTTGCACCTGAGTGTAGCATCCACAGATGCCAGGAAAGGGCATGAGATCACTTAAAACTGGAGGTACAGGTGATTTTGAGTTCTCCAATGTGGGTATTGGGATCAAACTCCTCAACGAGAGCAATGTGTGCTGCTAATGGCCGAGCCATCGCTCCAGCCCTGTTGACTGCTAGCACCTTGAGATCCCTGGCTTCCTAGCATGGACTTGGCAGACTTTGCATGGCAGGCCGTGTGCCAGTGTTCCCTCCATCCCCAGATACAAGAAATACAAGGCATTTCTTCTCACACCCAAGTCCAGAGTATGTCTTGATTTTCTTTTGAATCTATAAAGTGCAGGTAGTCAATATTTTAGACTTCTGAAAGATACACAATTGCTGTGACAACTAATAACATCTACTTTTACAGCTCAGAAACAGTCTCAGATATGATATAAAAACTGGGTGTGGCAAATTTCAATATGGCTGAATTTAGCACATTAACACACATCTCTATTTCAAATAATTGTGTTTGTCACAGAATAATATTCCGCTCCATATTTTCAAACATTTTAAAATATAAAAATCATTCTTGTGGTTTACAGACCATGTAAAAGTTAGCAGGTCAGCCTTGGGCAATGGGCCAAGTTTGTTGACCTCTCCTTTAGGCGATCAATAAACATTTGATGATTGGTTGACTAGCTACATAATTGTGAGAAATTAGCCTCTGTTTAGATTGAACACGTGATGAGCCTACGCATAAGATAAATGAAAGCTTGTGTCATGACTCTCAATCTCCAATTTAGGAATAATTATAAAGGACAGGAAAAGTACTTCAGAGGTAGCAATTAGTTGACAAAGCCAAAATGATGCAGGACTACATAATCCATATCAAACTAAATATCTGGGAAAACCCAGAGTACATAGACTCACAAAACATCAAAGTATAGTATTTCATCCTCACCGAGAGACTGCAGTGGCCTTTTAGCTGATTCTGTGACACCTTGCACTCCATCCTGCTTGATCTGTCTCTGAGGACGAGAGAGTACCCATTCCCATATCTGGACCTTTATGCTCCCCAGTCACACTCATATTCATTAATGAATTATTTAAGCACAATGGCTCCTGGACTTTCAAAAGCGGTCACAGTGTGGCTCTGAACAAAATCCAGTGACTTTTTTACGTAAATGGATTGCTGTGTGTGCTCTGGTATTCATGTTATCAAGTTAAGAATTAAAGATGATGAAGAAGCATCTTGCACAACAAAGCTGCTACCCATGCAGAGCTGCTGATGCAAGAGGAGACTGGGGAACTAAGGAGCAGGACAGTGATAGAAGTACATACTCTTGGCCCTTACCTTGCTTTTAAATCTCAAACTTCAGAAAAACAATTTATCCTGCCACTTGAGTAAGCCATGCTAATAAATTAAGCAATGAATTTTTTTTTAACACTTTACACCTCTTTTGTCAATCATATTGCTTGGAACGGCTAGGCCTACCTAAGAAACAGAGGCCATAATTTCCTCCCACATCCACCACCATGATGCGTGAGCTTCCAGGAGATAGACAAATCCCTGGTCATTTCTCTATCTCCAGAGCAGGCCATTACAATAAAACAAAGAAGACTTGCTAACTTTACTTTTTAGGGAAACAAGGTTTGGGTATCTTTTGGAGTTTTAGGAACTTTATAAACCCAATTCCATTTACAAAATTCAGCATTTAATCCCACTTCTGGCCTGCAAATGCTTGTCTACCCAGGAATGGTGCATGGTGCTGTGATCACATAGCAGCCACTGTGGTGCTGAAATATGTTTGCCCCGCCACGTCTGCCTCTCTATGGCCACCTCTCCTAGATGACTCCCAAAAAACTTTTACAATAGCATGGAACAGGTCCTGGTACACAGCAGGTACTCAAACTGCATTGAGCAGACACATGACAAAATGTCTGATAGCCAAGTGGCAAATGATCACAGTTGCTTAATTGTAACAATAAATAATGAGACACCAAGAGGTGAAACACTAGATGCCACTATGCAGTCCAAGATCTCTTCTCGCACTAGGTGTCAACTGTGATTTTTCATGTGCTTTTGGCTTTCTTCTCTGGCAGTCTCCAATCCAGCCTTCCCCATGGGAGCCAGGATCACTCACTGGCTTCCTCTCCCTTATTCCTGTCTTCAGGTGTTTCTTATACCTCCTCTGGAGCTAAGTAAAACTTACAACTTTATGCAATGTGACAGTCATAGGATATTACTAATAGTCCTGTTATTTCCTTTGGAATGACTCATACCAAAAGTACAGGGAAGTTAAAGATATCAAGAACTGTTACTGGATGAGTCATTAGGCTTTTAGTGGTTGGGTTAGCACTGGTTTTTCAGAGGAACAAGATCAAGAGGACGTAAGTATACAAAAGTGATTGATTGGCTTGCATGATAGGAGTTGGGTAGTTCAACACTAGCTATCAGTAGCTATCTGTAATTAGACACAGAGAACTTAGCAGTTGCCCAAAGCTTCAACAGTCCCAGTCAAGGGATTAAAATCCTGCAGGCTTCCTGGTTAATCACAGGTGATAAGTCCACATTGAAAAGCTGAGGAGCTACAGTCTGATGCAGTGTCCACAACCAGTGGCGGTAGCCTACACATACCCTGAGAGAGAGGAGTTGGAGTTGTACTTACTCCCTTACCGTCCTTCTATCCAACACACACCGACCCATTTTCACAGAGCTATGTACATCTAGGAATGGTATTTCTCCTAAAGGCAGAGTTCCATACATATATCAATCCTCTCTAGAAGTGCACAATGAGAGGTGTTTCACCATCCCTAGATATCTCCTAATCTAATCAAGTTGACGACAAACACCAACCATTACATTTGATGCTTCCTAGTCAGTTATAAGTGTTTATAAGATATAATAATAGATGTTAGCTGGAATTTAAAGGACTAGGCAGATCTGGACAACTTCATCATATCACAAGCTCAAACTAGACAACTCCCAGATAAAAATTATTGGTTTCATAGTTATACAACATGACAAGTACTGTGCTAAGGAGGTCTTCCATTCCCTAGCAAATCTCAGGTCCAAGCCAATACTACAAAACGGTATTGACTGCTGTAAAAGAATTCTGCATAATACATTAAGGGTTTCTGATGGAGAGGAAGTTAATGCAACTGGAATTTTGAGTAGACTTCATAGAAGCAGTAAGTCTCCACTCGAGCCTTAGTACATGAAGAGAAGCTCATTGAACACAATGTAGACAAGAGATGGTCTGGTCAGATGATGCAGCACAGTCCATGCTTTCTAGATTCGTCACTCTGAGGACCAGAAACATGTCAATGAAAGCCAGCTATTGATTCAAAAGTCTCAACTCTTTATAAAAACAGAATGGTAGTAGATGAATATGATTGACACAACTGCATAATGATGTATGCTATTCTTTAAGTCCCAATCCTAACCAGAAAAATGTAACAGCATAATCTTTCCTACCCCAGACTTTGTATCTCTCCTTCCAGGTGTTCAGCTGCTGAAGACCCTTCATGATCAGCCTCCTATTATCTAGACAATAAGGAAGATACGTACAGATATCGACCTAAATATATCTGGGGCTTGATTACAGGACCTTGAATGTAAAACTTCGCATTTGACAACCAAGCGTTCTACTGCTGAGTACTGTTTTCACTTGGTATTTTGAGTCAGGCCTTCACCAAGTTGTGTAGGTGAGTCTTGAACTCACTTTAATCCAGGAGTGAAAGCTCTAAAATTGTGATCTTATTGATTAGACACCTTGAGTAACTGTCACATGACACCAGTTCTGCTGCATCCACTGTTCTTTTCCGGTGACTTTTAATATTGTGTTTTCATTTCTGGTGCCACCTTTTAATACCCATAGATGAAACTCAAAATATCAGGGCTATAAGCAAGCAGCTCTGTTGGTGATGCTATTTCTCTTCTACTCCCCTACTATTCTTGATCCTAACTGCACTGGTATTGAGTGTCATCTGTTGTTACATAGAGGGAATTTTTCTTTGTGGTAATGACATTTCATCCAATACCAAGTCTACAATAGAGGTCGGGCTTCTCTAACACCTTCTGGGAAAGTTCTGAGCTGAGGATAGTGTTCTTCCTGAAAGACAGACTATGTATAGTTTCAACTTGTCCAGGTAGGAATAATTTTGAAAATGTACATTTCTCCTGACTTCTCACCCATCTCATCCTCCCACTAGGCAGTGTAGAACTTGACACTGCATTCCTGGCTAAATGCTATTTAAAATCTTTCCTGGATGCAACATTTCATTTCTTAAAAATATGCTGCCATTTCACTCTTACAATTATGTCTCTTACCTAAAGATAAGAGAAAGTCACCCCCAGCCACCAAAGACAGGCACGCACACACACATGCGTGTGCGCATGCCTTATTAAAAGTGAGTAATTAAACAATTACCTCTAGGCATGGGAAGGTTGACCCTGCATGATGGAGGAAGGTCATTGTTAATTAAATAAAAAAGCTGCTTTCCCTGATAGGTTAAAACATAGGTGGGAGGAGTAAACAGAACAGAATGCTTGGAGGAAGAGGAAGTGAGCTCAGACTCGACAGCTCTCCTCTCAGGGGCAGATGCCTCAGAGAGATGCCATGCTCCTGGCTCCTGGGCAGACGCGGGGATAGCTCTGCTCTCTGAGGCACATGCGATGAAGCTCCGACCCAGGATGGACGTAGGCTGGAATCTTCCTGGTAAGACCAGTGCTCACAGATTATTAGAGATGGGTTGATCGGGATATCAGAATTAGCCAGTAAGGGCTAGAGATAAAGGGCCAAGTAGTGTTTAAAAGAATACAATGTCCGTGTAATTATTTCGGGTAAAGCTAGCCATGCGGGCGGCCGGGGTGCTGGGGATGCAGCCCCGCCGCTCCTATTACAACACCTGCAGAAGGAGTAACATAGGAAAAGGTATAAATGACAATTTTCACATAACCGCAAGAAGCGTAGTGACATGAGTTTTCAAACCGGTTTCAACCAGCTTAAAAAATTAACAACCAGAGTCAACTAGAGCTAAAATAAGTAAAGAAAATATAGAGATAACATAATGCATATGTGAATTTGCCAAGAAAATATTTTTTAAAAAAAATTGGAGACTTTTCAAGTTAATTTGAAAAGAAAAGTCCTTTTTTTTCTCATCGGATTATCAAGAGTATAGAGGGAAGGAGTTTCCATTTGTCTTAGATTTTATTTGTATGTGTATGGGAGTAGTACTTGTGAACATGAGTGAATGTGCCCAAGGAGGCAAAAGGCATCCAATAACCTGGACCTGGTGTTATGGGAAGTTGTGTGCTGCCCAACTTGGGTTCTGAGAATCGAAGTTGGAGCCTCTGAAAGAGCAGTGTGTGCTCTTAACCACTGAGCCCACCTGTTCAGGCCTTGCATTTCCGATTAGCACTGTAAAATTATTTGAAGAAAAACAAGCAAATTTAAATCTGCAGCTTCAAACACTGAAATGCTGTACATTCAAACTCTAAAATTCCCCCGAAACATGGTGGGAACAATGCAATATGATAATAATATGCACCTATAGACACTATGGCTCTATGACATGATAAACCTTATCAAATATTTGTGTATTCACATACATGTGTGGAGTGGAGCAAGGCAGAGACAGAGAGACTATTTTTGCTAATTCCTGCAACAAGCTGGCAAATAGTCCCCATTCCGCCATAGGAATACACTACATGGAACTTTTGGGACTATGTCTTTCTATATTGAATATACACACATAAACATAGATATTGGAATGTTCACATGTAAACATGTGTATATATTTTAATTTTAAATAACATTTCAATGCAATTTGTAAATCCATATGTATATACATACTCACACACATGCTGAAATGCCATCCTTCAACATAACTCATGATGTGTATTGAAATGTATCAAGGCAGAAACACATTCCAAAAAGAAATACTCACTGGTGCAATTAAATCATAAAGAAGTTTAATTTGCTCACTTAGTAGCTAAGTGTTTATTTTGACATTTTGCTCAGCAGATTCTTTGTTGAGAATGGACCTGGAATGAATTACACTTGGTTATAATTTAAGCTCATGCATTGACATGTTTCTTCAGGGAGCACACTTACTTACAACTTTGATGCATTAATGTGAACACTCTTCTTGAAAATACCCATTTCAACTACTTTGAACTTGAAACCTGAACATATTTGTGATAGTTTTATATAATAAATGGATTGAAATATTTGTAGACTTAAAGACTGTTAAGTCATCTTATGTGAGAAATTTATTGACATATAAAATTCTGGTATATTCTTCCCCTTCAGAATGTTCCATTCAATGATTTAAAATATTCAAGAAGACTACAACCAACATTAAAATCAAATTTTTTTATTTTCAATATATGTATTTCTATACATACTGACTGGTTTCCTTCTGCATTTCCATACATGCTTAGATTTCATTAGTTCTAATCCATCTTCTCTATTTCCCTGCACCACACATGAAAACTCTATGTTAATAAAAAGTTATTTCACATTTCTCCCCACCCAATCCTATAATTAGCCTTATGTAAGCTTTAATTTACTTTTTATCTATATACTCTATAAATTTTATATAAATAAAATCACATAGTATATGATCTCTCATCAGTGATCCCTTATATTTAGAATTGTTTAGGGCTTCTCTGTATGGCGGTAGGTATCACTGTTTATACATCTACATTGTTGAGTAATACTCCACTAAATGGATTATCATATTCTATTTAAACATTCATCAGCCAATTGTTCATGCATCGATTTCACCTTGGGACTATAATCAATAATACTTCTATGAAAATTTATGCATAAAGTTTCACAAAGCTACATTTAAATATATAATATATACAAATGAATGTACCAAATGCATATTTACTGCTTTGAGAAACTAGCAGACTATTTGCCAAAGAGGCTTGCCCTTTCCACATACCCACCAACAGGAATTCAATATCTATACCAATATCAAATTCATATGTTTACTGAACACTAGAATTGAGTGTTTATATGTCCGATTGATGTGTGCTCATAAATTCAACCCCAGTAGACAAAACAGCTATGCGGGACTATTTTTAATTGATTAATTAATTTTACTTTTGCTAGTTTCTAACAAGTTTATAATAAATATCAACAAACTTCATCTCCTGTTCTTCTGTCTCTTCCATCTTCTTCTAACACTGGAAACCTTCCTCTTCCCAATATATGTCCCCCGTATCTTCATATCTGTTTTTACATGTGACCAAATGAGTTTACTTAGAGTAGCTTACAGGCTTGTAGGAAAAAAGCTATTTACTGGAACACAGGAGTCTAATCACTGGCTACACCACCAATGAAAATGACATGTCACCCTCTACAATTAACTATTCATAGTCCCTCAAGAAGTGTGCAACCTCACACGAGCATTTCCCAGCCATGACGAAATGTTGACTGACCCGTTCGTGCTCAGGTCATGTACAGATAACCACAACCACGATGAGTTCACCCATGTAAAAGGTGTGTCTTTTCTAGAAGACTTCTTTTTCTGCACATCTCTCTATTCTCTAGCTCTTACATTCTTTCTGCCCCATACTCCATGTTTCTTGAGCACTGGGAAAGTGATATAGATAATCTATTTAAGGTCAATCATGTTACTGTCACTTTCAACATTTTGACCAGTCATGAGTATCTGCGTTAAATGCTGACCACTGTACAAAGAAGCTTCTCTAACAAGACTTAGGGAATATAAGTATAGAAATAAATTCTTAGTAGGTAGTTCAACAACATACATAGCTATTTATCAATAGCTATGTATCAAGCAAATTTCCTCCAGGACTATGAGTCCCCAGTCACTAATTCTTATCCAGGTTTACCATACCAGGCATGTTTTTCTGCCTGTGGAATTCTAATAAAAAATTGTTAGGAGTGGTAACCCCTGTACCAGTCATACCACTATTGCACCAGAGGCACACTGTGCCTGGCAAATAGTAGATTATATTTAAAATATAAACTTCAAAGTTACTGATTTTCAACAGCACCATTTGAGAAATGTGTCCATCAATATGGCAAAAATAATATTATAGGCTATTTAAAACATTTAAATATGTACTTCCACATGGTATGAGAAGAGACTTTAGTCTCTTCAGCTTTATGCTCATTTTTTCCCTAAACTATCAGGCAATATATTTAATTTAACAAACTATATACTTTGTCATATTTTATACATATAGATAAAAATCTCAGTAAAATATTACTAAAAATTATGGTATAACATTATACTGAATTTTAAGCTGGAAAAAAAACACAAGAATAATGCAGGTCAAGAAATAGGCAAATTTGTTCACATATGTAATGTTACAACTAATGGGCTCTAGTAAACCAGAGTGTAACAAACATACTCTGTTTCCCTTCCCCCATTCCCTTGCTAAGCTTTACATTACATTCCTAAAGCTAGCCACCAAGATCTATTCCCTTATTTGGCCATTTGCACCTCTTGAGGTTGACCACCAAGATCCAATTATTAAAGTATTGAAATCCACTTTAGGCTACCCTAATTAACCTGACCAAGCAGAACAAACCAACTAATCATAACATGGGGTTTCTCATTTTCCCTTTATAAACTGTCATTTGCCTATGGGTCATGCTTCTTTCCTCTCTACTCAGAGGCGATCCTTTGTCCCTCTTGGGAAAATATCCATTGCCCTTCTCCCTTGTGCCCCCCCCATTCTCCCTGTCTATCTCCTTTGACTCTTATTTCCTGGCCTTTATCCATCTGGGGCAAATACCTCTCATTTGTACTGAGAACTTGGTCTTGGTGTGTCTTGTGCCAATTCCAGTGCTTTCAACAACATTCATGACATTCTGAAGTGGGTATCATTAACAGTCCCAATTTACAGAAAAGAAATGAGACACACAGAAGTTAAATTACTTGCATTTATTATACAGAGTATAAATGATAACCCACAACAAGAAAGAGAGCATGTCTGCTTCTAGAGTAAATTCCACACTAACAAAACTATCTGTTTGAAAGAACTGCCAACATTGCAAAGAAGAAACACTTCTGAAATACAGGCACTGCAGGAGAGAGGCCCAGAGTATTCTCCCCCACTGTTTCAGTGGCTCACTGGAAACAAAGCACTGCAGAATATACAGATAATGTATCTCTTTCACATACTTATTTTTTCCAAAAGCCTGACAAATGAATGACCTTTGGCCTACTGGTTATTTTTGTGTAGCTGTAACACAAACACCCAAGAGAACAACTTAAAAGAGGAAAGGTATGTTTGGTTCTCGACTACAGAGAGTTCAATCTGTGGCAAGGTTTTTTTTTTTTTGTCATTTAGTTTTAGCTTTTGTTTTGTTTTTTCTATGCACTTAGGCAGAGCATGATGATAGTGGAAACATGACAGGGGGCATGCTCTACATAACTAGGGACAGAATATAAAATATATTGTTGGAAGGGGCCCTACATCCAAGGATCTAGCCCCGATGGCTTATTTTTGAAGACAGGCCCCAAATTCTAGAATTTCCATCAAATCCTCAAATCACCCCACCAATGGGGGACCAAGCCCTCAACACATAAGCATTTAAAGTATATTTTATATTCATACCATAAAACTTGACTGAATACAAATTCATTGTCAGCAAATTTTGGCACCATTTTTTTCTACTTCATAATATTTTATCTTCTACATCATTATCAATCAATAGATAATGAATAGGCAATTATCAAAGAGATTTGTTGGGGGAGGCAGCTTGTTTGTTCCCAGTTGCCCAGACCACAAAATAATCACACAGAAACTATATTTTTTAAACTGATGCTTGGTCAATCACTTAAGTGTATTGCTAGCTAACTCTTATATCGTTTGTTAACCAATTTCTATTAATTTGTGTATAGCCACATGGCTGTTGCTTATCAGCAAGGTTCCAGCATGTCTGTCCCACATGGCGGCTACATGGCTTCTCCCTTTTGCTCCCCTTTCTTTCTCCCAGTATTCAGTTTAGTTTTTACCACCTAGCTCTAATCTGCCCTATCTTAGGCCAAAGCAGCTTCTTCATTCATTAATCAATAAAAGCATCACATATACAGAAGGACTTCCCACATCAAAAGAGTATGTCTGGAAACCCGTTCTGTATTGAGAAAAGGAGAAACATGTTTGAAAATGTAAATGCATACAAAATATAGACAGTTTTAATAACCTTAATGAGTTAAATGCACTCAACATATGGAAAATCACTAGAATACTTACTGACAGAAAACTGTAAAGAGACAGCACCTGTAAAAGTCTGATGTATGCTTGAAAGTGGCCCACTTATTTCCATTGTACAAATCTAGGATTTAAAACACCAAATTACTAGTGTGTGTGTGTGTGTGTGTGTGTGTGTGTGTGTGTGTGTGTGTGTGTTAGGAAAGTACAGAACCCTAATAACAACTGACTGTTGGGTCCATGTCAGCTTCTGGAGCACATACAGAGTTATTCAGAATCTTCAAATAGACGTCCAGTATTTTATTCACATTCGGTGCTATGTTTAGATGTCTTACTTGTTTTTATAAAACTCAGTTTTTCTTTCTTTTTTTCTATGTGTCTTTTACATAATGTATCTTGACCCCACCCATTTCCTCATCCCGTTGAATCTGCCCTCCACCCCTATATCCCCCTCCAAAAAAATAATAAAACAAAATTGAAGGGAAAAAGAAAAAAGAAAAAATTAAAAATCTTGTTAAGGAGGCTGTGTGGCACTGTAAGTCACACAGTAAATCTGTTTGTCCATACATTTTACTTGAAAGTGTACATTGCAAAGAGTCACTGGTCTGTCTCAACGTCTTTAGATTGATTCTATTACACTATCAATGCTGGGCCCTCAGTGGGACTCTTCTCAGGTATCCTGTTGTTGCTCTGTGTCATGGACATCCTGCAGCTTTGGATCTGCAGGGCTGGTCATTTCATGTACTGCAACAGTTCATAGATGGGTGGCTGTTGGGGCGAGTCAAGTCATAATCCTGGTTCTAGACCTGGGCTGCCTCAGGGTTGGTCTGCTCATCCTCCCCACCAGGGTGAGGTCTCCAGCATCGCACAGGCTAATTCACCTCTTGCAGCGATGAGCTAGGGGTGGAGTCAGTTCCCCTGTTCCATGCCCTCAGAGTCTGTTCACCCATACCCACACCCACACCATGAGGGCCATCTCTACTGTGTTGCTCCTGTGTCTCATCTGTTGTAAGTGGTAAGGGGTGAGGGATAAGAGGATGACATCTCTTGCCAGCCGACACCATCACATGGCAGCTGAGTAGTGGGGACAGCTCTCCCACACTTACAACTTTGGAGCTAATTCACCCACACCTTCACCAACAGGGCTGCCACTATTGCGTTACTTCAGTGAGATGCAGGGCTAGCTCTCCCAAGTATTGCAGCTGGTGGAGGGCAGAGGCAGTTCACCCACTCTTGTGTCATCAAGGCCCATTTTCCCACCTGCCTCAGGTGCTGACAGAGGGTGGGGTGGAAAGAGGACCTTCTCTCTCCCACCCTTGCTGCCACAGGACAGATGGGTGACGGGGAAAACTTTCCCTTGCTCACTAGATCAGGACTGGCTCATCCACACCTGCGCCAAGAGGGTTGACTCCATGGTGTTGCCCAGGCAGGGTTCAGGGTCTGCTCTTCCAAGTGGTACAACTGGTGGAGCTCAGGGCCAGCTCTCCCACCTGCCTACGGTGTTGATGGAAGAGGACAACTATCCCCTACCCATGCCACCACAAGACAGCTGAGTAATGGGTACAGTCTCTCATGCTCACAGCTTCAGTGTTGGCTCACCCTCACCTCCACCAACAGCCCTGGGTCTATTGTGCTGCCCAGGAGAGGTGTAGGGCCTGCTCTCCTGAGTGTTGCAGCATGTGGAAACAGGGGCAATTTTCCCACTCTTGTCTTCTCAGTTGAGGCAGTACCAGCTATGCCCCTTTCATGATTTCAGGGCTGGCTTCCATGCATCCATTTATGGGGTCAGCTGTACATTGCTACCTGGATAAGGTGCATGATTTCCTCTGCTGAGGGTTGCAGTTGGTAAGAGATTGGGTCAGGTACTCTACCTGCTGGTGGTTGTAAGGTGATGCTACGGAAGATGGCATCTTTCCTTTGCCCGTGTTGCCAAATGGGATATGAGAGGGTCATGACGTTTTCTCCCATTCCCATGCTCTCAGGGCCATTTTGCCCACACCCTTCTAGTGTGCTGCCCAGGTAAGGGGTAGAGCCATCTCTCCAGAGTGCTTTAGCCAATGAGGGGTGGGAACAATTGGCCCTCATGTTGCAGTCAATGTGTGTGTGGGGGGGGAGGGGTGGTAGACTCTACACAGCTCTGTTCTCTCAGCTTTTGTTGGCATCGGGGGCCCGGGACAGAGACCATGGTTGTGTCCATCCAGGAAACCAGAATGAGCTTCCAATAGCAGCTCAAGCCCAGAAAGCACCTTGGCTTTGGGTGGCAGTCAAGCTACTTACCTTTGTCTGCTTCCTTCCTCTCTGGCCTCTTCTTTTTTTTTTTTTTTTTTTTTTTTTTATGTATACAACATTCTGCCTCCATGTATGCCTGTACGCCAGAAGAGTAGGTGGGATCTTGTCCTAGGTCACCATTTCCTTTATTCCATTTCTTGGTCTGTTTATCTCCTTGAACACAGAACTTAGTTCCATTCCACTTCAT
>NC_022011.1:59548499-59550950 GCF_000317375.1 Microtus ochrogaster | reverse complement strand
GACAGGGTTTCTCTGTGGCTTTGGAGCCTGTCCTGGAACTAGCTCTGTAGACCATGCTGGTCTCGAACTCACAGAGACCTGCCCGCCTCTGCCTCCCGAGTGCTGGGATTAAAGGCGTGCGCCACCATCGCCCGGCTATCTGGCCTCTTCTGATATGCCTCTGTTTGTAGAATATGAGCCATTCTGTCTCTCCCTTACCATACTATACCATATCTCTACTCACTCTAATGGTACCCATCTGGCTGTTACTGCAAGGTACCAGGTAGGCCCAAATTTTCTGCCTGGAGCATGGGGTAGATAGCTCCAGATCTGTGTGTGGATCTCCTTGTCCCACTCTGTTTGCCAGCATGCTGGCCTGGGCCATGCTTCCTCATCCTGAGGAGATCATTATAGTGCCAAAGGCACTGGCCAGGCTCTTGGTTAGTGCACTTGCTTGAGTTCCATCTGCCGCAGCTGTATGCTGCAGGGTAGAGGTACTGCTGGAGCCCAGTGGCAGGTAGAGGTTAGGTTAGTCTCTGACCCTTGCTTGACTGAGTTTCTTCCACCCCTGCCACAGGGAATGGGTTAGGAACCAACTCACTTATCTTTACAGATATGAAATTTTAAAATAATTTAATGGTGTCATTAATTAAAATTTAATTTAAAAATTCTCTAAAATTATCATGCTCAAAACTACAGAATATAAACAATAGATAATTTAACAATTTAATCAAACTTAAACAAATGTGAAATAAAATAAATATTCTGAAATGCATAGCCCAGAATTTACATTTTTTTTTACTTTAACCTTAAATGTACATGGAAGAATAAGCACCCTGATATGGCCATTAAGAAGTTATCACTTAATTAACAGCAATTAAAGAAACATTTTAATAAGTGTCTTCTGAAATCTCAAAATAAATTAAGGCTGTCTCTTGTAAATTCAGAAATTACCTATTATATACCTACATGAATATAACCCAGCATTGCAGCAGCATATCCTTGTTGTGGAATGTTTGTTTAACTATACAAAAAATGTGTTGTATTTGTTTAACTATGTGAAGATGTGTTGCATTTGTTTATGCTGTGAAATGTTTAACTCTGTAAAGATAGGCTGCATTTGCTTAATTATGTAAAGATGTGTTGCTATTTTACCTTGTCTGCCTAAGGCACCTGGTTGATCTATAAAAAACTGAATGGCCAATAGTGAGGAAGGAGGTTCAGGTAGAACTTCTAGGCATGGAGAAGAAGTACAAGAAGGAATTTAACCTCAAGGAAGAAAAATAAACACCAGGCAGATGCCAGGGAGCAGCCAAATAGAATAGGACATACAGAATATAAAGAAAGGTAAAAGGTCCTGAGGCAAAATGTAGATGAATAGAAACAAGTTCAATTAAGTTATAAGAGCTAGGGGGACAAGCCTAAGCTAAATCTGAGGATTCATAATTAATAATAACTCCCCATGTCTTTATTTGGAAGCTGGTTGACAGTTCAAAAAAATTCCAACTACAAATGGCACCCAATGTGGAGCCTACATTTCCACATAGGGCCTGAGAAAGATGGAGGAAAAAACAAAAAAGAAACAAACATAGATATGACTGTGAAGCTGAGCACTTGAGCAGCTGGCACACTAAGTAGAAAACAACAAGCTAAGTAAAAAAGCCTGCCACAGTACAAGCACCGATATGAACCCATGGAGATTGTGACAGTATGCACAGAGCCTGAACAGCTTTAAGCCAGGTGGGATCCCCATGCTAAGAGAGGAAGTTGACATGACTTCCCATAGATCTTTAATAGACAACTGCTTGCAAAGGAAAAATCAGTTTGTTTCAATGAATATTTAGTGGGTATATAAACTACACTTAGGGGCAGGCCCCATGTTAGCAGTACAAGGCCAACAAAAAGAAACTCAATGGTGTTTTCCTAGATTTCCCTTCTTTTGTCTCATATTGCTTTGTTTTCTAATCTTGTCTTTTGCTTGTATATTATGGTTTGCAATTCTGCATTTTCATGGTTTGGGTGTGTGTGTGTGTGTGTGTGTGTGTGTGTGTGTCTGTGTGTCTGTCTGTCTGTCTGTCCATCTATCTGTGTATGCTTCCTGTTATTTTTCAGAGAAAAAAAGGCGTGAGGTTGGGTGGGTGGAGCAGATCTGGCAAGAGATGGGGAGATGGGAAACCCTGATAATAATATATTTTTGAATTTCTATTAAACAAACAAATACAAACAAAATTTATCTTCGGTGTATCAAAACAAATGGCTGTATACATAGATGTGTATAACAAAATAACTATTAAAAATATATTTTTATGAGAATCCACAATCCTAAGGTACTTAATGAAGTAGTGAAATCTTCAGATCTCTTTTCTTTTTTAAGGAAATTAAACTGCCCCATGGATTACTGAAGTAGAACTAAAATTGCTTGTTAATTCTCTCTCTCTCTCTCTCTCTCTCTCTCTCTCTCTCTCTCTCTCT
>NC_022011.1:59526273-59548399 GCF_000317375.1 Microtus ochrogaster | reverse complement strand
TCTCTCTCTCTCTCTCTCTCTCTCTCTCTCTCTCTCTCTCTCTCTCTCTCTCTCTTTCTCTCTCTGTCTCTTGTAATGTTAGTGGTGATTGACTTGCTTGCAGGGTTGTATAGATACCAGGGACAATGGAACCACTGTTGCTAAGGTGTTCAGGCCTGTACTAGTCATCCTCCAGCCTCAGAGCTTCAGTAGCTGGTTTATATGACCACACCACCAAGACCCAGCTCAGACATAACCTTGTAAGATGAAGGTTCAGATAACAAGAAGTTAGAGTTTTCTGGAAAGTTGCTATGAGTTCATTTAGCATGCATACTTATTAGCTATTAAGTGTATCTCTTTATCTATTCAACAACTTTATGATTTAAGTCATATGCTAAGCAACTTCAGTATATAAAACTCTTACCTATGACTACATTGTTACTCACCACAAACTGCTTCATGGAGCTAGTAACAGGCTCTTGTCATATGTAGATAAACATAAAGAGAAGTGCAGTGCAGGTCCAAATGTAGCAATACAGGATAATATATCTGCATATGTGAAAATAGGGCATAGATTGGAACATCACAAAATATCAACAAATATAAAACTTTCAAGATGGAATATTTATTTGGAAAGATCATGGAAATTTCAAAGAACACAGGCTATTAGAATCACATGCATTTACAAAACACGTTTCCCAGGGAGCACAGGCACATAGGCTCTGAGGATCTGTAAGAAAAAGGCTTGAGAGTGGAAAGATATAAGATAAGTTTAGAAAATAGTGGGACCGTTAGACTAGAATAAAGAAGCCTAATGTTAATCATTGGCATATTCATTTATAAATAAAACAGATCCAAAATATGGGAAGATATTGACTATCACACGAAGGCTTTCAAGGTAAAGCTTTTGAAACTTTTGAGAAGCATGACATTGTAGATGGTAGGGAGGCTTTAAGGGAATATTATCCTGGTAAATATTCATAAAATGAATTAAAATGAAAAGAGGTTAAAAAAGTGAAGGGCTTATCATAGCAGAAAGGTGGTGGAAAGGACCATCAAATTTAGGAGGACTATTCTTAGCTGTAAGAGTGTAAAAGATAAAGAATGGCACAGACAGGAAGAGTCCATTTCCTCCAGAAACAAGAACCCTGATAGGTTATCCAAACCCAGGCAGTCATTCCCCAAACATACAAGCAGCACTAAATTATGAATATATATGTATATATACATATATATAATTTATATATATAATTTATATATATATAACATTCAGGTAGTGGTGATAGTAGGTTGTGTGTGTGTATGTGTGTATATGTGCATGCGTATGCATATGTGTGTGTAAACAATAATAAAGAAAATATCATGACTTTAAGATAAAGTCAGTGGGACATGGGCCAAGTTGAAAAGGAGGGAAGGGCAGAAATGGTATAAAGACAATATGCATGGTAAGAACTTCTCAAAAAGTAAAATATTCAAGTTAAAAACAATGTTTCACAACATTTTGGAGAAATGATAAAGTATAGCAACAAGTTGAAATTGGTATTAGAAATTCTGTCTTTTGCACTTGGCAAGCACTATTTAATCTTTACCCTATAAATTTCCACGTTAGAGCTGGTGGTAGAAATGTATAAAGGAAGGGTATGGTGATGTGGAATTCCCTTCTGGAAGCTGTAAATATGCTTTATTATCATTGGTTAATAAACAATCTGCTTTGAGCACATGATAGTACAGAATAGGGCAGGGCAGGAATTCAAAGTAGAGATAGAGAAGAAGGCAGAGTCAGTGAGATGCCATGTAACTGCTGAAGGAGAAAGTTGCCCGTGTGAGTCTGCTGGAAACTTACTGGTGGGCTATGACTTCATGGTGATGCACAGATTAATAGATATGGCTTGATTTAAGATATAAGAGATAGCTGGTAATATGCCTAAGTGACTGGCCATGTAGTGTTTTCATTAATACAGTTTCTGTGTGATTATTTTGGGTCTGAGTGGCCAGGAATGAGCGAGCACTCTCTGACTACAGTATGGGGAGGTTGATTTAGTGTAGACCATACTCCCATCTTTTTAGGAACACTAGACAAGGAGACCAATACTAGTGCATTATGCACTCACTTTAGCTAATTCTCCTCCATATGACAATTACTGATTACACTCTCCCCATCCTCTTCCTCTCATTCTACAAACTGCTCTCGTCACAGGATGGTGTTCTAGCATCCTCCAGAAATGGGTGGAACTGGGCTGTAGACAGTTAAAGAAAGTGTAATATGAAAGCCTAACAAATTAAGTCAATACATTTATACATGTGTCAAATTAGCTTCATTACATTCATGTATCTGTTTCCAGAATATGTGCAATTTGTCATTTTACCCATTATTACTTTTTATTGAAAAAAACTTTTGAGATTATAATTTAATTACATTTTTATTTTCCTTTTCCTCCCTCTAAATCTTCTGTATACTCCTCTTCACTCTCCTTCAAATTTATGGCCTCTTTTTTATTAGTTGTGATTGCATGCACACACACACACACACACACACACACACACACATATATACATACACACACACACACACACATATATATATTTTTATATATCCCTAAACATAATCAGTCCATTTTATCTGTTTAACCTTTTGGATGCTTCCTTCTCTTAACATCTTAGCACTTGGTCTAATTCCTTATTTGCTCTGGTTTTCTGTCACTTCTCTCCTAGCTGACTCTCAAGTCTTCAGCCTTGGACTGAGCTGTCATTTCAATTTTCGTGTTTACTTCCCACTCTCCATTATACTTTCTCTTTCAAATAATTCTTTTCACACAGACCTAGGGACACCTGATCAGAACTACAGCAGAGGCTTTCAGTGGTGATATAGGTGCCTAAGGTATCAGGGGCATTATCAGGGTCTGCTTGATAGCCTGATGCTTTCCATTCTCTGTGTTTTCTCACATCCATACATCAGAGGACAAACTATTTTTTTCTTGTAAAGTATTTCAAGATCATGATATTTAATTATATTCCTGGGTACAAAGACACTCTGGGCATTTATCCATGGTAGAGATAATTAGTCATTCAAGCTGAAACAAATAAAAAAAAAATGGTCGGAAAAATAAAAGGAGAAAATACAGAGGGATAGAAGAGGATTGGGATGACCTGGGCAGCCTTGGAGGAAGTGGTACCTGTCAACCCTTCCCTTGGATCATGTAGTCTAAAACGAATTTAGGGGGCATATTTGTTCTAGTCTCTCCCAGTCTCAGAACCAAGTTTGCCCAACAATATGGCACACATGTTCCCAGTTACCATAATAAACTACATATGTAACGTTAACTACATCAATTCAGGCTCCATTTGCAGATTCTTCATTTCGTTCAACTCCTACTCCCCACCCCATAGGAGACAGGCTGTTAATCCCTATCCTCTGTGGGAAGCTTATGCTATGGCTGGCAAAACGTGAGAAAAAAAGGCTTTGTATTCCAGTTGCCATGTTAGCTGTGATACACACACATATACATTTCATCTCCGGTGTTGTTCTTCATTAATTCATCTTGGAATTCGTAATGCATCATTTCAGCATCGTCTTAGGGAAGCTCAGAGCAGATTTTCCTGGATACGTAATTCACTCCTTTACAGTGGAGTTTGCAGCTAGAGTGAATGGGAACATCTAAATTTATACTCTATAGGCTGGGTCTTAAACCTTTGGTAAGTCTTGGTAGAATCATAAGCTTAGAGCTCACAAAACCAGACACTATATATAATATGAGTGGACAGTGTGGCCCACTTCTTACCATGTTTTCTTGGTTCTTAGAGCACTCAACAACGAAGCCATTGTTGTCTATTCTATCATGATTCTGAAACCTCAAGAATAGAATGGCCTTTTATTCAAAATCTTCAAATGTCACCATAGGCACATAAAGAATACCTTTAGTTTAGAAGTTATACGAAGCATATGTGAAAGGGCTGAGATCACCTATAAAAAAAAATCTTACCTATAAGAAAAATTAAATCTTAACTTCTCCAAAATAAAGGCTACAACATGACCTTGATTTTTTTTTTTAATCTAAGGAGAGTACTGATAATTACTTGAAGCTTTATGGGGCAACTGACTTTTGCTTTCAGATTATGATTCATTTTCATACAAACAAGAAAAATGACATGAATGTTTGCATGAAAGCTACAGTTGCTTCTCTCAGTCAGCTTTGTGCTTTTAGTGTCTGTGGTGTCTCACTTCCAATATTTGATCGAGACCAGAAAAAGACTCCTAAAACAGGGCTGTGCATACTGCCCCTTTGGAAGGGCTATGTGGAGATTAACAAGATTCTCTACTGTACCGTGTGTCTCAGAACTATCACTCTCACCTATCACTCTGTATTTCATATCAAATTGATTTTGACACATTACACTTGAATAAAACAGTGGTAGAACAGGCATGCTCATTTACACTTTGATATTAATTGTTACACTTTTATGCACTAAATAAATGTACATAATTGGTAAAAAAAATGCATGGGAATAAGGTCAAATTAATCAAATATGCATTGAAACAAAGTCACTTCCCTGTCTTATTCTTTGCTATATATCAACACGTATATTATAAAATAATTTATATCTCCATGTAATATTACTAAGAAAATATTTGTTATAATCATCCAAAGAAGCAGAGTAAACTTTTATTAAGTTTAGACTGAAGTTCGGTCAATATGATTTGTCCTCATGAGTGAAAGCTTGCCTAGGCTGAAGATCCTCTATTTTGAGAGGTTCAGGAATCTTCCACCCTTAGACAGCTAAGAGTCCAATGAGGGTAATAGCGCTTAACTTACCAGTAAGTCTATGGGAGTACATGAGTGAATGTAAGCTCAGCCAATGCACTTTTCTTTCAAGGGCTCTCTTTTGAAATAACTATGTCACCATAGACACTTCATCTTCTTCTTAGACAAAATTATGTTTCCCAGAAGAATTTAGTTTTGAAAAAATAAGGAGGAGTTGTTCCATTGGCTTTAAGTTTCCCAATACTGCTAAATCATACCAGAAGTATGTCATAGAACTTAAGCAATTAGGTGGCTGATAGCATAGAGGTGATTTGGAATAGAAGTTTAAAAATCTCTTATAAACATATTACAGTAGATATACCAGAATATTGTTAATGCAGCAATAATTTCTGAGCCAAATTACCATGGGGGAGAAAATTTTGTCATGAAAACTTATAAAAGATAGGACATTGTGTGTGCTTGCAAGCAATAAGTACATTAACTTAAGGCAAAGAGCAACACTTCTCTCAGTTGAGAGTCTATGAGAGCAGTTTTTGTTCCTTTGTGAAATTTATTTATCCACACTCGTTGTGAAATGTTACTGATTAAACCTGTGCAAGCACTCTCCAACTGAACAATACATTCACCTTTATCCCTCTTTCTGTCTTTGTTCTTAAGAAGCCAGTGAGTGATGCCGGTCCTTAAATCTATCAGTGACCATAGATCATCATGCAAATTTTCAAAAAAGAGTAACAAAGAAATGTTGTCCTTTAAATATTGTTCATTATTTCATAATCCTAGAGGGGTGTTACTCAATTTGAACGCTGCTACCAGTAGATTCAAATATTTCTGAGATATGGAGACCTGCCCCCTTGTGTATTGCAAGAGGTTTAGTCTAACCTTTAACTTCTACACACTAGGTATGAGAAGCACCCTCCCCCTTCCCTAAACTGTGACTATTCAAAATGTCCAATAAGTGTTAGGAATATAACAAGATTTAACATACTAACACACATACATACTCACTACCATGTATCAAAAAGTGTCCAGGGGTTCTGAAAATTTCCTGACGTTAAGGACTGCTACATCAAGGGAAGATGCATGACCTTTGGTAAAGGTGGGCTCACTGAGAAACACAAGAGACAATAGCTATCAACATCACAGTGAGGACAAAGTCTGAGAACTAGATGTGTGGTATCCTAACGTCCAGTGATATAAGGACGAGCACAGCATCTTCACTAGTTCAAACAACATAAACAGCTAATGTTCTTCTTCCTCAAAATAGAGGTGGTCAATATTAAGTGGATGCCTAGGACTGTGATAATCCTAGGCATTAACAAATTGCTAAAAGAGATTGCTCAATATATCCCATCAAAAAAACAGAAAAAAATACAACGTATTTGAGGAAAAAAAATCAACAAAATAATAAACTTCTCGAACTTCAAGCTTTTATTAGGGAAAAAAGCTTGTGTGTGCATATGTGTTATTATTTTAAAGAAAATATGTATTAGGAATAATTTCTTTCAATGACAGATATTTGATTTTTATGGAAGAAAAAAATTCTACCCATGAGGGAGATACCTGGGATATCTGGTGGTAAAATCCTGTGTTGGAACTCCTGTCCAATAAGGCATATCTATCAGAATTCTGGAGAGAAGTGTGCATCTTATGGAAAACAATTTTTAAGTCAGAGTAACTCAGTGTGGAAAGTATGTGCAACACAAAGCGAAAGAATAGAGAGAAGCAGAGGGGCAAATAAGCTTCTACCCTAAACGGACCAACAGAAAGAATATGTGTGGCAGGAGTCACAATTCAGGAGGCCAGAGCCCAGAGGCTGTATATAGGTCAGTCTCATTTTGCAAGAAGCTTTGGAAACTTGACCCAGAGAAATGAATAAGCAAGCCCAACTCTAAAGTTTGAATGGCAGCCTAAATCAGGGTTGTGAGAACGGGAATGGAGTTCACAGCTTTCTCACCGTGATGCTCTATAGACCTCACAGACCCCTGAGGCGATGAGGAGAGGGTTGCGATGAGGGGATACCAGAAGGAGCAGCGGAAAGGGCTTGGAAGGAAGTCAATAATTATGTTCCCTACTCACTTGTGTTCTCGACATTAAAATCAATCAGCAAACACATATAGAGGCCGACTTCAGCGCAGAACACAGCGCTGTAGCTTACTAGCTTTGTCATTTTGACAAATTAGTTAAATTCTCTGATCCTTGGCTCTCATATATGAAATAAACACACACACACACACACACACTAACTAAAACCTTGCGGGGGGAACACAAGCGTTGACAGTGGACCACATTCTTGGTGATGAGCTGCCAGTCTGCATCCAGGCTCAGTTCTCAAACAAAGATGGGCAGGGCAGACCAGGGTTCCTTTGCCTTGTCTTGGGATCATTTGGAACATCCTCGGGTCATTATGCTGTCATTCATCCTTAACGCATTTTTCAGCATCTTACATTTTGTTTCTTTTAGTAACACAACAGACTGTCTACAAATTTTTCCTAATTTTGTAAAAACGCAACTCTGAGCTTGGAAATTAAATTTTCTGCATGAACTTAACGATGCTCTGGAGATGTCCAAGAGGACATTTTGAGATCACCAGCAAGGCACATCTAGTTGGGTGGAGTGTGAGGCCTGTGCAATCGCTGGGGATAAGAAGGCTAAAGAAAAAAACACGTGATTTTTACATGAAATTAAACATGGAAGTGAATGTTTATCTGAGAATAAAATGTTCTATGCATTTCAAATGAGAAATTTTTGAAGCAGAGCATTGGAAATGGTCCTAAATGAACAGCCTACGTAAACATCAACTTCATGGTTCCTCTGCCTATGGGGCAGGCTGCTGATTAAAGATCCTAATGCCCGATAGAAGAAACTTAGCTCTAGTAAATGTTAGAATTATTACTACTGTCAAGTAGCAGAAAGGATAATTACCTAGCACGTGCCAAGTCTTCTAACACGGAGACCTTGTGAGACCTGGGGAGACGGAGGCAATGGAGCACAGCCATCCTGTAGCCCGATGTTTTTCTGATAAACCTGAGCTGAGATGCTCAAGCAGGTGAGGGGCTAAAGCTTCCAGTGAGAAAAATGGCTCCAGTACAGCTCCTCTGGATAGCAGAAACATCCTTGGAAAGTCAAGAACCCCAGTCCAATCATGTTCCAGGACAATCAACAGAACACATGAAAAGTAGGGTTATTTTCTAGGAACAGCATATGATCACAGAACAATGTAAGCATATCCCAAAAGATACAGGCAGATAGATGATAGGGATAGATTAACCAAGGTGGATAGTGACTTTCATCCAGAAACTTTGAAGGAGGCTTATAGAAATATATGGCTAAACACCAGGCATAATGAATATTAAGCAAAATGAGGCTTGAGTGAACTAGTGTAGATGAGGCAGACCTGAGAGCTGGTAGAAGACAAAAACCACAGAGGTTCTTCTCTGGACTAGACTGTCCTGCCATGTGAAGACGTTTGGCCTGACGTACATGGAGAGATTAATGCATCAGTTGGTTAAGGTTTATCGTAACTTTGCCAAAGCTGTACAATGATCGAGCCTGGAAGTCTTAGGGAAAGAACCCTTAGGAGTGGGGCTGCAGAAACTGTAAACTCCAAAGAGGGTGCCATTCACACAAACTACAGTGGAAACAAGAGATCCTCAGACTCTAGACTTACGAGGACATTATCCCACAGGAAGGACATGGCGATCTTAATGAAAGCAACGGAAAGAACAGATTTCTGAAAGAATGCCAAGCAGAGGCATTCTCTTCAGTGTCTTTGACATTTGCTACTGCCTTAAAGAAAGAAAAATGAGATTGGAGTAACATAAAAATGGAAAGGGATTAAATGTTTAAGTACCTCAGGAAAAAAATTCTCCTTGGGATTTCTTAGTGACCAGGTTTCTGAACGTGGGAAGCTAGAAAATTTGGTGCTTTTCCATTAAATGATGAGGATCCTTTTAGGTATATCCATAACTTTTAAGAAAAAAAATAGATCAAAATAAAAAGACTGGTTTTATTTTCATTTGTATGGAATTTGCGAGGCAAATCTTTCACTAGTTTTATCCACTATACAATTATCAAGTTTGTGTTCATGTAAACTTCCAGGCAAAACAGAACACTAAACCGCAGAATGAAACACCTAGTGCCCAGGCACTCGCTGTAAGTTCCTAAGGGCAGAGAGGAATCCCCCACACTCTGCATCTCTTTCAGCTCAGTACCTACCTTGCCTAACTACGGGTGCTGACAAAGTCCCCCAGCAGTGCTGCAGCTGCAGCTTGTGCGACATTTATATCCAAGTGAAATTCATTCATCTCCACCCATATCGCTCAGATCCAAATAAGACTAATCTGCTTATCTGTAAATCCCCCAACAAGTTCATGGTTCATGTTCTGTCATTTCTTCCTTATCAGATTAATTATCAAAACCTGAAAATAAAGGCGACCGCTTGCACACATGGGTCTTCTCGTCTCCCCTCTGGCCCTCTTCTACACCCTTTCTATCTCACCCTCGTGCCCCTTCATATTTAAAAGACCACAAAATGCTTTTCTTTTTTAGTTTGAAATATGCTGCCAGCTTTTCAGAGACACAGATTCCCAGGTTTCACACACCCCCCTCCCAGACCCACTGAGTCTAAGTCAGTATCCACAAGTCTCAGACAAAGCCTGTGCTCATGTCTGGAAAGTGACGTTCCAAACTGCTTCCTGGTAAATGAAGCAACCACCTAGGTGCTGGGCGACTCAGCAAAACCACGGTAAAACATACACATGTTCCAGGAAGTCAACTTGAAGTGCCCAGGTTTTACAAGCAGAAATAATTTAGCAGACGGATTTAAAGGAGGAGACTATGAGACACCCAGAGAAGGAAAAGCCTCCGAAGATTGGGGAAGACACTGGTTCCAACTAGAAGCTTTTCAGCTTCCAAAGTTGCAGCTTGATCCCAATAATTCACCTCCTAAAGACAGCCCACAAAACCCAGAGAACTGCATTTTCCCCTATTTGCATGAGAAAATACATCCCTGTGAAGGCAAAACACACCTCTCACCATATTTCAAGATGATTACCCCCAATCTCAGGTAGTTAAAGTAATTTAGCCTTCATCTTTGTACCATATAACCCACCTGAGGCATGCTGAGCTCCTTGGAAAGGGGCCACCTATTGTTCCTCCTGCTTAATTATTGTATTAACATAGTGAAGCTGCCTTTGAATTAGCTCATCACCATGAGTGTGCGCGTTCTATAGAAAAGCCCTTTGGTGATACGTGATGGAGGTAATTTTTCTTGTCAGCTTACTTCAAACATTCAATAAGTATAAATCCACTGCTATTTTCGTTTTGCCAACATTTTGCTTCCATTTCATTGTTGTGTTTCTCACAGTATCTTTACCCCCCAAGTATAAAGCTTCATTTCGGAGTCAGAATACAAAGCAGGCTGCCACTTTTCTCGGGAATACACAGGGCTCCTTTGCCGCTCCGGCTCCTGGGACTCAGAGCACCTTTGTCCCTAGTAGGCAGAATCAGGTTTGCCTGGGAACGCAGCATGAGAGCACACAGTGAACTCTGGCCCACTTGGCAGAACTTTGCACGCTGACTAATTGAAAACTGGTGGACATCCATACCCGTACACACAAGCAAGTGGATAAAAGCCTTTCTGGAGCATGGCATATACGAAACTGGCAACCAGAACTTTTACCTGTTCTGGGACTTTAACCAGTGGGACAAACAGCAGAAGGCTCTTGGCCAGGAGAAGAAAACAACTGGAACATTCTATGGCATCCCAAGTTAACATTAGGGTCTTCCCCAGTGAGTCTTTAAGAATTAAAGCCTGTTTCTAATTACTTTAGGCTATACCCTCATTCCGTGACTGCCTCTTCAAAACTAGCACATGCTACATAGTAAGTTAAATAATGAATACTGATTCTATCCGGTTACATGTACGCTCCTTTGATTGCCTAGGATGGGAGGAAGAACTGCTAACTCTGCAGGTTATAAGTTTAGCTGGGTCCACTCGTTGACCTGCCAAGGGAAAGCTGGTAACTAGGTTTTACTGACAGACACTGCATTCTCTGTTTGGCACCAGGATACACGCATGTGTGTTTTTTCTACATCCGATTTGGGAAGGATGAATGGAAATGTGAGCCTTCCTCACCGCTAGAAGCTGTGGGGAGATGAGGAGTCTGACTTTTGGACTCCCTCCCTGGGCCCACATTTCCAGAAACAGACTCCCTTACTAACTGGAATTTTTTTTTTCCCAAACATCTCTCTTTGAAAAAAAAAAAAAAACAGTCTCCTAAATAAAATATAATTCTAAAAAAAAAAATAGCTTCCATCAATTTTTCTTTTCCTTTTCTCCAAGTTACAAAGCTAGCCCCGTGCCACGCCTCGATGGGACAAGTCTGCAGACGCGCTGTCGTTTTTATAAAGAAGGCACTGCTGTCTCGTTAGTGACAGTGACGGCTACAAAGTCAGATCACAAAGCAGGAAAAATACAAAACACACGGGGAGTGGCTACAGAACCACAGTGTAACCTCATTTTAATCTTGAGCCTTCACCCCTTGGTGTGAGTCGCTGATAGTCTCAGAATAGGTTGGTTCTAACCAAGTTTAAGTGGTGGCAGCTAGTGATACTGTGGTTGAGTTCAGTGGTTACAAACACTGGCTTGAAACTCAGACAAGCCTGTGGTCCCTGGATTATCTTGTGTGGTATTCAGAATAAAATACTGACGGCGGGGGGACTAAGAGCAGAATACTGGGGGGGGGGTAGGAGGTAATGCAGGAGGTAGCATTGGGAACAGCAGCAGTGGAGTTCAGCATCAGTTTTCTTCATCAAAATGCAATGGTCACCCCTCACTCTTCTTTATTCTAATTTCAAAGCAACTGAACGATACTTGTGCAAGTAGTCTACACTCAGTACTAAGGTCACTGAAGTCCCTCTGTCTGACTAGGGAGAAAGGCGCTAAACGGCAATGGATAAAACAACAGCAAACAATTCTGAACCTTACATCACGAATGTGAACAAAAGTGAGTGAATGTATAAGGCCTACTTTGGAGTGGTCCTTCAGATGGAAACAGCTTACCCAGCAAAGAGGGGGAATGATTCGAAGTATAAAAATTCACAACAGAGTCTTAGCAAGTTAACAAGGTTCAGAACTGAGAGAGAATGAGGAAAAAGCAAGAAAAAGATGGCTAAAGACTCATAGGAAATGCAAAGGGATTTGACTCTCTTAAGTTAAAAACATTGAATTAGAATAACATAAACTTGATAGAATGTTTTTAAAGAATCGTGTGTTGTCTCCCAAGACAGTGTCAAGTCTTACTTTTTGTCTGCAAAATTGCCAGTATTGGGCTGCTTCTTTTTGCATTGCTTACACATCAGCAGTGTTCAGGCCTTGTGCCTCAAAAGGTCCTAGCAGCACGTTCTGATCAAGCACCTGATTTCCTATCTCAGCCTTGAGATATCCAACCTGCACAGGAGCAAAGTGAAGCCAAACTTTAATGACTTCTCCATCTTAAGTCGTGTTCCTACAGGTGTGACAACGCTCTCATATACTCCGTGGGAAACACGCGCGCACACACACACACTTGCATGAGTATGTGGCATCACATGACAGCGGCTTCTAGAGATAGGTACATAAATGATGTAGTGTGAACAGTGTGTGTGTGTGTGTTTCCAGAAGTTCAAACCTCTGTGACACCAATAAGGACACAGAGAGGGAAGAGATCATGTGCCTACATACATATCGCCAATGCCAAATGTCTATCTCTTCCTGAAGGTGTCTGAAATTCCCACTGGGAACTAGAAAGCATTAACCTGCCAGCAGCTATTCTGACTTCTCCACAAAACCCTCAATCATCCTTTCTTGAACTACTCGCCTTTCATTCATGCACTGGTAATCTACCCTGTTCCTAAGTCCTCCAAAAGGACCCCAGCCTCTTGCCCCTGATAACAGAAACATTCGCTTCTTATAGTCACAGGACTTGCAAAATTTCTCTTTCTTCAAATCTTAGCTACAACCTCCCTAAGGAATTGGTTTCCATATGCAATCTTCCAGATGCATCGTGGACAGTCGTGTGCATTGAAAGTACTTATAAAACCTTGCCCTTGGCTTACTTTATTTGCATTATTGTGATTGAAGCATAGTAATTGTCAAGAACATGATGGCAGCTACTCTTTCTCATAATTGCAGCCCCGAGAAAATTTACTTGTAACACATTTAAAAAATAATGGAAGATTTGTTAAGTTCCATTATAATTCTGAGCATGCATTGTAGTAGACACTGAATGCTGTATAACAAATTGCCCCAAAATTCAGAGGCTCCAATCCACAAGTACTTGTCTCAGTTTCTGAAGCTCTAAGACGTGGAAGAGACTAAACCGGTGCTTCCCATTTGTCCTTCATGAGAATTGTCGTCAGGACTGCAGTTATCTGTGACAAGGGCTGGAGAAGATGATGCTGTGGCTTCACCCTCAGGTCTTCTCAAAGAAACTGGGATATTCTGTGTCTCTGGTTGTAGACATTCAAAACTTTCTGTTTCCTTCTCCCTACTGCTCTCAATGCAAAGGAAATCACGACCCCAGAGTGAGTGATTCATGAGCAAAAAGAAACGAGAAAAAGAGAGAAGGAGATCAAGGCAAAAATGTCACATTTTTAATAAGCGAATCTCAGCAGCCAAATGCCATCACTTCTGCCTTATGCTTCTGAAAAGATGGGAGATGATACTGTGTCCATATTCTTCATGTTTGTAGGAGATGATACTGTGTTCGTATTCTTCATGTTTGTACAGGATTAGATTTCACAGTACTGCAGTGGTAATTAATAAAATAATCATTGATAATATTTAACATATAAAATATATAAACTGATGTGTGATCAGTTTTACACAGTGTAATGAGGAAAGCCTGTTTTTGATATTTTTATCATATGTGATTGTGTGTGTGTGTTCATGATGTGAGGAATAGGGAACTCACATGGATGTTGGAGGAAACTTCGTAGAATTAGTTCTCTCCTTTTGCCTTTATGGGGTGTCCAGGAATCAGATTCTTGTTCTCATCCTTGTGTAGCAACTTTACTGGTGAGATATCTTTCCAGCCAACTAGGCTAATTTTTTTTCATCTCACCAAAGGACACTTATTTTTAAGGTAATATGAAAGTTCTTAGAGCAATGCTTTTTAGTAGAACTTCAATATAGTGAAATGTTCCAGGCTGCATTTTCCAAGTAGCTAAAAGCAACATGTGGACATTGTATGCTACATCTTACACAAGGCTCTGAACTGATTAAGAAGGGAAGAAAATGAGTAAGTCAAGTTATCCTTACTTACAGATAACATGACACTTATCCATTAAATATCCTAAAAAAAAAATCTACCAAAAAAAATCCTAGAAACAAAAAATTCATCCATATGGCAAGATAGGGAATCAACTTGCACAAATCAACCACTTTTCTCAACACTAACAACAAACATACAGAGAAAGAAATCATGTACAGAAAAATTAAGGTCAACAATAAACAAGTGGGACTTCATGAACTAAAAAACCCTGTATAACTAAAGAAAAAAAAACAACTATGTGAAGAGAAAGCATACAGAGTGGAAGAGAATCTTTGCCAGTTATACATCTGACAGAAAGTGGATATCCAGAATATATAAGCCAGAACTCACCATGTATCCAAAGAGAGCCTTGAGCCCAATTATTTTGGCTGGAGTGTTTCATTCTGCAGCCTTGGCTGCTCTGAAACTCAGTGAGATTCCCATATACCTCTGTTTCCCATGCTCTGGAATTAAGATTCTGTGCCACCAAACAAAACAAAACATTTCAAAAGAGAGTCTCAGGGCCTGAACAGAGAAAAGAGTTCTCAAAAGAAGCAGGTGGAGGTGGCAGACAACTAATAAATATCTTTTAACATGTTTATCACCCTTAACAATTAGTGAAATGCAAACCAAAATAACTTTGAGATTTCATCTTTCCTCAACCATAATGCAAAGATCAACAAAACACAACAAATTCTGGAGAGGTATGGGGGAAAGGGAAACCTCATTCACTCTTTTGGGCTTGCCCACTGTTATAGTCACTACGGAAATTAGTGTGAAGAATTTTTAAAATGGTAAAAATAAATCTACCATATGACCCAAGTATATCACTCCTTGGCATATGTCCAAAGGATCTGACATCCTACCCCACAGGTTCTTGTTTAGATACCTTCATTACTTCTCTACTCACAGACACTAAGGATTGGAAAGAACCTAAATACCCTTCAACTAAAAGAAGGATAATTTATACACTACAGAACACTATTCAGATGTAAAGGAAATGTAATCGTGAACTTTGCGGTTAAATGGGTGGAACTCGGAAAGATCATATTGAGTGGGCAAACCCAGACCCATAAAGACAAACAGTATATTCTCACACATCTGAGGTTCCTAGCTACAAATCAGATATGAGTGCATATCTTGGAGTTAACTGCAATGCCAGAGTTAAGGGTGAGGCTCAACAGCAAGGGAAATAGCAAGAGATTGTGATCTGATCTGGAAAGTGGGAAAGGGAGCTCAGTGAGAGAAGAGAAGTAAATGCAGAAGATGGGTAAAATGATAGTAAGAATGTCTTTAAAAGTCATTAAGAAAAGGAATCATAACTATCTACCTAAAGAACTATATTAAAATAAGCTTATGCATAAATAAGCACATACAGTTTAAATGAAATTTTCCCATCCAGGCTGACAATGCTACCTCCAAGAGTCAAAGATCATCTAACTCCTGGCATCAAGCATAAGGCATTCTTTTTTGAATTGTTGCTCAGGGTTTTCTGAAAGACTTCCAAGACATTATAGACTGTTACTATTACCCTTAGTTACCACCACCATCCCCACAATCCCCCCAGAGGCAAAACGTAAATCCCTGTGAAGAAGACACCATGCCCTTCAAACACAGCACTCAGAAATCCCTGAGCCAGAAATGATGCAAATGCTTTCTTCCTCCCTATGGACTAACTTTCATGTTGCCAGAAGGCACCATTCAACCTTCCAAAGGAGGGAAGCCAACAGGAGTGCTTCCCAACAATGGTGTCTATGAAGCGCAACAATAGCAAGAAGGACAAGATAACCCTCAGGGTACAGTTGGGCACAAATTCTTGGTAAGCAACAGCTCTCCAATCAGACTTAAGAACCACTCAATAAGAGAGAAATCATATATGATACTGGAAACCTAGCCATCATCTACCCAGGGCTAGTAAAGTCATAGATTTTGGAGGAAAACCTACAACCACTTCTTTACTAAGCCACCATAATCCTTAGCTACATTCTAAAGATTTATCCTTATACCCACAGCTCTCACCAAGGAAAATCTCTTTGCAACAGATGGAAACCATTACAGAAAACAACCAAACAAAATTCAGAGTTGTGGAGCCTAGTACAAAGGAATTCTTCTACAAAACAATTCCTAACGTAAGGCTTAGTGAGTATTAAGGAAGTGAGAGTGGAAAGAGTGTATGAGCCAGACAATCAGGAAATTTGCTCTAAGAATAGCTCCTAGTATGTCATAAACTACACCCATATAGCCTCACCATGATCACCTAAACATGAACTGAGCAAGGACAGCAACTGACATACTGTAAGTATCTCAAAGCAAAAGATACAGACTAGCTGAATGGATGGAGGAAGAAACAAAATCCATCTATCTGTGGTCTACAAGAAACCCTCATCTTGGTCTTAAGACAGGGACCACCTTAAAGTAATATCTACAGAATATTACAGGCAGACTCCAAAGGGTAAACATTCTACTCTTCAGCACATGGAAACATCTCTAAGAGAGCCCACATGCTGGGACACAGAGCAAACCATCCTAATCCAGAAAATGGAAGCATCCTCATGTAGCCTATCCAATCCTTAGGCAATAAAACTTAAAGTCAACAGCAAACAAAATGCTACTAAGTATATACATTCATGTAGACAAGCAACTCATTACTGAATGTCCAATGGGTTAAAAGAAGAAATAAAAATATTCCTGGAGCTAAATGAAAATGAAACAGCTGGGGTACATGAAAAACGCTTCTAAGAGGGAATGCTATAGCCCTAAATGGCTACATTTTTAAAAATCCAAAAGAACATAAATAAATGGTTTAATGATGTAACTCAAAAATTTGGAAGAAAAAAAATAAAAATAGGAACAAACCAAACCCATGGAGAGCTGGTAAAATCATGAGTAAATGGGTATTGTTGGCATGGTACAACCATGTGAAGAACATTGATGCCTCAGACCAAGAGGAATTGGAGAAGCTTTCTCCCAGATGAGGTTCGGAGGAGTGGCAAAGCCTTCCTCCAGTCCAAGAACAAGTGTTTACAAGTGATTGTCCAGGATGTGCAAAAACTAGCAACTGCTGCTTCCTTCTCCAGGGATCTGAACAAAGAGTTCTCAAAAGAAAAATCATAAAAATGACTGAGAGATACCACAAAAAGCATTCATCATACTTAGCCACTAGGTAAATGTGAATCAAAACAACTTTGAGAATACATACATTAACAAAATAACTGACAGTAACAAAATAACTGACAACAAATGCTGGCCAGGTTTATGGAAAGGACACCACATCTCTGTCACTCCTGGTGGCACTGCAAACTGGTGCAGTCACTCTAGATAGCAGTATGGAGAATCTTCAACAAACTAAAAATACATTTTCCATATGACCTAGCAATGCCACTCCTCGGCATCTGTCCAAAGGACTCAACATCCTGTTCCATAGATTCTTGCTCAGCCACAAAGGCTAGGATATGGAGACCTAAATATCTTTCAACAGATAAACAGATACGGAAAGTATGGGACACATACATAATGAAACACTAGATGTGAAATAAAAATGAAGAGGCGAAGTAGGAAAATAGCCCAAATACCAGGAAGGCTGCTGTGAAACAGTCTCTCCTAGAAATGAGTGCATAGACAGAACCAGAACAATAATAATACCAATAGACATGTTAGCACAGAAGGGGCGGGAGAATCTCAGCTTGTCACAGCCCTTGACCAAGAACTTCAGGCTGCTAATCACTGCGAAGAGAGGGAGACCTAGCCTCTCCTCCAGATGACCCCTTCCCCACCGTTCCTGGTTATCTAATACAAGTGGTCAACTCTGAAACCATAAACACACAAACGAGAAAGTTCATAGGTTGCATTTATAGATTTAACATACATGTAAACATACATGTAACAATCAAAGGAGAAAAGGCTATCAGTTTAGAAGGGAGAAGGAGGTGGAGAGAGGGCATTTAAAAGATGAAAGGGGAAAATGGTGTAATTATATTCTAATTAACTATATATAAGATAGTAAAAATTTTTAGACATGCTTCAAAAAGAAACAAAAACAATGGAGTCTTTTCCTGATGAAGGACATACTGTGTAAAAATGACTAGCTTTATTAATCAACAGAGCATGTGACTGCAAGTTTCCTGCATTTCTCCAGGTGCATTAAAAAAAAATGTTCTCCATCAGGGCCTGGAAAAGCACTCTGGAGTGCATTTGTGGCCTGCCCTTTCCTTCCACATTGTATCACTGAGTCACTCACAATAATTTGTTCCTTTTTCGTGAAAAACAAAGAACTTCTTTCAAGTGTTTATGACTATCATTTGTGTGTCTTACAACCTAGCATGTTCTGACCCATCAACCCAGGGTGCTGTCCCCATCTTTATTCCACCCTCCCTCATTCTATGATGCGGTTTAACGAATCCTTCAAAAGATCATACTAAATAAATAACAAGTTAGCTCTCAGGCAAACAAATAAATTTGCATTGTTTTATATTCATCATAAATATTTCACCTCATTACTGAGGTATCTTGTTTAGAAACACGAAACAACGTTATAAATTAATTAGCCCCGTCCCTGATGATTTTCTGGAAGCTCCGTGGAATAGAAAAGCCACACGTCAAAGCAGGCTGCGGGACCACTCAGCGCACACCAGATGCGAAGGTGCACGAGCATTATGAAACGTAACCTATGGGCTGCATTCGGAGTCCCCCACCGGCGTCTTTTATTAGTTACAGCACCATTTATTTTGAACTTTGTGGTCAAAAGAGGCTCGTCCTTCATTTTTTTTACTTCTTTTGCTTTGTAAGGATCTAAACAGACAAAAGCACGTGATGTCGTGATGCGGATGCTTTGTAAGGTTCTAACAGACAAAAGCACGTGATGTGATGAGGACTAGAAGTTGCACTTTCTTCTCATTGCAAAGTACAAATCTCTTACTTTGTTAAAATATAAGCCACCGTTTCGAAAGCTGTGGAAGGTCATGGGTGTAAAGCAAATGTAATATTAATACACAGATGATATGAAATTCTCTATGTCTAAAGCAAAAGTAACACATTTTTAAAATAACTGCAACATTCAAATGTTTTTTCTCTGAACTTACTATCAAATAATTGACAATTTGTAATATTTCTAAGTGGTGGAAACATAGGTCAAAGGAAACAGAAAAGTTCATAATCCATAAACATAATTTGAAAGCAGTAAGATGTCCATATTTTATTAAAAACAGAGCCCTAATATTTTGCCAAAATGAATTTTTAGTATAATTCCTATAGAACAAGTGTTATAAATATCAAATTAGTTCCCAAGTCTTAATGTTTAAGCCCATTTAAAAATTTTAATTGCATCATTATACAAGTATTATTTGATTTTTCCAAATAGTCTTAATTATATATATCATTATAAAATACTTGAGCTTTTTCATTATTAGACCTTAAAGTATCTGCTGATTCTTTACTGAAATCTCTGCTCAAGCAAATTGTTTGTCTTTTTAGTGAAGTAGCAACAGCCTGAAGGAATTAGTGCTTACAAGAGGAAAAAAAATCAAGAAAAACAAAAATATTTTCTTTGACCAAGTAAAAAAATACCAAAAATGGTTTGGTTTAAATGACACACTAAGTCTGAGTCTCCCCAGCTTAAGCAGCTTGGATTTTTCTCTGAGCAGTTGTGAAATCAAGTTAAATCCCTTTAATGCTTACATCTTATCTTCAACATGCCTTTTTTTGGCAATATTACTGGATGTTTTGTCAAAAGGGCTATAATGGAAACCAAGATAATTAACATGGGAAATACTTGAAGTGTGGGGGTTCTGTTGCATGTGTACATGCACTAAAAATGAGTATATACATCACATTCAACAAATCTAGGAAGCACAGTGGAGACTTGGCTCTGAGGCAAAGGATCAAAACATCCCCCACTAATGCATAAGAGTCTGGCTGGCTGCGGTCTCTCACCACCCCTATTCAAACCTACCCCACTAGAGCCAACAGTAGATTCCAGACTGCAGTTTCATGAAGGTCTTTTGAGTTGACCACTGCTTTGACTACAGTAACAGTTTAAATGGTATCTTCCTTAGCTGTGTATAGGGTGTCAAATTCAAAAAGGGGATGATTGAGTCTGCTAGCAAATTTCCAGAGCTTTCTGAACAAGTACTAGACTCTAGTGTGAAAATGCAAGACAAGAACAAAACAGCTTCATCGTCTATATGCCCCAGGCACTAATCTTTTCCTCTGCCCTGCTATGGATTCTGTTATAGTGATAGCCTGCATCACTTTTTTCCTAATGTCACTTAATTTCATACGGCTATTAATTGTCTAGTTGTTTTTGAAACATGAATTCTGTGCTGAAATAAGAATGCAATTAAATGGGAAGGGAAGTAGGGAGAAAGAGAGACAGACATAGAGAAAGACAGAAAAAGAGACTGACAGACAAAAGACAGACAGAGACCTTGATAAGCAGAACTAAGCCTGGCCTGGCGGCATAGGCCTAGTTACTTTGAAGGCTGAGACAGAAGGATCACAACTTTAAGATCTGCTTGGGATACAGAGTGAATTTAAGGCCAGCATGAACAACTTGGTGAGATTCTGTCTCAAAAGAAGGAGGAGGAGGAGGAGGAGGAGGAGGAGGAGGAGGAGAGGAGGAGGAGGAGTAAGAGGAGGAGGAGGACGAGGAGGACGAGGAGGAGAGGAGGAGAAGGAGGAGTAAGAGGAGGAGGAGAAAGAAAAGAAAAGGTTAAAGTAAACTAAGACATGGACACACAGCTTAGTTTGCAGGTTTGCAGGGCTGGACCAGCATGTGTAATGGCCTATGTTCTATGCCCAGTATTAACAGGAAAAAAGAAAAAAACTAAAAAACATTTTAAATGAGCTAAAAAATCATATTTATTTATACTAATGATGGAAATAACAGACATTTTAGGCTAACATTTTTAGAAATGTAAATTGATCTTGGTAAAAAGTAGCATTTTTTTAAAGATTTCCACATCACTGATTTATAATGTAACTTACATAGCTGACAGGCATATCAAGTAATAACGGTCAGACAAGATAAGAATGAGCCTATTGAAAAGTAAGGAGCTAATAATAATAAAGACATGAAAAGATAAATGATACATTTTTATTTAACTATGTATTAAATACTTTGAAATAGTGGTTGTTTGGTAGCATTTACAGTGCATTTGATGCATTTTCAATTCTTCCTAAACAAATAAATAAATGATCATTACTTAACATGAGGGAAAAGCATATCTAACAACTTTTCATGACTGTGGCAAATACTTGAGGAAAATAGCTTATAGGAGATATTATTTATTATTGCTGATGATTACAGAACTTTCAGTCTGTAGCTAACTATTATATACAACATCAAGGTAGCAGGATGTGGCCAAGAAAAACTTCTGGATGCATGACAACGAGCAACCTGGATGACAGAGAGAGAAAGAAGAAGAAAAACAGAAATGGCCTAGGAATAAGGTATAACCTTCAAGAGTGTCATACTCACTTCATCCATACAGTCCCCAATGCCATAAGACTCCATTCAGCTGTTATTTTTTTTCAAAGATAGATTGATCCATCCTAAAGTTATAACTCGAGTGATGCAAGCAATTGTCAAGAGACTTCACCACTCCCTCCTCTCCTCTAAATCCAGTCACCCGATCTCATACCCATCGCTATAGAAGAACATCTCTTATGACTTCACGCTATGCCCCATCTCTAGTAAATTATACAGATCTCCTCCAACTCCCCCCACTCATCTTGTTATTCCAGCCCCCAAAAATTCATTGCCAGAAGAGCAAGTAGCTCAGCAAATTAGGTAGGCAAGCTTCAGATTTCCACTCTCCTTCTTTTTCTCCAAACCCAGTCCCCAGTTGCAGCCCCAGCTCTGTAGTAGGCTACTTGTTGTGGCCTCTCCTCACTCTCTGCTCCCATCCCAAAGGACTAAGCAGATTCTGGTGTGAAACACTGCTTTTGTGGATCACCGCAGACTCCTTTCCTCATAGTCCAATTCCATTCTTAAGTGTCAGCACTGGCGATGGACCCACACTGGAACACTGGACTGAGCTCCCAAAGTCCCAATGAGGAACAGAAGGAGGGAGAAGATGAGCAAGGAAGTCAGGACCA
>NC_022011.1:59524279-59525419 GCF_000317375.1 Microtus ochrogaster | reverse complement strand
GCCTAGCCAGTTTGGATGTTCACCTTCCTAGACCAGGATGGAGGGGGGAGGACTTCGGACTTTCCTAGAAACACCTTTTATCAGGAACTGCCAATAGGCACATGTATCAGGATCCCAGATATTTGCTACTAGGCAACAAACAGCTACCAACAGTGTCCTAAGAACCAGAAAGACCAATAGAAACCAAGGAATGTAACACCCACCCAAAAAAGACTGCCCACCTAGATTCCTAGACAGTAGAGTCAAAACAGAATAACAGCCCTACCACGGAAGGCTCTAAGGATTGCATAGCTAAAGCACAAGACAATGACCTTAAAAATAGCTTTTGCGAATGTGTCACAGGTCCTTGAAGAGGAAATAAATAAATACCTCTTAGAAATACATGAAAAGCCGGGCAATAGTGGCTCACACCTTTGATCCAAGCACTCATGGAGGTAGAGGCAGGTGGATCTCTGTGAGTTCGATGACAGCCTGGTCTACAGAGCAAGTTCCAAGACAGCTGGAGATACACAGAGAAACCCTGTCTCAAAAAAGAGAGAAAGAAAGAAAATAAATGTATGAAAACGCAAATTGCAGAAGGAAATAAAACAATTTAATGATTTAATTTGAAATAAAATCAATTAAAAAAACCCTCAAACTGAGAAAAACCTAGAAATGAAAAATCAAGGAACTCAAACAGGAACCTAGGAAGCAAGTCTCAGAAAACAGATACAAGAAATGAAAAAGAGAATCTAAGGCATTGAAGACATGATTGAAGAAAATGGTACATTGATCAAAGAAAATGTTAAATTTTAAAAAACTACTGGTATAAGACATCTAGGAAATCTGGTACAGTACGAAAAGACCAAATCTAAGAATAATAGGAAGAGAAGACACCCAAGTCAACAGCATAGAAAATATGTTCATCAAAATCATAGAAGAAAATTCCCCTAAAGAAGGAGATGCCTATTAAGGTGTGAACAACATACAGAGCACCACTGATTAAAACACATTATTGACAGCAGCAGAAGCAGCAGAAAACCTACAGAGCACCATGGATTAAAACACCATAATGAGCCTGGTGGTGGTGGCGCACGCCTTTAATCCCAGCACTTGGGAGGCAGAGGCAGGTGGATCTCTGTGAGTTCGAGACCAGCCTGG
>NC_022011.1:59509939-59524179 GCF_000317375.1 Microtus ochrogaster | reverse complement strand
AGAAACCCTGTCTAGAAAAAAAAAAAACACCATAATGACAGCAACAGAAAGTCTACAAACTCATGGAAATCAAACAACTCACTACTTAATAAAAAAAATGAGTCAAACAAATACAAAAAATTCAAAACACAACCCCCAGTGTTGGGATGTTGTTTCTCCTGGGAACTCTAATCTCCCATTCTGTGGTCACCTGCATTCTAGATTACTTCCTAGTGATTATCCATACACCCCAAACTCAACACATATAAAATCAAAGTGTTTACTTTACCCTTAGATTTTCTGTCCCGGTGTGACTCTTCTTCTTCTATCTAGTTCCTCACAATTTTTATGCATGCCCAGTTCAGAATCTTCATCTTGTCCCTCTGTACCTGCCTAGTTATCCAAAGTCTATTCTTTTTGTTACATAGCTTTGCTTTTCTCATTTGTTAATTCCAACTCTAATACAAGCACCTTTGCCTTAGTAACTTCGTTGGATTCCATGAGCAAGTAACTATGACCTTACTTCTCCCATCTCCAACCTGATAATTAAAACATTCATCTTTGAACACCACCAACAAGGCTTTATCCCTCTCCCTTTGATGTCACCCAACTATGCCTCAAATTAAATAAATGTGCTTTTTCTTCACATTCAAAAATTCCTGGTTATTTCCAGCCCTTCTTTTTTCTTTGCTCCCATATACATGTTCTGTATTGGAATGGACCACTTCTGATTTGCCATTTCTTAACCAGAAGGAACCTTCTCATAGGCAGGAGTAACTGTTTCTGTGCTAGAGCATTCTGTCCTGGCGGTCACCACAAGCTCCTGATCTTTCTTGCAATTAATAGTTACTTAATTCCATTCATTTTCATTAGTGAAAATTTCTTTCTTCCAAGCTCTGTGTGTAAGGTCTTTAAAGATGAAGACTGTATAAACTACCTCAAAAGATGCCATTGTGTCTTACACATAGCCAATATATAGATGTTAGGGAATAAATCAGTGGTTTTGCAGTCATAAAATTAACACCTTTTGGTCACTGTCATATTCACGTATTTCTTTTAACAAAATGATATGCGGATCTTCTGAGTAATATTTTTAAATCCTTAGAACTAACTGGTCACCTCTCTTGAGCAGTAAATAATCTGTTCTCTCAAGAAAACCTAAAAAGAGCTGTTGTCTACAAGGCAATTTCTCTTTTAGAAGGAGGTGTCTAGAACAGGAAAAAAAAACAGTTACTTTCTGTATGATTTATGAGTGACTAATTCATAATTAGATCTCGGTGATGGGGGTGAGCACCAGGGTTAAAGCTATTTCTTTATCCAATTAAGTCTTTGCAGGAAAACATAGGTGCATGCATAAGTTCTTAAAAATAGGCACAATTAAGCATCCCAGTGGTATATGAATCAGGTAAGTCTGTAATTTGGCAGGGTTCTGAAGGGAAAACGGCATCAAATGATCAGTCATTTCCCGGAATGCCTCTCTTATTTTAATAGCTATTATTCTCATTCTATGCTCATCTCCCCGGAGATACTGTGTTGGTTTCTTTTCCTGACTAAGTCTTTCAAAAATTAAAGATAAATATAAGTCTCTGAGTACCAACAACATTTCTCTCTGAGACATTTCTTATCCATTAAACCCAAACAGGGTGACATTGGGGCCCCTTCTTACTTGGATCAGGTGAAACACTCCCTGGATAAATCTATTACACAAGTCTGTTCCCTCAGTCCTGAGCCAAAAGCAACAAGAGTAAAAACACAATAATATGGTAATATCATTCCAAGATCCCAAACATATCTGTAAAACCTCGGCTGGAAGTTGATTTAACCTCTCTGGTATTGTCATGTGACCCCTGAGGTGGCACCTTCCTTCCCTAAGTGAGCAGAGCGATTACCATTACCCTGGAAGCCAGAGCTCCCTGGAGATGTGGGAGAGCCTTGAGAAGGGATAAAGTTTCATAGCTTATTGCAATTCTTCCAGCACTGAAATCTCCTGGAGCTGAAACTCATTCAGAAATGATGAGGCATTTGAAACTGCCTGAAATGAGGGCTCTCTGCTGAAGTGACTAGACTATAGCCCACCTGAGAGAATGTGAAATCAGGTTCATAAAAACACAGCCACTCCTACAATGTAACAGAGGCCCTGGTTATTGAGCTGAGTTTGATCTGAGCTTGATCAGCTCTTGTCATTTCTAATAGTCCATCTTTACTTGATGTTTTCAGATGACACCAAGCTTTTCGTTTCTTCCTCTGAATCATGTGATAACCCCCCCCCACTCCATCATTAGAAATGAGATAAACAAATTACCACCCTTCCAATATCGGGGTAAATGCATAACTGCAGATTCGACAGACCCAACAGAAATCCTCTGGAGTGCAACTGCACCCTGGGATTTTTTCTGGCCAGGTTCCCACATTGCAGACCACAGGAGAAGTGAGCTTGCGGGGACTTGACTGATAACCCACACATGGGCTGTCATCTCGCAATGAGCAAAGCAAGAATGACAGGCCTCCTGTGCATTCGCAGAATTCTCGTTCCCACATCTGAGTGGATTTTCAGATACAACAAAACATGAACCTTCTACCACCCTGGACTTGTGAGCTATGTACACACATGTTTTAACACTGCCCTCACTCAATCAGGCTGGTGTTAATGGCATCTTGTAAACCACACTTGGAGTTGACCACAGTATTCATGGCGCAGGGGTGACCAGCGCAAGCGGCATGTGCTGGGGGCCTAGAGAGGTAGAAAGTTAGCTTCGAAGCTGGAAAAAGAAAACAGGAGCATTCCCAGGGGAGGAAAATGAACAACGGACTTGCAGAAATGTGGCAAATAAAAAAGTTAACCGTCATGAAGATGATTTAGAAAGCAATTTCAGACAGCTGAGGTTCAGCAAATGGTAAAAGACTAAAAGGAATACTTACTCTCTCAGAATGCATGTGATTACTTCTGTGGACTTCAGTCTGGCTCCAGAGAGAGCTGCTTTTGATATTAGTTTGCTGAGTGAAAGTAAAGGTATAAAACAAACAAACAAATAAAATTTTTAAAAAAAACAGAGGCAAGGCAGAAAAAAACATGTGTTTAAGACAACATATAGGGCCATAGAAGCCACTGTTCCACTTTGGCTGCCTGCTGGACTTTGAATGGTCATTCTGGAAACCAGACACAAGCTGCCTCCTGAAGAATAAGGAAAAAGGAAAAAATAAATAAAAAAGGGAAGGTAAGGAAATAGACTAATCTGATGTTTGTTTTTGTTTTTTGGATTTTTGTTTTTTTGGTTTGTTTTTTTTTTAAGAGAAAAATTGTAAAGGACAAAAATTAATGGGTCAGAGAGGCACATTCAACTTTTTCAGAACTGTGAAATGAGGAGGAGAGGGGAGAGAGCAGGAAAGAGAAAGGGAGGAAGAGTTACAGAGAAAGAGGAGAGCCTACTAAAGAAACGAGCCCCCCTGTACAGACAGCCTGACGCCAGATGGCTTCTTCTAATAAATATTCAACCTTAACTCTGTTCCCATGTAACTTCGTTGTAAAGCTGCCAGCACACCCACACAGATCTGGGCCAGCAAAATGATTACAGTAGTACAAACAAAATAGTGCACTAGAGGAAACAGACAGACAGGGTCCTGTCCACAGACAGACAAGGCTGTAAGATGTGAGCTGATGGGCCTGTAGATTTAATGCTTTGGAGCTCGTAAGAATAAGTAGCACTGGCGGGGAGGGCACTTCCAAAGACGACAAGCATTTAACTCTTATCTGAGCTCTGCTGCACACTGCAGCATGGGAAACTTGCGCGACTTTCCTTCAGAGATTTCAAATGAAAGACTCCATCTCCAGGGCAAGTCTTCGGCTGGGCCTCTCCTCTAAGTACATTTCCGGTAACGTCAGTGGAACCAGGAGCCCCCAACACACTTACACTTTTTAAACTGAGGCAAACGTGGGACATCGTATTTAAGGACCCTCATGCTAGTTGGATGAAAATGGATGATTCGCCAAAATTTTTTCCCCCTAAGGAAACAGGAAGGTTTTTTTTTCAGTGTTTTCTGTGTGTGTGTGTGTGTGTGTGTGTGTGTGTGTGTGTGTGTGTGTGTGTGTGTGTGTTTTACTCTCCCCTTTATGCACACAAAACAATTAGGTGCTTACATTCTATTTAAACGTGATACATATTGATTCGGGACAGGAGGCATTCCAATGCTTCCTTAGGAAATAATTTTACAATAACTATGGCAATAGAAAATGCCTAATAAATGAAATGATATATTGAGGGTTTTGAACTAAGTAATGTCACATTGCACTAAAGGAAAATGACAAAATAATAAAATATTATTTTTAAAATATGCTCTTTGGAACACACCAAATGTGGTGTTTAGTTGGCCCAGAATGAGCAGGAAGAACTCTCTGAACTTCCTAGCTCAGAAATAAAGAGTGGGCCAGGCCAGCTAAGTAATGAAATACAGCAATTTGAAGGAAAATATCTTGATACAAAAGTGAGATTCTACCTTTTATTTTATTTTCTAATACTTGATCAGATATCTAAAAAGGTCCAGAAGCAAGAAAAACTATCTCACAAAAGTTCATCATAAACCAAGTTTTCTTTTGCCTCAAGATTGCAGAAATATTTCATAGGGTTATCTGTGAGCACCAGCAACTCTGTGGGAACAGAGATGTAAGAAAAACCAACAAAACAAAGCATTAAACACTTAGCAAGAGCTAGATAAGTTTTAAGTACATACTGTTGTTTTGACAGTTTGCGAATCTGCACAGATTTTACATTTTATTACACTGACATCAAAAGCTGTATTGATAGGAAAGGACCACATTTCTAACAAAGAGAGGCAGATAAAAATTAGCATTTATCTTCCGGTGATATGGAGCCTTCTAATGGTAGGCCACCATGGTTTTTTTTTTTTTCTTCCTGCAGAAAACTCTCATAGGGAACTGAAAAAGCCCTGGAAGTTTGAAGCTTCCCCATTAAGGGTATGATGGAGAGCAATCTTTGAAAAGATTGTACAAACTGCACACAAGAAATACAAACAATGCGGATGTATCTGTGTACGAAATATGCAGTTGTGCATTCACAGAGGGTAATGGCACGCAATAATGGAAAATTATTTGAACATCTGCTTGCACATTAATCTGCATATTTTTGCACATGCAATCATCCATTTGCATCAGCATATTTTACATGTCGCGTGCACACGTTAGACACCTGTTATTAAAAACCAGGTCCATAATGTGCTGCTGATTCATTTGAATATAATTCCATTTTCATAAGATTTATCAGAGTCCAAAGGGCAGAGCTTTTGAAAGGAAAGTAACAGAAGACAGAGTATTATATTAGTGAAACGCTTGTTTGGTATCTAGGTGCAGTAGACTTTTAGGATCAAAGCAGGAATAAATTGGCCGTGAATGAAAGCAAAACAACGTGGTATAGTTAATTGTAGCATGACCTACCTGCTCTTTTCCAATAGAAAAAAAAATAATCAACTGCTTCCAAACAAGCTTATCAACTATGCCCAACAACTAGGCTATGCTACCTAGCACATAGTACATGCTCAATAAATATTTGGTGATTCTTTGGTACAGAGGGGAATGTGTAAGTTAATTAAATGTCAAACTTAGTGAGTAGTTGCTGAAACGGTGTTTGAGACTCTGAGTGCTTTTACAGTCCATGTCACTTAATCCACTTGCAAAGAGCTTTGGGGAAATACTAAACTCAAAAGACTGGGCTCTTCTGCTAACTAGGAATGTCATGTTAGACTAACTTTTCTAATTTTGTAAAGTGGGAGACTGTCGAGTCGGCAAGGACGAGGTACATATGGTACCGCTCTCTCTTTCGTCAACCGTGGTAGACGTGAAAAAAATCTAGCCCTGCAGTTTTCCCCACTGAGTCTGGACTTTGCCATAAATTCCTTCTTAGCACAGCTCTCCAGGCAAGCACCACCAACTGATCAAATTTGGCACACAAGATGAATCTATTTTCTCTCCCTGGACTATATTATCTCTGAGGCCCCTTCCAAAAATTGAATCAAGAACTCTTACAGACCACTAAAATCCTACATTTTAAAGCAACTATCCTAACTATTTCGTTGCTTTCTAATTAGAGTGTATCAAATATGCTCTTAAAGCTAGATGTCCATTGTTACGACTCGAAAAATGTGCACCCTATATAGAATTTCACTATAATAGAATTTTAATGCATTTAACCCATGAAATACGCTCAAGGAAAAGAGTGTTCAATGTCTTTCCCTCTTTTGGATTATCCACAAAAGTCCTCTTTTCCAGGCAGTTATGCAAAGCAGATCAGGAAAGCAGCATGAAGCAATACTTTGCATGGCACAGCCCTCCGATATGGAAGCAAGACAGCAGCAGCGTGGTCCCGGTTTCTGCCAGACAGCGTTGGTGGTGTGAGAGAAAGCACAGAAACCTGGAGGCACGTTGAAAGGACACATTCAGACTCCTTGAGTGATATGGAAAGATGAGAAACAAATGTAGCTCTCAGGATAGGAGCTGAGAAAAGTCCCCCAAACCCTTCAGTGTGATAAGCATTAGAGGCAGTTGAAATGAATCCATCCGGAGCATACACTTAGAGCTTGCATTGAGTCCATCTCTCTGCAACGTTCTTAGAGAAGTGAATAAGTTGGCGCCTGATTTGGGAGAAACTGGATCCCAACTAGAAAACAAAAATAAAACAAGCCTAGTGTTACAAAACTACTCATAAGTAATGATACTCTTGTATTTCCAGCTACCTAGTCAACAATTACAAGCATCAGTCAGTCAATTACAATTGAAAGGCATGGTTTCAGCAAAGAATGTCCCAAGTGTTCCTTATGTATGACAAAAGTGTCCCTTTGGGTGCCTTTGTCCCTTGAGTTCCTTTCCTAGCTATTTATTATGTCATGATGTTTCCATTCAAAACAATGATGGGTTGGGTTCCTTCACTGCATATTGTGGAATTCTCCTCCTTCTAGAAGAAAAACCTTTCCCCTAAACCTTTCCCATGCTCCATCTCTGTGGAATACATGGGTCTGGTGCTTACACTCTTGCTCTGTGGGTAAGTACACGATCTACCATAGACAATGACAGCCCTGGAACTGTTAGAAAATAGAAGCTTGATGTATGCCCAGAGTTGCCGGTAGCCACCAATCATCAAAGACTAAAGATAAAATCAAATAGTGGAAAACAGAAGGGGAAAGCGGATGCCACCAACTCCTACTGGTATGCTATGAGTGTCATGGTAAAGCAATGTTTGATTTCAGCTATATTTCTGGATTTGAAATTACCCAAGTCCATTGATCTTTACTTCCTACCCACCATCCAGCTTAAAAAGATGTTTGTTTTCTATCACAAACATTGAAAACAGCCTGGCAAACTCACCATATCCCTGGCACACAGTGCAGCAGACAGTTGGCCCCACACAATGAAACCTAGACTCTTAAGAATTCAGTCTCTTTCCTAGGTTGTGTCTCAAGTAGTCCTCTGTGGGAGCACCAAGCAGATCCCGTTTCTCCTTTCAATGCAGAGGGCTCCACTAATATTCTTTTCTGGAAAATATTTGAAAATGAGACAACCACCATAATTATGCTTGACAATCTATAAAAATTTTCCCTGAGTGAGTGAGGATATTTTTCAAGTCACTAGTTAAAAAATACTTTGTGAATTCGGTGTATGTAATTACTGAAAAAAAATTGCCAGAGTAAGGACAAAGTTCATCTTTAGTTATATTGGTTAGTCTCCATCGTTAGTTCTCAATTGAGGGTCCTAGGGTCTCTTGCTTATTTCCCTTAAGAGTTCACCAAGTTTCACCAAGTGCCTCAGAGGGAAATTGTCATATAATCTAAATTCCACCTCAAGATGCAGGGCATCCCCTAGGGACAACAGACATGCCCACTTTGGGGGGCATCTTGGAATACTGGCAAGGAACACCAGGTATCTCTGCCTAACTTCTAGAAGTGAGTTATGCCATGGAATGAGCTAGCTGGTGAAAATAACTCATCCACAAATAACTTAGAAGAGGCAGGATTAAATTTCTCATGCAAAATATCAGGCCAATCTGTCATGGCTACCTGCCTATGTCGAGGAGCTCTTAGCGCAATTGTCTAACCTAAGAATTTTCACTGCAGTTTGAAGGAAAGCTGCCTGTGGGAACACATCCCTAGTGGCATCCTCACCACCAGCAACACTTTTATACCAAGCATTTGCTCTTTGTACCTACTTCCTGTTTAGAAAGCCCTTCTATTTTGAGCAGAATGTTTACTTTTTCACCTTCTTGTAAGAGGAACTGCATTTTATTAGCTAGAATTCAAATACAGCTAAATGAGAAAAACTCAATAAAAAGGTTGAAAAATTTCATCCGATAAATTTGCTGTGAAACACCAAGTTTGTAGGCTGTGCCTGCAGTCATTTTAGTTGTAAGACACACAGTAGGCAGCAGTTTAAAGGGAGTTCAACCACCAGTTTCTAAGCTGAGTAAGATAGATGTGTTCATTCATATGAAGTAATATAATTTTTCTTGGGAAAGTTTAATATTATACAAATACATTAGCATATTTACAAATTAATCTTCCCTTAGGAAAAAAGATCTAGAATTTACAGCAAGGAAGGCTTTATTGCTTTTAAAACTGCATTTTTAAAAAAGAAAAGGAAAAGAAGGAAAATTGCATGGGACTATAAGTGCCTTGTTATGACTAAGAGTTTTGTAATGCCAAAATTTATTAAAGAGCAAAACAGAGTTTTCTAGTAGCTCATAGACAATGTCACTTCTGCATTACAAATTGCAAATTTCTGTAAAAATTAATCCTGTTTTTGTAAATGCAGGCTTAGTGACACTAAATCCATTTAGACACTTGAGACTACTAAAGTGAGCTTCCCCTGGATATGTTTCTGTCTAAGTTCTCAGCTACTTCTTCTCATTTTGGCAAGATAGAATTTGAAACCTTTACAATACCAATAACAACAAAATCCAGGTCTTGTGTTTCATTTCTTTCTCAAACAATCAGTTAACTTGAACTCGTGACTGATCGCAGAATTGAGTTTTGACATTCCGTTGTGGTAGAGTACATGCGTGTTCTTACAGCCACAGAGACAAATTCCGAGTGTGTGATACGTCTCAATGTGTACACAAATGCCACACATAGAATAGAGCTGAAAAGTGGTTTACTTTTGCTCAGTCAATCCTTTGACCACGCTCACATTCATTTTGTCACAATCCTTTCCTCAACGGAAGATTTAAGTCTGTTTTCTACACACAGAACGCAACAAAATACTAGCAGCTATTCCATATATTAATTAAAAAATTATTTCAATGAGAAATTTTTTAACAATCACTTTTGAAATATTTCAAAGTAGTGAAGGAAATCAAAGTAGTTTCTACTCTAAAATCTTGTTTTATATGTTAAAAAACTGCTACGCTGCTTGAGGAACACTATACCACCTGCTCTCCAGGCTCAAAGCCATCTAGTCATCAAAATAATAGTAACATAACAACAACAGTCCTACCAGGTAACACTATGATTACTTGTAATTCATAGAAGACACAATTCAGATCAAAAGTGATGAACATCAAAGACATTTGTCAGTAAACCATGAGCTAGAGAATGAACCCCAAACCCTCTGGGACTGAGTCCAGATAGTCCACATGGAAGTTCCATATCTTGAAGCATGCACTCCCAACCTTTCCTTATACCTTCAAGTTAGTGCTCTTTCCTATACCATTTTCTAACATAGTTGGTAAATGAGTCACTAATATTTGCTACAGTCACTTCAAGGATCTGGTTCTCAACAACTAATGATGACAATTATTTCAAGGGGTTTGGTTTCCTCCTTTATATTCAACTAATCTGTGCTTCTGCACCGTACATGTACCAAATCTAGATTATTTATTTTTAAGTTTTTTCTAGATTCTTTTCCTACACTTTCTGATTATTTAGGTTCGTTTCTTCTGCCCTATAGCTATACTTAATGAGTCCCATGAAGCATTTCCTTTTCAGATTAAACATCCTCCCGGTAAACAAAAGTCCCTCAAAGGAAGACATATTCTCTCACTTCTTTTCCTAGGCCCACAAGTTATCCTTTAAAAGGGTAGAACACACTGAATTTCTGTGGCTTTGTGGAAGAGTTCCCTAACTGTAACAGACCCTGAGCTCTTTTCTTAGCACTTAAAACAAAAAGTAACTTAACCAGAAACAGTTCCCACCAATATCTATTATGACTGGCACGCTTCTCATTCATAGGCCCATTCTCTGTCCACTGCTACATTCTAAAATTATGGATAAAAATGCCAATCAGTTTCCATAACTCACAACTTTCTTATTTCCAACATAGTATGCAGATAGTATCCCATGGAAAACCTTGGACTTTCCCTCTTCTATAATTCGGTAATAACTTTGACCAGGGAAGAAATCTCTGGGCAAAAAGCCTAGAAAAAGGATCATTCCCTCTCTTCCTTACGATGACTCTAAAATCATCCAGGATTTTAAATTAGAAAAAAAAATGTAAGTAGTACTTTCTTACTAGGGTCGTTCCAACAAGTTTTGTCACAGTGATGGGATGAAAGTTCTTACTGGCCCAAAGTACATGAAAAAGAACAGAGCTGATCAAATGTTATTGGGAATACTTGGAGAGCAGTCTGAGAACAACCCCAGAGAGCTTTCATGCCCAGATGAAAATATCAGAATCTTACTCATGACAGTGATGCTGGATACAGAATCTCAGGAAAAACAGATACCTATCTGGTTTTTCTAGACATACACAGGTTTGTTTGATGTTTCTCTCTTTTGAGTATCATGTTGTATTAATATGTAGGGCATTAAAGGGGTCTCTGTCAATTCTCTTTAATCAAGAGAGAAGCTACTAGAGGGACATATTCAGTGGTGTTCTTTCATTTCAAGCAGAAAATAACAGCAATGGAGTAAAACAAGTTTGCCCTTGCTGGTTGATAGTGCTTTTCAGACTTCCTCTCTCAAAATGTACTGCGACCCATCACATGTAACCTACACTTTCCACACCTCCAGATGGAGATACTCACAGATATACCTGCTTACTTTGGCACAAACTCAAAGAAAGAAGATTGGAAAGCTGGGTCTTTTCTTGTACACTGACTAATTTCCCCTTCCACACATACACTGCCAGAACATCAGGTAGATCCATTTACTCCCACCCCCGCATCCCACTGCTCCTCCTAAACTGACATATTAATTATGGCTCCTTTGAAATTTTCTCTTACAAATGTAGGCTCAGACTTCAACACCTAAATGAATTATATATATATGTACTCCACAAGCCTGTTTGTTCCAGGTTTCTTAAAAGGAGAAAATGAATTCAGTGTATTAATCATCACACCAATGTCCCTGATTGAAAAATAAATTATTTAAATGAGTAACACTCTTTTTTTTATATACTTTCTAGAATTTTTTTTTCTAGCATTGCACGTTGAAAGACTGGGGAAAATGTTACAATGTATTACTAATATGATACAAGGACCAAATTAAAGTTATGTATAGGCCATGTATAGTATGTTATTATCAGCTAGTTCTACAGTTATCTATCAAATTTATTGAATAGCAATCTAAACCCGTTAAGAAGGTCTACACAGCCAGACAGCCTGTGACAGAACTAAATATATTTCCTACCCTTAACACACAAAAGCTATTCCAAAATGTATATCATGAGAAAAGAAAACAGAGTGACCACAATATGTCCTTACCCAGACTGTACTACTCGGTATTTAAAACTTCCTAGTGAGCAAATTCTTTACGTTTCCTAGTTTGCTAAATACATATGACAGATATGTCATGAATACAACTAAAAATTCCAGGAATGAAAGCAGCAGTAATGCAAGAAGAAAAACGCAAAACTCAAGGTGGAATGACCACGTTAAACAGTCAAAGAATGAATCCTCCTTCTATAGAGGAGATATGAAACAGAAAGGTAAAAGGGATACTCAGTGATAGCCACGTATCAAACTCAGCACATGCAGGGGGAAATTGTAATAGTTATGGGAATTAAGGGAGGCCATGTTTTGAGCAAAATTAACAATGCAAATTCTAGAAAATTCTTGTTATTTAAATAATGCCCCAAGGGTAATCCATGTGGATGGAATCCTGCTTCATGGTGTCCTTTAAAGACCTGCATGATGAAGCATAACCACCATCAGTGAAAGATGTTCATGGTCACTGTGAGGATTGGTCTTTACGAGCCCGCAGACAGGGGAGAAAAACACGTGGAGAAATGTGAGTTGTAATGGGGCAGGATGTAAGAGTTTAGTAAGGCTGTAACTATTGTTCTGTTAGAAATGGGCATCTGTTAAAATCTTAGTCAGCTGTGCTGTGCAGTTTTACTCAGTTACACCAGCAAGTATTTACCATTTATTTTTAGCTAAAACGTAGGCATCTCCTACTAATTTTCATCTGATTTTGTTAGAGGTCCTATCATTTGTTCATCCTAATGTAGCTACAGGAGGACATCTAAAACCGTATGTCTTGGTAAAAAAGGTAACACATTTAATTTTTGTATTTGCATTACTATAACGTTCATGTAACATTAGCACTTATGTAACATAGAGTTGACCCTTTCAGGTTTATGGTTCAGCGAATTCGATATGCTTTTCCAACAATCACCACAGTAGTGTAGAACAGTTTTACTACCTCACAGAGAAAGTGCACCCCACATTCCACCCTCTCAATTTATACAGCATCCTACTATCAGTTTCTATAGTTTTGCCTGTCCTTTATAAAAAAAAAAACAAAGCCATATGTTACTAATGATATTTTTTATTTAGTATGAAGTTTCAGAAACTTTCATGTTGAAACATGGCTGAATAACAATCTTTCATTGCATGAGTAAACCACAATGTTTATTCATTAATCAATTGATAGATTTTTTTTAAACGGTCTCAACTTTTAGCTATTGTAAATAATGTTGCTAGAAGCACGCATGTGTATTTTTTTCCTCTGAAATTTTTTTCATTTCTCTTAGGAGTGTATAAGGAGCTAGAATTATCCCACTATATGTTTTCTCTGTAATTAGTCACATAAAGAATCATCAGGATGCTTCCATGTTGTCTGCATTAGTCATACCCTCATTACAGTGTCTGAAAACTCAGAATTCTTCTTATTCTCTCCTACTTTTGTTATCATCAGATGACGAAGGCCATGAGAGTCACAGCAGTTGACAACTAGTGTTCAGATGTCAACCCACCAGAAGAACGATTTTCTCATGGAGGGTTAATCCTGTCAAGGCAAAGCCTAGAGGACCATTGACTCTGGAAGCTGCTGCTCATATTTGTTAAAGCAGTTTGGTATCTCACAAACTGCATTGTAGTATGTAACTTCATATATGTAATCTCATGATTGTATCTCAATATTATGGGCACATTTATCTGTGGGTGGTCAGGAAGATGACTTTTCATTTACGTAATTGATGCCTTCAAATTCATTTTGAAGATTGGACAGATAGTTTAGCAGGTAAAAATGCTTATTTTGTAGCATTGCAACTCTCATAGATGTCCTTTTACAAGTTAAAAAATGTTCTATTCTAATCCAATAAGAAATGTTTCAATTCTAAGCATATATGCACCAAATATTAGAGTACCTAACTAATGTAACTATTAGTAATGTAAATATTAGTCTAACTAATGTAAAATAAGCATTATTTGATGTAAAGTCATAGACTGATCTAAATACAATGATCTCTGTGGGGAACTCTCTGTTTGGCCTAGAATGGTGCAGCCAGAACTCGGGAGTTCTTGACAGTGCATGTCACAGGTGGAGCTCTATGACGTCATTAGGAGCTGCACAGAAGAGTGTCTTAGCCACATCTGTGCAGAATGCAGCCTCAAAGAAAGTCGCTGCAGCAGGATGGGAAATAACTCCCTGTCTGCACTTCTCTGGAAGAGGAAAAGGGAAGAAGTCGGGGTTCAAGCCTACCCCAGTCCTGAGCGGAGCAGAGGGAAATAGGGAGGCTGCAGTTCTTAGCTTACATATCACAGATTTGCCTGCTCATTGTCAGAATATCGCTGGTTTTGAGCAAAATACTTCTTAATTTGCACTATATCTATAGGACTGCTTCGACAGATATTGGGTTAGTTTTTGTTTAGTCTTGATTTATTTTCAAAAGTTTTATCGGGGGAAGATCTCAGAACACCTCTCCTCATCATTAAAGAACACTATCCCTTCAGTTTTATCATTTCAATTATACTGAGTCAATTTCTTTTTTTTTTTATTGAGAAAAGGAAAAAAAAAAAACAAGTTTCCACCTCCTCCCAGCCTCC
>NC_022011.1:59490024-59507632 GCF_000317375.1 Microtus ochrogaster | reverse complement strand
TCAATTTCTTTCTTCAATGCCTTAAAGTTCTTGTCAAATAGATCTTTCACTTCTTTGGTTAGAGTTACCCCAAGATATTTTATGCTGTTTGAGGCTATATACTGAGTCAATTTCACTAATGATTAGTATTACAGAAACTTGAAGAGCCTAGAGTGGGGATTTTTTCAGCCTTCTTACTGAGGTTTTAGAGTATGGAATCAGTAGACATTGCATCGTTGGTGACACTTAGAAATCAGTCTAGTTGTCTTTGTGATTCTCTTCTTGCTATCTTGCTACAATGCAATGAAAAGACATTCAAATATTCTGGCTGTCTCTAAAGGCTTTCTCTAAACTGACAGGCTCAAAGCATCTGCTTATTGTTATATGTAATTTTACTTAATTCATATCACTATATTTTATAGATACCCAGTAAGTTTTCCATTCCCAATTTTTGTCGTCTTTATTTCAGCAAACCAACCAATATACCATATTCCAAGATTTTATATAGTAACAGTATACTTCAGGACACTAATTACTACATTAATTAGGTAAGGCAAAAAAAAAAAAACTTAAAAGCAAACCAAATCAAAGTTCGCCTCTCAGAGAATAGCACCAAGCCAATGAACAAATTTGCAGGGCAATACTCAAAACCAATCGTAATGAGACAGTTTTAGAAGTGAGATGTAACATATCCTCCAAACAGTGACCAATCTAGAATATAGCTTTGTCTTAAAGTTATGACACTTTGAAATGTCATAATCACATCACGAAAGGTTTTCAGATTATTTGTAGACACAAAACATTATAAAGCTGAAAGTTTTCCAAGAGAGAATGTTTAGAAATGGTCAGAGGAGCGCTTGTAGAAAACACAGCAATTAACCACCTTCTGAAGTATTTATAGGTCACATATTTATGGACAATAACTTATGTGGGAAAGTGCTGGTTCCTCCACTCTGCTTTTCACATAGGGGCTGAATGCTCACTCCTAGAAACACTGTAGTTGCTATTATGTTAGAAAAACTAAAAAGCCACGTCTAAAATCCATGTTGAAGCCCTTAGACCCAGTACCGCATAATGTAGCTGTGCCCTAAAAGGAGTAATGAAGGTGAAATGAGTAAATCAGGTGAGCACTCATCAATGTAGAGAGGCCAGGACACAGAAGACTGGGCCAATGGGCAACCAGGTGAGCCTACAGTGAGAGAAGTACAGCTGTAAGCCCAGACAAGAGTCATAGGAAGAAACCAAACCTACTGCCTTCTTGAGATCAGATTTCTGGAATTCACGACTAGGACAAAATAAATTTCTGTGGTTTAAGTTGTCCTGTGTCTATGGTGTTTTGTTATGGCCACCCAAGCCAATAAATGTACAGGGGAAGGGAGAAAGCCAATAATTCGTGTGTCAGAGGCTGCTAACCAATAGTAATTTAGATATGGTCTATATCTGGAAGAAATATGGATAAGAGAAAAAAACCGGAAGAATACAGAGAGAGGGGAGAAACAGAGATATTCCAAGGAGTAATAGACAATTGGGTATTCTTATTTCTCTCCATAGGGCTTAGGGAGAGCTGACCCCTGTGCTGACCAATATCCAATTGTATGGATATGGAGGACACATGGGAAATGTATAGGTCAAAGCAGATACCAAGAAAATGCCTTACCTGCCAAGCAGAGCCTACTGATCCTGTGGTGCTGAGGTAGGCTGGGCTTGGACGGTGATTTACTTTAAACAGATGGAATAATTTTGTATCTGAGTTACAGAGACAATCACTTGCTGGAGAGTCCACCAACATTCTAATGAGGAATGTCTTTGTGCTATCCCCAGAACCCTACTGGTTAACTGAAGTGTCCTGCAAACTCAAAGAGCCACCCCCAACACAGTTTGGTAACTGCAAATTTGTTTTTCATGGTTTGGGTATGATAATAATAAGATGGGGGGAAGCATTTTACTCATGCTTATTGTGAACCAAAATGGTGTGAATGAGCATTAGCGACTGGGCAGCTTCTGTGAGGAACTGAGAAAGTGGCAGTGAACCAGAGAGGAAGATGAATGGGTCCCTGTCATCTGTGAGCATCCGCAGGTTCATTCTTCAGCATTTGCTTTCCTATATGTTAATTCATTGATTTTTGGATCTTTTTTAAAAAGTAATTTTTTTAGAAGAAAACATTAAAAACTAAAGATAATACCTGGCAAATAATTCTGTACTGAGTTTATTTCTTTCTTTCTTTCTCCAGTCTACCTTTGCTCTCTACCAAGATCAACATGTATGAAAAATTCCTTTGAGTATCACTGAAATTTATACAATAAAGAGTACTCTACAGAAACAAAACAAAATAACTTATTATCTTAACTATGAAAAGTCTTATTTTTTATACATAAAATATACTAATATGTTTTTTCCCCATGAAGTGCAGTTAGCTCTCCTTTCTGGACTGAGAAAAAAAAGACAGCACAAAATAAAGGGTGACTCCATCACTGTTACCTTCACTGTGTGGATTGCCTAAGTGGGGGTAAGACATCGGTATGGTGCATCGCCTGTGGTGTCGAGCAGAATTGTCAGTGTCCCCTTCCAGATGGGCTAAGCCATCTGAGAATGGCCTTGCTTTTTCCCAATGTCAGGGAGTAGTACTGTGTATTTGACACCCTACATATTCATAGTTTCAAAAGTTTGATTAGGTGCAAATTATTTTTGAATAACTTTAAAGTCCTATCTAAGCCAGCAAGCTGCAGATTCTGTAGGCAACATGTCATTTTCTCCCACTTGAATCATATTATCCCTCCATCTCTTGCAAAGCAGAATTTTGTTCTAAGGTAGAATGCTAACTTTCTTAATCTGACTTGCCACCTTTATTTTAATCTCAAACCCTCCCTAGTAATTCTCCTAAATTAACTCCCGATTTTACCCCTGAAACATAGGCTGCAATTATGTACTCCATACTAACTGTTATCTCAATCAGTTTTTTTTTTATTTTATCCCACAAATGCTGACTTTATTCTTTACACAGTATGAATGCTAAGATCTTTAGAGATCACAATACAAAATTTTCCTATACTTTTCAGTTTGGAACACAAACTTATAGGCCTTTCATTTGGTCTGTTATAAAATAAACAGTGATAAAATATTTCCTTTGTACATTGGACTTCATGTCCAATCCCCTTTCCTGTTTAAGGGTCCCTATAAAATCCATATACAGTGGTTCTCCTTTAAGAAGAACAGTAAAACCTGGGTGAGGGCTTAGTTGGGAAAGTGTCTGATGCACAAACACACAGTATTGATTCCAGTTCCCCAGAACCCATGTTGATGAAAAATCAGGCATGTTGAAACAGGCCTACAGTCCCAGTTCTAAGGAGATAAAGATGGGCGGGGAGTTAGGGGGCCTTGTCTAATTGACAAAATCCTAGTTAACGAGAGACCCCATCTCAAGTGACATGGTAAATGGTACATCCTGAAGAATGGCACTCAAGGTTCTTCTCTGACACATGTGCACATACCCACACATACAGCTGAACATGTTCACAAACGTTCATGTGTACACGTATGTGCAGGTGTAGATGCATGGGTGCGCATGCGCGCGCGCATGCACACAGAGCAATGAGGTAAGCACAGAGAGAAGAGAGAATAAGCATATTGTGAGCAACATAATAAACAGTACAATTTTCTTCTTCGCAATAAAATTTAGACAGATTGGTAACACCTTCACTAAATAGAGCAGGCCAAGGTTTCAGACCTTTTTTATTCTTTCTGTGTGACTGATACCCCAAGCAAGACGCTACAGTAAGTGAACTTCGCTGTAAATGCCCAGACTCCATGAAGTGTTCTCATAGCAAGTCATGCAATAACACAAGTGTACTTCTCTCCACATCGCACATTTTCTAGGGCCGACCAGAAAATATACATATATATTACGTTTAAAAGTCAAGAAACTACATAGGTTAAAGCATAGGCTTTTTTTGAACTATGTGATTTTGGTTCTCTGGCTCTAACTACATTCTGCTTCGCCAGATAATGCTACAGAGCCTTCACTGACTGCTCACCAAGGAGCTTAACCAATGGAAATATCTCAGGCAAAAATAAGTGTAACCCAGCAGCCCCCTAGGATTCTAAAACTCCAGCCATGACCTCGCAGGTGTCTTTGGTTCCAAAATTGACTTAGTGATCATCGAAATCATCAAAGTGTTAAGTGCAAGGACTCAAAAACCAGCGTCTCAAAGTCCGCTGTCCGCGTGCACTCTCCAGGTGGGAAAGAAGAGGGTATTTAAACCACACTCAGCAGGCCTCACATCCTTTTTAGTGATAGGACATCACTGAAATCTAGTAAAACAAAAATAAGACAGGTCTTTTTCTTTTCAGTCAGTCTGTATACACTTACACCCAAAATACTGAAAACAACAGAAAGTGAGATTGTTTATCCTAAATTAAAACTACTTAAAATTTAAGGAATATTTCTGTATTTTGTTTTAGGTGAAAATAGTTAAGGTATTTTTTCTGTATTAAAAGTATGCAATTATTTATAAATACATTATTTCTTGATTTAGTCAAGCAGAACCATTCCCATATATACTTTTAAGAAAAAAATAATAAAGATGCATCTCATTTTAGCTTCAGTTTTTGGTAGAAATTTCTAAGTGCTTTTTCTATAGACATTTGCTTCTTTTCTGTGCTCTTGTTTAGGATAGGAATTAAACCATGTTTTTCTTAATGATATGAATTTTACCATAGGAAGAATAATCAACTATTTGCTTCAGCAGTTACTAAAATTAAAAATAATCGTAAAAAGTAGAGAAACATACCAAATTCATTCAACCAGATCAAATTCATTGCAATATTTTTTGGTGAATTAAAAAATGTTTAATAATGTGTATTCTGTTAAGATCTGATACTTCAATGTAAAACTTGAGGTAAATTTATTTTAAAGATGAAAGAGAATTTACCTTCATACAAATAAGTCTAAAAGTAATTTTAGAAGCAAGTTTGGCAAAATGAATACTTTATCAATTGGACATGTCTAAGACAATTGCTTATTTAAATGAAGTCTACTCTTTTGGAAGACACAATTGGTAGCATGCTTTTGTAGAATTAAAGAGCCAGATTATGGTGTCTGTCACATCTTGAGACACATACAGTTGAGTATAGCAAAATTGTTGAGACATGGCTGGTCAGATCCTGAACAGGAAGACAGCCATCTACACAGTGCAAACTGAGAATTGCGGGGGAGGATCCCTGCCGGCTATCTGTCTGCTGCCCCCACGTTCTTATCGCCGTTTCTCTGGTAGCATTCAGAATTCTAATCACTAGTCATTATTTTTTTCGCATCATTAAAAATCTTTACCAGAAAGCAAACATATTATCTAAGAAGTCATTAATATGTCATTAACACCTTGCCTTCAATTAAATCACTCAGACTATGCTAATAGTTTACTTAAGAGCCCAGAGGGAGTATAATACCAAACAGGTAATATTCATGAGGATAGTCATTTTTAGAGATACAACTTTGGATCATTTCAAAAGAAAGTACCATAAACTACTGTTTGGTGTGTTAAGAGATGAACTGAGATGGTCACAAATGGCAAAGGTTGGAGAGGTGTGAAGGAAAAAGAACCAAAACTAAAACAAAACCTATATCATCATTTCCCTCCCAAGCAAGGAATATAAAACTTGTGTGTGATTGACAGCTTTCCTAACGCGGTTGCGGTGCGTGATTTATACTGCTATCCCATAAAATCTGCGCTTTAGGGACAGCTCTGACCCCGGCATTACTAATGACACTTCTGACTGGCTGGCGTAGAATTCACCACATTGCCAGGTCCCTTACTTTTGTTTTCTTTTCTTTTCTTTTCTTTTCTGAAGCAAAATGCAGGGCACAGGAAACACTCACAAGCACTTCATGTTGAAGCACAGTTTAACTCTAAGACTTGTGGAAACACCCTCACATAATTCATAAAAATCAGGCAGTCAATTCCCGACTGCTACAACCACATACAGGTAATTCTGACACATGTGAGCAATGTCAGTCTATGTGGGATCCTGCCACACTGCCATTGATGGTTTGAGGAAAGTGGCTAGTCCAGCTAGGTGACAGTGCCCCAAGACAGTCCTGTTCTGACAGAGGCACACCCTCTTAGCACTGAGCTCCCAGCTCTCCAGGTCGTCCACACCCGCATAGTCACGAATATGCCTCTACTGCTCAACAAAAGAAATCAAAAATAACAGTATTTTACTGAAAATTGCATGAGTGGGTGTTTTCGGAAGTTAATCAATAATGAAGGAATAAAGCTCTTAGTGGGGTGGGTTTTTCGTGCTCCGGTGCCATGGTTAACATTTTCTAATCCTTCGTTTATTTTTTAAGAATGCTGGTTATCGTCCTCTAGAGCTGAAATTAGATGTTTAATTGAGTGAAGGGAAGGAAAAAAATCACCGACTTCAAAATAAAGTAACTATTTCAAAATATTTCTCTAAAATGGTCTGTACAATCACGAGCAGCCCGAATTCTTGGCCAACATTCTTTTCTGTATATATAGTTGTTTTTATAACTGGCATGGCACAAAAGTTAACGCCTTCAGAAACATGTTTATCTTAATTAGGAAAGCCAACAGACGTCTAATGGGAAGAAGAGGCCTTTTTCTCTGTGTTGCAGAAGGCATCAAAGGCCCAGGTCCCCTGCCAACCAGTCTTCCTTCCTTCCTACCACTTAAACCCAGGTGATTGCCCACAGCTGAGGCTGCATTTTCCCCTGAAGCCTCTCTCACTCTGTCTCCACTCGGCTGCCTTGTCACCCTGGGCCCTCTTGCTCTCTCTCCCCTCACTTTCTGTGTCGCTCCTTGTGTGTAGTTTTTGTGTTTTGCCTCAGGAAACCAAGGGATATTCATGGCACTGAGGCAAATAATGTGGAATTAAAAACTAAATTCTTGAGGCCTTATCCTAGCAACAAGACCATCACCATCTGTTCAGAGGACAAGCCAGCCATTATCTGCTGCATTCTTTATACAACTCCATCACCTGTGAGGGGGAAACCCTGCCCCTTTCCTGGGCTCTCTCTTTGTGATGAGAGAGAACAGGCTGTTCCCCTAGGATCCTGTAAAATCAAGGAAAGCAAATATAACTGGAGCCACTTACAGAAAATTTAAAGGGACAAGTCAGAAGGCCCTAACTGGCCATTCCAAAGTAATCTGATAATTGTCATCTGTATGCAATAAAATCTGACAAAAATATATTGTTGGTGTCTCTGACTACTCATTATATTATTTAAATTAGAGAAGGGCAAATGGAGAACCCGTGTGTGTTCAGTGGTAAAATAAGCTTTATAGTCCGTCTGCGTTTTATCTATCCATCTATTTATTTATTTAGCTAAATTTGTGTTATTGTGTTTGTTTCAGCTTTCAAAACCACACCAAAAGCCGTACTTTTTTTAAATGTTATTTCAGCAACAAGTCACTAGTGGTGAACACTCACCTAGCAGGCTTGAGGACTTCAGGGTGGAAATTAATGTGCATAAGATGAAATGTTTAAAACGGTAAACACAGCAACTAGGTTTTATTTAACATAGTAAGTGTATATTATTCAGAATAAACAATGTTCATTTCCTATCTAAAAACAAGACCACAGAAAAGAAGCAAAAAGAAAAACCACTTGAAAACCTTCACCAGAAGCTGAAGCTCAAATAAGATAAAGCTCGACTATTTCCTTCTTATAATACATGTGGGAAGGTCTGATACAAGCAATAGATGAACAAAGATTAAATAAATGCTATATACCAACCATGATATAAGTGAGCTACTGAGCACACTGTCACATTCTTTAAGAAAATACATCACAAACAGTAACTCTCAATGGACATAAAATATTGGCTTTAAAGTTAGAGTATATACAGACAAAGAGACCACACAAGGAAAGCTTATACATAGGAAACAAAGTGAGGTAACCCAACATCTGAGGTGTGTGTTGGTACGCTCAGCTCTCTTCAACACAAGAACCTCAAACTCTCTATCCCCAAAATGAAGCTACTCTGCTATCTTAAAGGTCATCATTGGCATTGATATTATAACACAAAAACTTTATGTGGGTGCAAAGGCTCCAGCTACAGTAGTACTTGCTCTCTGGTTCCTTAGGCAGAAAGCATGTGATGATTAATCTCAGTTGTCAACTGGATGAAATCTAGAGTCAAAAGAGATCATCCTCTGAGTAGGCTTGGGGGGAATATTTTGATTGGATTCTTTCAGGTGGGAAGATCCCTCCACTATGGGCAGCATCACTCTGTAGGCTGAGATCTTGAACTACAGAGCAAGGATAAAGAGAACCGAGCCTAGGAATTCATCATTTTCTTCACTTCTTAACTGTGGATTCACTGTGACAAGCTGCCCCAGGCTACGTCACCAGGACTTCTCCATCATGGTGACCTGTATCTTTGAAGTATAAGTTCAAATAAACCTTCTCTCCCTCAAGTTTCTTTCTTTTTTTTTTTGGGGGGGGGGTGTCAGGATTTTTTTTTATTATTGTAACAGGAAAAGTAAATAAGACAGCATACTTGATGAGTGATAATCAAAGTGTGTTACATAGACTTAATTTTCATGGATCAGTATTTCCATAGTTATTGGTAAAATACAAGTCATCTGGTTGGTTGCTAATTATTTTCTTGTGTGGTGTACTTTGTATTCCCAGTTCTAAGAATTTTCCACCTGGCTTTTGCTAAAATTATTTTGGCCAATCACAGTGGAAAACTGTTGACAATTAGGTAAGGGCTCTGAGAAGCAACCAAATAATTTTATTTCTTTTTTTAACTTAAAATTTATTTATGTAGTATTTTGATATCTCATAAATGTATGCACTTATTTTGCATTTCTTTTACTTATTTGTTTTTTAAAAAACTGTCTTTTCTCATTTTACATATCAATCCCAGTTCCCACTCCCTCCATCTCCACACCCCTCAACTCATCCCCCCATCTACTCCTCAGAGAGGGCAGGGCTTTCCATGGGGAGTCAACAAAGTCTAGCACATTTTGTTGAGACAGGACCAAGGCCCTTTCCACTATATGTAAGCCAATCAAAGAGAATATCCATCCAAAGAGAATGGGTTCTACAAAGCCAGTAAAAGCAGTAGGAATGGGATGGTCAAGATGGAGGAAGGACAGAGACGGAGAATAAGGAAAGAGATATCTTGATTGAGGGAGCCAGTACAGGGGTAGCAAGAAACCTGAAAATAAGGCAATTCCCAAGAATCTACAAGAATGACTCCAGCAAAGACCCTAAGCAATAGTGGAGAGGATACCTGAACTGGTCTTAAGCTGTAGTCAGATTGATGACTATCTTAAATGTCATCATAGAACCTTCATCCAGCGACTGATAAAAGCAGATGCCAAGATGCACAGTGGAACACTGGGATGAGCTCCCAGAGTCCAGTCTAAGAGTAGGAAGAGTGAAAATGTAAGCAAAGAGCGCAAGACCATGATGGGATACCTACTGAGAGAACTTACCTGAGCTAATGAGAGTCCAGCCTGACAGGGAGGGACTCAGCATAGGACCAAACTAGGCTCTCTGAATATGAGTGACAGTAGTATGGTTGAGGCAGACTGTGGGGCTACTGTCAATGAGACCAGGCTATACCATCCTATTTCTAAAGATGATTTCAATTGACCTGGCACATGAAGATTTTCTTAGATCACAAAAATTTCAGTGCTGAACTAAAAGTCACAGACAAAGTAAGATGAGTCCCTCACCCAGGACTGTAAAATAAACTCTCTTATGGTTCAATTAGGTGCCAAAACATACAGACTTTTAAAAACATGCCTCCATGAAGCTTTTTTAAATTTTTTTTCAGAGAAGTAAGACTTCAAAGGACCTATATTTGATAGTTAAGAGATCTTACTGGAAAGTTATTATGAATTTTTTAATTATGTGAATACATGTTCACATAGGAAAGTATGTGTGTAAGCATACATGTGGAAGTGTGGAAGTCATAGATTAATGTCTATTCTAAATATAAATCCTTTGCCAAATGTGTAGTTAATAAAGACTTTTTACCTTTTTGTAAGTCTTATTTGAATAATGGCGTCCTTCGCTATTCAGAGCTTTTTAGTTTCATGGTGTCCCATTTGTTTATTTTTGATCTTTCTGTATGCACTATCAGAGTTTTGTTCAGAAACTCCTTTTTTATGCCAGTGAGTTCAAGTATATTTTCTCCTATATCGGATTCAAAATGTCAAGTTTATATTGAAGTCATTGAAACATCTGGAGTTGAGTTTTGTGCAGAGTGTTAAGACATAAGAATCAAATTTAATTCTTCTATAAATGCTTGGAGATAGATAGATGATAGATAGATAGATAGATAGATAGATAGATAGATAGATAGATAGATAGATAGATAGATGATAGATGTAGACAGTGCTTAATCAGCACGACTTGCTGAAAACTTCTTTTCTCCATTGTGTATTGTTGGCTTCTTCCAAAATCCAGGGTGGAGGCTTATATGTGGTCCCTCCTCTTCTACTCTTTAGATAGAGGAATCCGTATTTATGTCATTAGCACACTATTTTTATTATAGCTCTGTTGTATAATTTCCAAATTAGCATTTGTCACATGGTAGTAACATGATAAATAATGTGTTTAAACCTCTTATAGTCTGTAGCAAAGTCATAATTGAATATTTGAATACATAATAATTAAATAATTGAATAACATCATCATTGCCATTATTAGTTTCTGGTAGTATCATTGACTTTTCCAGGCTAAACTGGATTGCTCATGTCCTCCATTGTCAATGCATTTCAGATGGAGCTCTTCCCAAATATAAAAGGATCATATGACAACTCATATACATATTTAGGAACATACATCATAAAGTCACTGAATTATATTCCATACTTCTAAGTATGTTATTATTATCATATATATGTGAGTATTCCAGTATAAATTTCTTTACATACATTTCTCTATCTACAATGTGATGTTTCATCCATAAGTTTCTTCCTTAACAGATTTAAACTATGTTATTCAAATGGGGGCTGATTTTTTATCTTGGTCCCGTCTCTATTTCCAGGGTCTTATATTTTTTTGACAAAGACATATAAGAACAATAATTTCATCAAATGAGTCATTCAGAGGTTAAATTTATTTTACTTTGGATGATATTAGCCTATCACTTCTAGTTCTCAAACTGAACAGGTAAAACAACATAGAAGGGATAGAGTCAAACTGCAATAATACTTCCAAGTCACTTCTCTGGGGATGCCTGGCATAGAAAAAAATGGTATCCGATTTTCACTATGTTGCCTCTTTGTTCCTATGATACATACCTACAATAAAAATTTAATTCAGCTATTAGGGACAGTAAAAGATTAACAATAACTAAAAAATAGTAGAACCGCAATTGTAATGCAATAAAAAATAGTTTATGTGAATTACTTATTGTGGCCATTTTTATTATTTGTGAACTGTGATTGATTGCAGGTTCCCAGCACCACAGACACTGAGACTGTGTGGAGGAACTGTTCTAGACTTGTTTCTGTTTACAAAAGAAATAGTTACACACATGATACGTGTAACAGCTTACCAACACAAAGCAATAGCTGCATCTCCTTGCAGCTTGTGGCCCTTCTTGAAATTGGAGGAGTGTACTTAAAGAATCCACTGTCCTGCTTTCAATCAGAATGCAGAAAGTGTCATTGGAGAGCTCAGGTACAAATGGCATGCCCATATCACACTCTCACCCCAAGACCCAGAGCCATCATGGAAGAGAGAGTGGAAAGCCAGATTCCAGAGTGTGCCACAATGTCTCCAGAGGTATGACAAGAACACTAAACTCAGGAGCTCACAGCAGCTGTGGTTGTCTGCATGAAGCCTGCACAGGATCAAGGCAATCAACAGTCAGGCAAGGAAAGAGGGAGGGTTCATGAAACTTCACCCCTGACTGAAGAGCTATTGGCAGTTGAGGGCTTCTGGGAAAAGGAGTCAGTTTTCTCTAAGAGTGTGACTAATAGGTCAAAAAAAGAAAGATGGCATGAAGGTAGGGGTTGAGAAGTGGGTGGAGCAGGAAATAGTTAAGCAAGGAATCAGGAGTGAACATATCAAAATACATTGTATGAAATTCTCAGAGAATTCAGGTATTATATTTAAAATCATGCATAAGGGTTGGAGAGATTGCTCAGTGGTTAAGATCACTGACTGCTTTTCCAGAGGACCAAGGTTCAATTCCTAGCACCCACATGGCAAAATACAACAGCCTGGAACTCCAGTCCTAGGGAATGGGACACCCTCTTCTGGCCTCTGTGGGCACTGGGCACACCCATAGTGCACAGAACACAGACAGACTATTCATACCCATAAAATAAGACACTTCACAAGAAGAAGCTTAACTGTGGAGCCTTAGACCAGTTAGTCATTCTGCAACTTGCAATCCAATTTGATATGGAAGGAGAAAGAGGGACGAATATTACCCTTGTTTAAACAAGAATAAGAGCAGGTGAAGGAGGGGATAAGGAGCAGTTTAACCAAAATTAAATATGTATTAAAAAAAAAAACTATGGAAACCCACTCATCAGTAAGCTAATTTGAAAATGTGATTTTTTTCAAGCAAAGAAGTTTAAACAAAGGAAACCCAGTTTGGGTAAACAGCAATGTTCCCAGAAGACATAAGCTATTAAACACAAAATCATGATGCCAGACACAAGATACCTCCCTACTAGTTGTGGTCAGAGAGGTCACTGAGTTCTCCAGAACAGCTTAGGTCAGTTTTTTCCATTGTTCTTATTAGCCCAGCACAGCTCTAAGTTAGAGTCCATTGCTGAGGACACCACACACTTTGGCTGTGAGACATGGAGAAAACAAGATCAAACCAACAAGGATGCTTCCTGCTGGTTAGTTAGAATTCATACTGCCAAAAGGTGCTGTACAGATTGACAGCAGAGAAAAGACATCGAGGGTCCTACCCAGCATTGGACCCTGTGTACTAAAACACCAACCTGACCGGCAAGGATGGGGAGGTCACAGGCCCTTGGGTAGAGCTTATTGTTGTTATTTTGTTAAATGGCTGTGCTGTCAAAATACCTTCAAAGCATTTATGTCCTTATCCATAAATGTAAACAACCTTGACCAGAGAGGTTTCTTTTTGCCCTGGGTAACAATCAATACAGATACTCAAAACTGCTCAAAGTGCTGAGAAGAGTGGCTTCCTTAGTTCTAAATTAGAATTTCGGTCCACCAGCCAACCCCTGCCAAGGCTCATGAGAGTCTTGTAAGAGGCAGAGGGGGATACGGCGAGTTAGAAAAGACCATCTTACGGACATGGTCTAGTTGTTGCACTAGGAGACTCACATCAGCAGTGCTTACTGGGTAAGACCTTCAAAGGATCAAGCCAGCTAAAAACCCAGCACAGAAAGAGGAAGAATTGACAGGGCTCCAGCCCTGATCCTGGGAGATTAGCAATTGATAGGTGCTAGAGAGGAAGGTGATTCTTCTCTGTGGGTTTGGCCACTGGTAGGTTGCCCACCCTCTAGTGGGTGGCCTCATATCTACACGTGAAAGGACAATACTAGCTGAAGTGAGTGGGTTGCTTTTTGAAGTAGAAGAAGAGAGGGCATGGCGTTGAGAAGTCGCCATGTGGTGAAATCTGTGGGGAAGTGGAGAGGTAAAAGAGGGAGATACGCTATCTTACTGTATACACATGCAAACGTTTCAGTAAATGTTTTCTTATTTCTAAGAAAGTAAATATAAAATGAAATAAAATGACAACGCAAAAAAAGTGATGTCTTAAATGCAAAAGAAATCAGTGCTAAAAGAATTGAGAACAATAAAAAGATAATACGCACGAAGAAAGTTACCAACATGGCAGGTTTGTTGTCAGTAATGTAGGTGAACGATACTTCTCAATTAAAAGATATAAATTGGTATAAAACATATAACTAAAATCAGAGTATACTGTCATCAGTAAGTGGAAACGATGCTTTTAAAAAAAACATTTTATTGCAAAATCCTTAAGGAATCATACGATTTCAGACGTTTGACAAAACCCATACAGGGGGAAGAGCTTATGGGACACTTGGTTACAGTAGGATTGACCCTAATTTTGGAGTGTGTCTCCCTGGTTATGAATTCTGAACTCCATGCTGATATCTTACCATTGAAAAGCAAATTGCTATTTGTATGAAATATTACCAAATAATAACAACTTGAAATACTATGAGATGATTTGAAAAATTCTCACAGCCTATGAAGAGGCCTGCTCAAAGCACTTAGGCTAGCATGACAGGAATGATCTTCAGGTGATTTTTGATTTACCATCTTTAACTCAGAAAGCTGAAGTGATTTTGTTAATAAGCTAATCATGGGGGTTTTTGTCCTTCACAACTTACTCTTGGACTAAGAAAACAGACAGCATTAGCCAGCAGTGAGAACCTGCTTGAAATGAACATACCGTGCAGCCAGACACATGGTCTCAGAGCTGTGCAGAACCCTGCCGGTGTCTTCTGCAAAGGGAGGAGATGCTTGTAAACTCAGCATTGGGACGAATATGGAGTCTAGGATGGCAGTGATGAGCACATTAGTATTCCTGGGGCCTCGGGCTCTCCATAGGTACCACCGTTGTGGAACATATTTCATCTGAAAAGAAATAGCCCCCTGAAGGGCACACATGTGAAATCTAAATACTACCCTTCCTTTTTGAAATTTTAATTTTGGAACTTAATATAGAGTCTACTGTTACCAGAACAAACACATCCACCCCAAAATCATCTGAAAGTAGCTGGAGACTCCCCAAAGCATAATGAGTTCTTATAGAGTTTCCTTAGTTATAGAGAGGAAATCATTAGTAACCTAAGACAGAAATAAAGAAATCATCTAATTAATGTATTCAGAGATGAATCTTAATGTCCAATTATTCTCTTGATTTGACACAACCTAGTAACAACATAACATAGTCAGCAACATTGTACCACTGTTAGAAAGAGCAGGAAGTAGCCCGCTGGGGGAGGGAGAGACATTTTCTTATCCTTTTTTCTTTGTTTCTTTCTCATAGTATACATAAGAAACTCTGGATGCTATTACAATTAAAGCTTACAGATATGATTTAAACGGAGGTCTAGCATCCAGCTCACTAAACATTTGCAAATTGTTGTCCTGCTTTTCAATGTAGCCTCTCGGTTCAGCTTATTGATTAATTTAACCATGTGTAGTGTCTACATTTTGAAATTGGTCCAATATTAAACACTGCTTCTGACAAGAGGATGAGGTGGGGAAGCAGGGGAAGTGTGAAGCTAAAGTACCGACGTTGTGCTGCAAGCTGATCCCTCGCTGCTTGAAAGATGCAAGTCAAAGAAGACGTGTATCAATACGTCAGTGCTCTTCCCTAAACACTGCACAGTGACATTGAGTTTACAGAGAACCACAGTGGAGACCTGAACCTGTTTCTGACCCCCTCCCCTCTTGCTTTTCCTCTTTAAAAATTAAAAATTTTTAAAATCCTTCCTTCTAGTTGCTTAAATTCTTTCAAAACTGAAAGGTCATAGCTCTTAAACATTAATGATTTATAACTATAATCATAGAATTAATACTTGGATGTGTTTATGATTATTTAGCCCTGTTAAAACATTATAAAAATCAAGTACATATTTGAAGAACACAAAATGCACTATGTGACTAGCAGAATGATTTTGTTCAAAAAAAACCAGTTTGCTTCAGGGTTATTTTTACATTCAGCAAATGTCTCCTGTTTTAGAGATACGTTTTACTTACTTTGTTAGGTAACAACACTTTATTACACGTGCTTTTTAAACAGTGACAAAGACTTCTGTCTCACTGCTTCACAACTGGCCAGTCATCCCAGTGCTATTGTTTTTATATGATGATGCTCTTCTACAACTGTCCAAACTGTAGGTGTGGTTGCAAAGACCACCATGTAAGTGAACATCCAATAACATGGCCAAATATCAGCTGCAGTTGGCTGGCAATAGAAACATAAAGCCATAGCAGGTACTATATTGGATACCAAGAATTCAAATCTTACTCCACAGAATGTCTAAAAAAGGAACAGGAAGTCTCAGTGAGAAAGTAACATGACATGGAGATGACATACACCTGCCACCTGTCATTAACAGTACTGGACCAAAGAACTAAACATAGAAATTCAAAGCGACTACAGTCAAGGATTTGTTTTGTTTTTTTTTTCTTTTTAGGAAGCAGTGTTTCAGCTCTGTCTCAGATTTATGTAAAATTCAATTAGACAAATATTGTATATATTCATTTATATGTGGGTGTTAGCTGTTAAGTCTTCATAATCAGGCTGTATTCATATAACCACAGAGTTTGGGTAGAGTGTAAGGGACTCATGAACGGGGAGGGATCTCCATTATAAGAGGAAATCGAATACATAGTATGGAAGGAAGGGGGTGGGGCTGGCTAGTTTGGGAAGATCAAATAGGAGGATCAAAGAAAGGAAAATACAGAGAACAGCTAAAACCAAGGGCCATTTGAGGGGTCTTATGGAAACCTAATACAGTAGAAACTTCTTAAAATATGCATATATATGAAAGAAATCTAAATGGAATCCCCAATTAACAAGGAAATAAAACCCCAAGTAGAAGTTTCTTGCCACTAAATGAAGTTTCCAGTGCTGGGAATGGGTTATGTCTGGTCAGGTTGTTGGCCAAAGGAACCCGGTGGGAACTCCCAAACAACCCAGGCTAAGACTATTGGTTTCTCTTTTCAATCTAATGGTAAGGTCCTATTGCTGAAAAAAACGAAACCTGCATAAACTCGCTGAACAGGGGAAAGTTTCTACTGACTAGTGATCATGGTACTGAAAAGCATTCTGCACTTTACCAAAAGAAAAAGTTAGACGTCACCCAGCTATAAATTCTAAGTCCTAAGTGGCATGTCTCCATCAAATCCCTTCCGTAGGGATCAGGGATCTCTATGGAAAATGACGTGGAAAGATGATAACAGCCAATAAGGATGGAAGATAGCAATGAACAACACTAAAGCACAAATGAACTCACAGAGGCTGTAGCTGCAGCAGTTGCAGGGGTTGCACAAATCTAAGCCAGGAGGAATCCCAGTGCTGAGATGGGAAGGAGACACAAGCCCCCATTCTTAACCAGAAGCTATTTCCAATTGATAACCTCTTTGAAAGAAAAAATTAGTTTTCTCTAATGGAATCTAACTGGGTATACAAAGCACACTTAAGAGTGGTAGATACCAATGTAAAACAAACTCAATGGGATTTTGTGGGTGGGGAGTTGTTTTGTAATGCTTTGTCTGATTGTTTTTATTACAGGTTTTTTTGCTTATATATTATTGTTTATGATTTTGTATTAATGAGTTTGTGTATGTGTGAAGATATGTATCTCTGTGTATGTATTTCCTTAGTTCTGTATTTTTTAGCTCTGTTTTTTTTCCTGTTTGTTTTGTTCTATTCTATTTAAGTTCTGTTTATTTTGCCTTAGTATTATTTTATTTGTAGATACCCTGTTTGTTTTCTAATGAGATCGAGAAAGAAAGTACGTGGATTTGGGTGGTGGGGAATTAGGGAGAATCTGGGTCGAGCTTGGGGAGGAGTCAGAATATAGTGTATAAAAAATAAAAAATCTTGGGAGAGGGGGGAGGAGGGAGGGAGAGAGAGAAGGAAGGAAGGAAGGGAGGGAGGGAGGG
>NC_022011.1:59488742-59489695 GCF_000317375.1 Microtus ochrogaster | reverse complement strand
GGAGGGAGGGAGGGAGGGAGGGAGGAAGGAAGGAAGGAAGGAAGGAAGGAAGGAAGGAAGGAAGGAAGGAAGGAAGGGAAATACAGAGTAACATAGCCACAGGCATGAAAATGGAGACCTGGAAGAATAGAAAGGGAAGAAAAGGCAGAGTACCGGACAATTGTGGTTTACTAGCAAAAAGGAACTTTCATAAAACACCATAACCAAAAGTAATTCTGGAGAAAAGGGGTTATTTCAGCTTACAGTCCATCCTCAAAGGAGTCAGAGCAGAAAAATGAAGTAGAAATCACAGAGGAATACTGTCTGATGACTCTGCCACAGGCTCATGCTTAGTGGCTTTCTTATATAGCCCCGAATCACCTGCATAAGTGTGGTGCCGCCAACAGTGGACTGGGCCTTCCTGCATCAATTAGTAATCAAGACCATTGCACACACACACATGCCCATTGGTCCATGTGATCTAGAAAATTCCTCAATGGAGGCCTTTCCCTAAAATGATGCTGACTGTGCCACATTCCACTGTAATATCATTGTACATCTTGTAATGTCAATTCAGTCATCTGTAGCAAAATGTACAGTACCTGGTATTTTTTAAGACTGAAGACATAATAAAAAAAGAATCTTCAAAGCAGTCTCAATTTTGTCTTTCACTTATGTGCCCATTTACTCAATAAACATTGGTATTTTAGAATATTTAATAATTATACTATAAATGCAAGTTTCCTTTCGATAAAAACTGCCCACCTTAGAGATATACTTACCTTTAAGACAGAAAGAAGACACTAGTGTCTGTCGTTGTGTTAAGTGGATACTGAAGATGAAGACTCAGATTACTCGAGCAGAGAAAAACTCCTTGCATTGGGTATAGTCTGAGTTCACCATATAACCCTACCAAGAAGGCAGTGGGGATCATCCAGGCATTGGCACAGGAACAAAGAGTGGTAGAGCGCTTG
>NC_022011.1:59457277-59488634 GCF_000317375.1 Microtus ochrogaster | reverse complement strand
ACACCCACACCCACACCCACACTCACACACACATACAATGGCACATTTCCTTGTGAATTTTGCCATGAAGGTGATGTAAGGTCCTGAGAAGATGTACTCAATTTTTTCCCACGTCAGAGACTTCTGTGCTATGGAAGTCCAGCTAGCCCTGCACAAAATATGATAGCCCAGCCTAGAAGTGTTAGCACATCGTATCTAAACACATCTTCCAATTATGGGAACCTAGGAGATTTGGGAAGGGTAAGGCAGTCTCCTGTCCTTCCAACAATTCTGAGAGAAGGGCAGGGTGCTTAGAGCTTCCAAGGAATGAACTCCCACTGTCTATTCTAGGAGCTTCCACAGAACATTCCAGTAAAGCACATCTCAAGTGTATCCAGGGTCACCAAACTGTTGTTTGGGACTCTACTTTTAATAGAGTCCAAATAAAGACAAAAATTCATCCAGGGTCACTTGTGGAAAATTGTGTGGCTGGTAATGGCAAGAGGGGTAACCTATATGCAAACACAGTTATTGGAGAAGCTGGAAATAATTTTATTCAAAAGTCATATATATATGAGCATAAATAAACACGGACTTTGAAAAACGGGATAAGAAACACTCTTTTTCTACCTCCTATCTCCAATTTTATTCTGCCATAGAAGAAATATATGGAAAGGTAAAGTAATTTATTCTTACTTTAAGATTTAGCTTCATGTCCGTGTCTGAGTGGTTCTTTCCTCAAGTAGCTTATAACAGACAGCCATGTTTTAAGGGTGATTCTTTAATATTCATGAAGCAATTGATTACCAAAGACACGGAGTAAGACTTACAAAATTTTCAAAATGTTTAATTAGGATTACTTTTTTAACTTCACTCTTGAAGGAGTTGTTCCAGGAGTTTTTGTTTTGTTGTATTTTTTAAAGAGTCTCACATGTTATAGGCTAGCCTTGCACTCACTATGTTGCAGAGGTTAATTTTGAACCTGTTCTCAGTCAAGAGTGCTGGGATTGATTATAGGCACGTACCACCATGCTCACTTTTGTTCACTAACGACTATCAAGTCAAAGGCTTCCTAAACACTTGGCAAGGACTTTACCAGCTGAGTCATATTCTCAGCCCTACTCTGTCACCTTTTACTAGGGTATGTGTAGTTGGGCCTTTGCCTACATTTCTAGCCTAGGCTGTGCCCTAAAGAGTGAACACTTGCAAAACTTGCGAAGCTCTGTGTATTGACAACTCTCTCAATGGACAGTAGCCTTTTATTTCTGTAACATTTTCAGACATAAAGAAAGGTTTTCATCGGAAATGACTAGACCTTCTTCGAACCTGTCATTCTTGAATTTTGGGGATCTCTGTAGACACATAGGAAGTGTGTTCAAATACCTATCAGAGGGCTTTATCCTAACAGTGACTAAACATGAACCCAGAACACCTGTGGTTTTTATTCCCCATGTTTCTATGATACTGACACTGCTTGTCTAGGAACCCCACCTTGAGAACCTCAACATCAATTACACCATGCTTTAAGTCAGAATGGTCTCTGACACATTTTGTTTATTTAATGTCTACCACACAGGACAATCCCAACAAATATTGGAAGGATTTCATGAGACCCAGTCATTACATAAAAGGTGTACCAAAAAAAAAAAACTAATTAACACAACTTTACTAAATGCCCAACTCAAGTCTTCTTGTTATCCCCACTTATATGGAAATTAATAAATCAAGAAAATATTAAGCAATTGCTATCCCATTTGCTGAAAATGGAAAAGCTGAGCTCTGTGTTGTCATGGATACAACATTCTATTTTCAGTACTAGTCTGTCCTACTTGTTAATGGCTGCTACAACAACCAATAGGAAAATAACACTTCACTCAGCACATTTCATTAAATATAACACCTCATATTAAGCTTAAAGGGACAATAAGAACAAAGTCCTGCTTGCCAATTGTTTACAGAATTCCACTATCTCCCTATGGCCCGAGACTTACGTATCATCAATCATCATGACTAAACCCAAAAGTCAAGAAAATAAAGCTTGTTGTGGGCCTTAATAATAAAGGCTACCTCACAGGACATTTGCTGCAATTTAGCCAATAGTTGAATTTAAAGATTCTATTGTCTTATTTTGGGGGTTCTGTTTCTTCAATAGATGATTACATTGCAAGAAACACCCTTGTTTCCCAACATCGTAAATTCAACAGAAAGGACATTGGGATGATGAGTCCTGAGGACTACACCCTAGTGCTAGCTGTGGTAGTTTGAATGTGATTGGCCCTCATATGCACAGAGGAAGTGCCATTATTAGGAGGTGTGGCTTTGTTGGAGTAGGTATGGGCTTGGAGTAGGTATGCCCACTGTGTGGACAGGCTTTGAAGTATCTTTTGCTTAAGGCTGGCTTGGTGTAACACACAGACCATTTTCCTAGTGCCTGTAAGATGCAGGACTCTCAGCTACCTCTCCCAGTACCATGTCTGCCTGCCATGCTCTCCACCAGGATGATAAAGGACTAAACCTCTGAACTGTAAGTGGCCATCCCAATTAAATGGTTTTTTAATAGGAATTGCTATAGTCATGGTGTCTCTACACAGCAAGAGAAACCTTAACTTTGAGAGAGGTGAATGAACAGAGAAATTGTTTAACTTGAGTAAGATCCTTTGCAGTTTACTACTGATGGCAATCACAATGAAATAGTCGCCACCATCCCTGAAATCTAGCATCATGTTACATTATTTCCAAGGAAAGTTGAGCTGTACACAGAGAGAGTGAGTGTAATAAAGTTTAAGGGGGGAGAAATTACAAACAGCTTATGCTCTAGAAGAAAAATGAAGGATAATTAAGTACCTTTTATGAGGCACACATCTGAGCAAAAGAGCAAGGAAGTACTCTGAAAACTGTCCTACTATTTCAAAGTCAAGAGAAGTTAAGTGGGAAAGGAAAGGAGGACAGATAAGTAGAGGAACTGAAAAAGTTTTCAGATAGAATATAAAAGACTGGAAACAGATGTTTATATTAAACTGCCAATGGAGTGATGAAACCCTACAGATTGTGGTACCAATTTAACTAGAAAAGGCTATGGCAAGCAGACAGTTCTGAGCCGGAGCCCTATTTTCTACCAGTCAACTAGAGGAGGTGGCTGCTCCTGCTCCTGCTAATGATGAGCGCCATATGCTAGCAAGAGACATAGCTGGTGTTCTCGGCGGTGTTAGTTAAGAAGATACGTGTAATTTCCTTTATCTGTTGCAAAATTAGCGCAACTTTGGAATAGCTACATGCGGGAAGCATACAGAGGGGACCATATTGCTTCTCATTCAAAAAGTCAAGTGTGCGTCATGAAGCAATTGTTTTCATTTTAGCTCAATAACTCAGCTGAAGAAGCTTTGCTGTGATCGAGCCACAGTATCGCTCAAAACTCAGGCTGATTTCATTCTCGTGGTGGAGAGAGCACCACCCAAAAGATATACGTGTAGTCAAATAATGTGCTATTTAAAAAGCAAAAGCACTTGTTGCTCTGTGTATACGTTCAATAGTTTACTGTTTCGGCAATGACAGGGTCCAAGCCTTGATTTATAGCCACCCACTTAGTGCAGTACCTTAAAATTCTCATTCCTAATTTTTTTTTAAAAAAACAATCATTTGTGTGTTTTTAAAAGAAAAATAAGGGGGTCCTCATTTGTTTGTTATTTGTATCAAGAGAATTGTGAGGTCAAAAAAATAATAAGTAGCCAAGCTAGAAGAAAATGAAAGAACAACTAAGAACCAGTGTCAAACTGATTTGTTTCTTCCTGAAACTAGCTGTAACTGTCTTCATTCTGAGGCAAACACGTGGTTAATCTGACCAATTCAGCAGGAGAAAGACAAAAAGAAGAAAATAAAGCTCTCGTTATTTCTTTTTATGTCCAGACAAATAAAATGACTGCTTATCTCAATATTTTATGCCCCATCTCTTTATCAATGTCATGTAGATATGGCTGAAATGTACTTTTGTTTGCTTCTCCCCCATCCCCCTAAATCTCATTAAAATATGAAGAGCACAAAGGCAGAGCCACAGAATGAAAATATTTTGGTAGTCCTCATTAAAAAGAGTTTAAGTACTTTGGATTTTATTTTATTGCATGGTAATAAAATTCAGCTAGCAGAGATATGTCCAATCTGGAACTCCAAGGCAGAACTCAAAGCAGAGCTAACTCCTAACCAAGGAGTTTTGACCCAGACTTACCCAAAGGAAGCCTATTGCCCCAGAAAAACCATCTGCACAATTTAAGCTACTACTTTATTTTTAATGACCTCTGCCTCACTCTAAAAGTTTTTATACAAGCATTGGCACGAAAAAGAAGGGGAGAAAAAGAATTCTGACAGAAGGTTAGCCTCTTAGCCAATACTGTCAGATAAACTTTAATACGACATGCTTATCAATCAAGTTTTGTTGTAAAAGATGAAAGAAATGGATAACTGGGAGAAGTCAGGGAAACAAGGCAAAAGATATGCCATCAGAGGCAGATCGCGCTTCTGCAAGTACCTGCATTTGTGTTTTGTCTTGAGACCTTTAACAGAGGCTCAATGCTATTTAGTCTTTTGAATCTCTGATGCGAAGAATGAACATCCATTACTTGGCAATATTTTAAATGTGTTTGTTGGGCAAAGTTTAATTCATCTGTGGCCCTGCTTTCGTTGTGACACTGCCCTGCATGGCAGGCCTACTCCACAACTGCCCTGTAGGAGGGCAACCCTTGCCTCCCAGTGAGCTTGCTCACCTTCACCCCCTTGGGAATCGTGAGTCTCCACTGAAATTCATATCAAAGCTTTCCATCCATAGCTGAGGAGAGCAGTAGCTCTCTCTGGCAATTGTTACAAATTATCCTTGAGTTGGTTTCCTTGGTTTCAGGAAACCAACTTGCTGAGAAAGGCTGATGGTCACTGTGATCTGTATACCACCCCCTACCACTGCTATGCTATCCTGCTTGGGTTCCAAGAATTCACAATGAACAAGAGTGTAGAAAAAAATCAGAATTGTAGACATGCCAAAGGTTTCCCTTGGAGCAGTGTGTATATTGTGTTGTCATGTAAAAGAGCCCTTGAAAGATAAAGCAGCTGAGTCCAATTATATTACTGGTTCCATGTTCATCTGAAGCAGTTGAACATCAGACTTCCAAAGATATCAGTGCCCAAAATAATGAATTCACCTCTTACTTCCAAAAAGATGTTAGAAAATTAATTCCCAGTGCTAAGATGAATTTGGCAGCAGAACAGACACACTACGATTTTCCAAGTTACCTGGCAATCATTTTAAAATGTTATCGTGTATAAAATAGTACTCTTGTGTCTTTCCCACAGACATAGGCTGTCTGATTTCTGAACTTTATTTCTTGCTAAGTTAAAGAAGGCATATCCACTTTGATGCTGTCATAAAACCATACAAGTTATCTGTTACAAACATTTATACAAACGTCTAAATATTATTTCACATAACAATACTGATTTTAGTTACAAGTAAGTGAAAGCTAATTAAAATAAAACCTTATAAATAAATACACTGGAAATAAAGTTTGTTGTTATTGTACAATTATTATTATTATAGCTTACAATGAAAAATACCAGAAGTTCCTTTATTGCACTGGGTTTTTTGCTTTTTTCATATGAAGTTAACTCTTGTTCTTTCAAGGTCTGTGAAGAATTTTGGTGAAATTTTGATGGCATTGTATTGAATCTGTAGATTGTTTTTGGTAAGATTGCCATATTTCCTATGTTAATTCTACCTACCCAAAAGCATGGGAGTTCTTTCCATTTTCTGGTGTCTTCTTTAGTTTTTAGTTTCAGATTTCTTCAGAATCTATCTTCAAAGATTCAAAGTTCTTGTCATACAAGTCTTCCACTTGTTTGGTTAGAGTTACTTGGGGATTAGCCTTGACAAAAATAACTCTTGCCAGGATAGATGGGTGGGGATTTAGAAAATATTAATAAACAGTATGAAAATGTGAAAGAAAATCATTTAATGCAGAAACATGTAGGATAGTATTGGGAGCAAGTTCCAGTAAGTACTGAATTTCACCCACATTTAATTTCCAACTGCTTAAAACACCCCTGATCCCAAAAGGTAGGAGTAAGACAAAAAGGTACATGATACAAGGAAATGAATATACCAAATGGAGGTCGCGGGCTACATCCTTAGTTAAACATTCTGTTGCTAGAAAAAAAAGCAAGTCACATTCATACCCTAGACCAAAACATTATGCAGGCAAACCACTCCTTGGATGGAAGCCAAAATTATCTCCATAAGGGAAATGAAGCCTTAGTTGGATCCTTAGACTTTTGTTTGAGGTAGAAACATATCTACTTCTCTATACTTGAAATACAAGGTCTGGCTATTAGCCACACCTATTGACAATAACCTTGAGATAGCAGAACTTTCTGGTCTAAATCTAGGTGGGACCTTTGTTTGAGGTAGAAACACAATAACCTTGAGGTAAGTCCTAATTCTCTGACCTTTGGTCAACAAGGAAATAGGCTCACATTTTTGGGCCTCCACAGTTACTTCAAGATATTTTATGTTATTTGTGGCTATTGTGACGGGTGATGTTTACAATGGTCTGTCAAGCCCTCCTTGTCAACCCACTCCTATCCCTGTCCACCCCTGAGACAGGCAGATCTTCCTTCCTGCATGCAGCCTGAGTCTTTTCCCTTTCCATCTCTCTCTCGAGGAGGCAGCTTCTATCTCTCCCTTCTCCGCACTTCTCCCCTCCCCCCCCTCTCTGTCTCTCTCTCTATCTCTCTGTCTCTCTCTCTCTGCCTCGCTCTCTGCTCTCACCATTCTCCCCTTCCCTTCCATAACTCACTAAATAAATATCCAACTTGAGTCTGCATGGTGTGCCTATCTGACACAGTCTCTCACCCACCATGTGGCCTCCTTCCTGGAACCTGGCTGCCTTCATGACCTGCTGTGGTCTCATAGCCTGTTTTCTCACTGCTGCCTCTTGGACACCTGTAGCATTTTGCTTAAACTATTCCGTTGGTGCTGTCAGACTTGGTAGGCCCTCCCACCCCGTCCCAGGGTCAGGATCCGGAACTGGGTATTTTTTCCACAACAACCACGTGTTCCATCTGCCTGAGCACTGACCTCTATGCACACCAGCTGCTTCGGTGGTGAGTTTTCCCCTTCCAGCTCCCGACCATAGCCTCCATGGATATGGTTGAGCCCTTTGCTGCTGTCCATAGCTAAAAATGTGCCTGGATGAGCCGGGGTCAGTCCTCCTGGACTAGCACTCTACACACTGTGCAGTGCATTTGATTGGGGGCCCAGGGTCCCTTGGATTTTTCTCTATTTTTATTTTCTTTTATTTTGGACCACTTGGTCCCCGCTGTGAGAGACTGCTCAGAGTGGTCTCTAACCTCTCTGGCTTCTAAGTTGCCCATACCGAAGCCAGTCAGGCTTAACACCAGTGTCCTGCTGGCTCCACTGGCTCCACTTTTCCTCAAACTGTCCCTGCCACTGCTACTGCTATCAACAAAATTGGTCAGATCCATAAGGCAGCTGTTTTCAATTCTAGTCTTTTGCTCCCCGCCACGATGTGCAGCGTGGTGGCTCAGCAACAGAGCAGATCACACCTCTAGGTCTGTCAGGTGACACACCTCCTGCTGTCAGGTGACCTTACCACCATCTTAACTAAGGTCAGGTGACTTCACTGCCATCTTAACTGAGAGCCAGATCAGGTGACCAAGTTCCACCATCTTTACTGAGGTATTCCCTGCCTGGTCCTGGTTTATGTTTTTGTCTCTAAATTCCTCTTGCTGATTCTGTTGTATGTGTGTTTTGCACAATGGCATGACTTTGGTATGGCCCACCAAGAGCATCCACCTCACCCAATTTCTATTCACTTTGTGTGTGTGTGTGTGTGTTCATACATGTAACTTAAATGCACTTATGTTTACTGTTAAATGTTATAATTGTCTGTTCATTGCATCTCATTTCAGACTACAAAAACAATAAGTCTCATGTTTAAAGCTGGTATGTACTTTTAAGTCTCTTACAAAAGTACTTTATCCAACCCTGCTTTACCTGTTAAATTGATAGCCAGTACAGTCAAACTTATACTCAGCTCTCCAGGCAGATTCTAGACTGAAGCTGTTCCTGATAAACAGCCCTCAACTGCTCAGAGATCTGGGAAATACGGCATTTAAATATTTAATTATTAAAAGACATTTTCATAACAAAAAGAGACAGGTTGGCTCCTAGCAGCAGCACTCTATTTCCTCCAAAGAAGACAGAAGACAAATGGGAATAAAACAACGTCCATCCACAAGTTGCTTCATCTGCCAAGCACTGACCACTGGGCAAACTGCCTTTTGTCTAAAATGAAGATCACCAGACAATGGACAAACTCACTGGAATCAACAATCTAGCTGCTCAGGTCAAGGTAGGCTTGTCTTCTTACACATTTCTTAGCCCACAGGATCTTCTAGAGCCTGGCAGGCCCTGTGCCAAACAATAAAAGGCAAATACCACCATCAGCGACCTTGGAGGACCCTGAGGAGTAGCTTTAGGTGCCAATCCAGTAAGTACTTTGTCGTTTTTTAAATCAATAACTCAAGTAAAATTTTATCCTTCTAAAGATCTCTAATGCAGTTTGACAGCTGAGAGGTTTTGTCATTTAAAAGGACAGCCTCACCAAGCAAATTTCAGTAAAATACAAATGCAAGTTATTAAAATGTATACCTGCAAGTTATAAAGGTATAAGGACAAATACAAGTTATGAAATCTCTCTCACACACTGCCTTCCATAGTCTTAAAAATACTTTTCATTGTGCAAAAATATCTGTCACAGACATTCTGACGCAAACCCAAAAAATTCTTGTAAGTTCCAAAGAACCAAATTGAAGGATCCACCTTAAACAGGTCAGATACACCCCCTCTTAATTCCCTGGTCCTAAATTTGTTTTTCTACACTCAACTTTATCTTATGTTCTGCCAAAACCTTAAACAGGTGTAAGAGACACCAGACATTTCCATACCACAAACATCGTACAGTAACAAAGAGACCAGCTACCCCAAGATGTGACCAGTACCCAGCTTTCTCAGATTCCTGCCTCAAGACGATGCCCACAAATAAGCAGGAAGCAGTCTTGAGAATCTGCCACCCCAATTCCTTTAACTAGCTGTGCCTAACCTCCCACCTTTTTATTATTAAAAAAGAGATGGGAATATAATGGTCAAGCTCTCCTTGTCTGAGACAAGCTCCTCCCACTCCTTCCCCCATCCACTGCTGAGGCAGGCAGACCTTCCTTCCTGCCTGCAGCTCAAGTCTTTTCCCTTTCCATCACCCTCTGGAAGAGGCAGCTTCTGTCTCTTTTTTCTCCCTACTTTTCCCCATCCCCCTCTCTGTCTCTGTCTCTGTTTCTCTCTCTCTCTCTCTCTCTCTCTCTCTCTCTCTCTCTCTCTCTGCCTCTCTCTCTGCTCTTCTCCCTTCTCCCCTTCTCTTCCATAACCCACTAAATAAATAACCAATATCACTCTGCATGGAATGCCTATCCATCTCCGTCTCTCACATGCCACTCCTACCTGGGACCCGGCTGCCCTTGTGGCCTGCCATGGTCTCATGGCACACTGCCCACTGCCACCACTCAGGGACCTGCAGCATTTTTACTTAAACCATTACAATGATTCTCTAATTTTTTTCTCAGCCCATTTATCTTCTGTATAAGGGAGGGGTACTAATTCGTTTTAGCTAATCTTGTATTCTGCTACATTACTAAAGGTGTTTATGAGTTGTAGAAGTTCCTTGGTAGAATTTTTGGGGTCCCTTATGTAAACTATCATATCATCAGCAAATAGTGTGAGTTTGACTTCTTCTTTACCAAAATAATAATTTAATCTCAACCAGGACTACAATGAATTATTTGACATCTAATATTTTAACTAAAACACAATTTCTTGGGTTTACATATCAGAACCCAAGCACAACCATTTAAACCGCATCAAAATTTAAGTCTCTATCAGAGTACTTACTGAGCATGTGCAAGTAAGTAGGTTCACCTGTAAGCCTATCATTACAGGAAGCTAACAATCTGACCCTGGGACTTAGAGTTCTTGACAACTGAGAAGACGTATAAAATGTCTGGTCTAAAATGCTGGTTTGATCAAGAGGCACTTTCTACCATCCACACCTGCTCTGTTTATTACTATTAAGAGCCTGACTTCAGAATGCACTGATTCACAGGGACTCTATTCTTTATGCTGGGCTCTTTAGGCTATACCAATCTACTGTTCCCAAGAAGGGATATTTGAATGAGTATTTCAGCAGGAGAAGGAAGGAGGGAATGATAGAAGGAGACAGGGTCAGGGACAGAAAGGGAGAAAGAGAGAGAGAGGAAAAGAGGGAAGGAAAAGAGGGAGGGAGAAGAGGGAAAGGGAAGAAGGGAGGGGGAAGGGAGAGAGATGGGCCAGATGGGTACTCTTTCCTTTGGCAAAACCCAGCAGTGGTCATTACCCTTCTGTTTATGGTAACACAAACTACTTTATTTGAAAAGTCACTCATTTCTATGATAGCAGTGGACATGTTTTCATCAACAAAGCAGTTCAGGAGGAAAAATTATATTATTAGCTAATTTTCATTTTATGAATTAGAAATTTTTTCTGCACAGACAGAAATTTCAAACCCCTCTAGAAATGGAAGTGTGCCCATGGATTGATGACTAAGATCAAGTTTCCAGTGTGCTAATAACCTGCTCCAGTGAAAACATATTTTTAATTTGCTTTGAGGGTTATTTATTTTTTTATTATTATGCTAAGGGTTTATAATTTAATGTCAAACATAATTTTGCACGAATTATGTGAGTGTACTCTGATGCGGTAGATAAGCCTGTGTGCCTGCTTGGCATGGTCTCAGACGACGTTTTTGAGAAAATGGATCACCATTTGGCAGGTTGCCAGTCCATAAACTGCTCGGTAGAACACTGAAAGGAAAAAGTTGCAAGGAATTTTCATGTTTTGCAAAAGGAAAGAAAGGGAAAGAGAAAATCCCTAGTAATACTAGGAAAAGAAAAGATAATTACACTCATGGTTTTCCACTAGACATAAGATAAATTGGTAAACCTAATTAAGAAATTAAAAGGTTTCCAATTAGAAATTACAAAGTCATATTTATTATAAATCATCAGCCAGCTAAGTGGAACAATATTTCAAACAGGAATATTTGTTTAAAATATAAAGTAGTCATCACAGTGTCTCCAGGCTTTATGACTGGATTGGTAAACATTCAGAAGCATCTACAGTGGGCCAACCGTTATGCTATGAATGAGAGATGTGAAAATGGAAGCTGACTGTGAGTGTTCTCTAGAAGCTCTGTCTAATGGAAGAAATAGTCGCAGAACATCCTGCCAGTGCAATACAGGAGAATTCACTAATGCAGTTTTATATGGGGTGCTTTGGAACACACAGAAGTGGTGTTTGGCCAGGATTTGGGCAAGAGGTGAAAGGTTGAAAATGTCTCTAAGTGGGGACTGGGCAATAGTCTTAGTGTTACAAATAGAAAGTTAAAGAATCAAAGGGTTGACTGGGCCAAACAAATAGTTATTTTTTTATTTATCCATTCTCAAGTTTAAAAATAATAAAAATAATATTTGTATGCCATTAAGTCAACTGTATGTGCTTGAATTAACCTGGTTTTCAGATCAGTCCTTGTGATTTAAGTATCAGCGGTTTGACAGCCTCTCTCTGCAGATAAGGACAGTGATGCCCAGATAGCCAGATAGTGCCCCAGCCTGGGTCACTCAGGTAACAAATGATTTATAACCAAGCCAGCATTGAAGATGCTGACCCATCACTCTGGGATACTGATACTCCACCATCCTGCTCTCTTACATTGTCACTAACATATAAAGAGGAAAGTGCAGCATTAGAAAGAATCACATGAAACATCATTAGAACCTTTTCACTAAAACAAGATCAACAAAAATCTTATTAACTTCACATAATAAAAAACAAATGCATATTTTAATATCTGTTGGCTCCATATTCTAAATCAAAGTACAGGAGAAAATATGTCCTAATTATTCATATAGAATGTTTTTAAAATAATACCAAAAGAACAAATAACCCTATCACGAAGTAAACAAATCAACTAAAGAAACACTTCTCAAATGAAAATGTACAAATGGCCAATAAATAGAAGAAAAACATTCAACTCTTTAGCTATTAGAGAGCTACAATTCAAAAGAAGAAGGAGGAGGAAGCAAAAGACAACAAAAATCAAGTGGAGTTGGGAGGAAAAAAGCCAGAGAATCTTGAAGCCCAGCCTGGGCTACAGAATGAGTTAAGCGGCAGCTGATCTGTAGTGTGAGGGTATGTTGAAGGTATCCGGGGTTATATAATGAATTCCAGGCTGACCTAGGCTATTTAGCAACACCACATACCAATAAAAAGCAGTTACACTGAAGTTCTCCCACACATACTCCCAATGGCTACCACCAAAAATCAACAAAAAGTAACAAATCTGGCAAGGATGCACCACAGGTGTAAGAGGTACTGGGAGTTGTCTAGAGGACTGAGAACTGGACATTCAAGAAAGACGGAAGACCAAGCTTCAGAGAAAATGAGTGTATACTTCATCCCTTTGGGGTGGGAGGGTCCTAAGACTTGGAGTTCAATAGATGGATGCTGGCTTGCGTATTTTGTAGGTTCCCAGAGTCCTCCTCCCTTTTGCTCCAGTGTCCTCTTTAGATACAGACCCCATGCCTTCCTGCCATTTTTCCCCCAATGTCTTCTGAAAACAAGAAGCTGCTCTTTCAGGAAGCCTGCTTCCACTTTTCTCTTCCACCTATATCCTTACTAAGCCTCCTCAAAAGGAACTTTTGAAAGCTGTAGATGTGAATGTTAATTAGTCTATGTAGCAGAGAAATAAGTACCGTGACAAACTCAAGATGGAACGTCCTGGTTAGTTTCAGTCAACTTCACACAACAAAAGTCACCTGTGAAGACAGAACCTCAACTGAAGAATCCCTCCATCAGATCATACAGGCAAGTCTGGGAGGCATTTTCTTGACTAATGATTGATGGAAGGCAGGACACAGTAGGTGGTGCCACACCTAGGCAGGTAATTGTGGGTATACAAGCAAGGAAGCTGAACCTACCGATGAGGAGTATGCCAATAAGCCAGCACTCCGCTGTGGCTGCTATTTCAGTTCCTGCCTTGAACAGAAACTTTGGCTTCTCCCAGTGATGGAATATGAGCTGTGAGAAGTGATTTTTTTTGTTCAATGTTTATCACGACCATTAAAAGTAAATGAAACAGTGAAATACAGTGAGATGTAGGTATTCTACTCCTTGGCATATTCTTGAAAGAATCCAAAGCTGCGTACAATAGAAATACCTGCATACTTACATTTAACATGGTATTACTCACAATAAGCAAGTTGTAGAATCAGTCTGAGGACCCACCAATAGATGAATGGATAAAGAAAATATTGTATGTATACAGTGAAGTATTTCTTGGCCATAAGGAAACAAGTAAGATCATGTTACTTACAGAAAACTGAATAGCACTAGACATGATGTTAACTGAAGAAAAGGGGGAAAGAAGAGAATAAAGGATTAAATCATCGAATCTACTTTAAACTAAAAAGCAATTATTAATTACTATTAGTTACATACAAATGTATGGATTTTTATATATTGATACAAATTCAAGGTTACTTTTGTTAGAACATATTCTATATATGTCTCTACTCTTGTTTTAGACACTTTTGTATATTGGTACAAATTTACGGTTATTTTTGTTATAAGTTTCTACTCTTGTTTAAGGTATTATACCTATTCAATCATTTAAAAATGTAATTTATAATTAGGAAATACAGGTTATACATCTATAATAATTAAACTTGTAATCATATTACATATGTTTTCAAGATGAGTGTGGCAAGCTTTCTTGGACTGCCAGCCCCCAAATCATGACATGGAGACTTACTAATTATGAATACTTGACCTTAGCTTAAGCTTTTTTCTAGCTAGGTCTTTTCATTTTTAGCTTAAATTAGCCCATTTCTATTCATCTCTATGCCTCCCCTTATCTGTGTACTGTCCATCCTGTTTTCTTGCTTCCTCCATGTCTGGCTGGCTGGCCCCTTTTCTCTCTTCCTGCCAGCCCCACTCATCCATCCTCTGCCTAGCTGTTGGCCATTCAGCTTTTTATTAGACCAATCAGGTTCCTTAAGCAGGTAAGGTAAAACAGCAACACATCTTTACATAGTTAAACAAATACCCTGCAACACAAACAAATGCAATACATCTCTACTTAGTTAAACAAATATTCTATTCCCCAACAATAAACCATACAGATGCAAAAAGAAAAGCATTTCACAGTTAACCCATATTCTAAAACTAAATTAGATGGGTAAAAAAGATGTAATACTGTAAGCAATTTGAGAAAATAAAGGTAATCATGGAAAAGGATATAGTATGACAAAAGTCAGGCTAACAGTGGATGGGTATGATCAAAATAAGAGATAAACTTATTGGAAAATAACACAATAAAATTGTTTTTTCTGCACAATTAATTTAATAATGAAAATTCCATAAAAATAGTCATAAAGCAATGATTGGAAAGACAGTTCAATAGTTAATAGCACAAGCTGCTGTTGTAGAGATGTCATATTTGGATCTCATAACTCACATGACAGCTCACAACCATCTTTAACTCTAGCGCCAGGGGATCTGATACTCTCCTTTGGCCTCTGTGGACTCCAGACATGTATGTGGTGCACATAGAGACATGCAAGTGAACACTCATACACACAAAATAAAAAATAAATAGTTTTAATAATCACACAAAATGTAGAGAAGGATTTATTAGAGAACTAACGTTCCAGAGAGTTATGGTCCAAAATGACCAGTCAGAAGCATGACAGCAGAAAGAGTCAAAAGCTTACATCTCAAAATACAAACAAGTAACAAAGAAAACAAATTGGGGATGTTGTGTAGATGGCTTTTGAAACCTCAAAGCCTGCCCCCAGCATGTTTTCCTACATTAAAGCCACACCTCCTAAGTCTCTCCAAACATGACAATAACTGGAACCTAGTAATCACATGTCCAAGACTTATGGGAGACATCTTATATCAACTCCAACAGTAGCCAATGAGTTAAGAGGCTCTAAAATTCATCAGAAGTTAGGGCTTTGCAGCTATAGCATAGACTTTATAGTATATTAAGAACTCTTTCACATCAGACTAACCTAGGATGACTCCTGAAGTTACAATACATATGATCTTTATAACACTTCAACTTCCTCTTTCTAAAAAACAGGTATAATGTCTCCCTTGTACTACACTAAAGCAATTAATATTTGAAGTACTGAGGTCATCATCTTTCAATGCCATTCACTGGGAAACAATAACTTTTAAAGAACTTCAAAATAACACTAAGCATTATTAATAAGACCCAGACCACTGTGAACATGCTTAGAGCCTTCTATGCCAATTTCTGGTCCTAGGGTAGAAATATATATTATTATAGAATGTATATATGCCATATAAACCTATATGGCATTCAAAATACTTTCTAAACAACACAATCAATATGAACATGGAGTAACACAACCTACATTAGAAAATATGTAACCTTCAAAGTTACTGAAACAAATTCAACAAAACTGAAACAATTTGTCTTCTTTTCTACCATCTAAGAAATTTTCTAATTAACTGGTCATAGCAGTTGAAAATCTAGTAGATAATTATTATGTACAAAATAATTCATGTCCCCAATTGTGATTAAAAATATAACTTCAGGATATTAATCCAACCTAAATCATAGGTACCATTCAATATTTTTATTTTATATAACACCACTCAGCATATTAATCAAAGCTTTTTCACAGTGTAAAGAGACAGGAACACTTATTTGTATTTTCTACTTAATCTACCTAATCTTCTTGATATTACATACATGTAAGAGTAAATGATGTAACTGAAGACAAACCTGGTTGGTTGTTTAACCTGTAGTAAAATCTTAAAAATGTACATTTTTAATCTATTTACTACTGTCTTAGTTAGGGTTACCGTTAATGTGATGAAAAATGACCGAAAGCACTTGGGGAGGAGGAAGAGATGTATTTAGCTTACTATCACAGTCAATTGAGAGAAACCAAGGTAGTAACTCAAACCTGGTAAGAACCTGGAGGCCAAAACTGATGGAGAGGCCATGGAGGAGTACTGTTTACTTGCTGTGGGACAATAATATTGTATCCTGTAAAGATTTGTCAGTTGTATTGCTTTAATAAAATGCTGATTGACCAGTAGCCAGGGAGGAAGTATAGGTGGGGCAACGAGAACAGGAGAATTCTGGGAAGAGGAAAAGACTCAGTCTGCAGTCCTAACCCAAATGCAGAGGAAACAAGATGAGAATGTCTTGCTGATAAAAGGTATGAAACCATGAGGCTGACAGAGACAAGAAGAATTCAGGGTTAATGTAGGATATAAGAGTTAATAAGAAACCTGAGCTAATAGGCCAGCCAGTTCGTGATTAATGGAGACCTCTGTGTGTTTCTTTGGGACTGAATGGCTGAAAAGCCAGGTGGGACAGAAACCTTCTGTCAACATTTACTGACTTGTTCTTCATGGCTTGCTCAGTTTGCTTCTAACAGAACCCAGGTCCACAAGTTCAAGGATATTGACACAAACAATGGTCTTCCCCACCCTCATCAGTCACTTATTAAGAAAATATCCTATGAGCTTGCCTGAAGCTTGAGTTTATGGTGGCATTTTCTCAATTGGGATTTCCTCATCTCAGAGGATTATAGCTTGGGTTAAGCTGATATAGAACTAGCAAGTACAACTACTTAATCTTTCTTTCCCAGCAAATTTCAAGTTGAGGGAATTTTAAATTTAATGTTCATTCATTTTATACACTAAACATGAACCAGTGTCAGCTGAAGCTCATGGTTTATCCTGAGAAGACAAAGCATGGGCAATGAAGTCACAATTTCATGATGTGTTGGCATTTTGGTCAACCTCTTGATCTGTTGATGGAACCATGCTTTTAAAACCCCCTCAAGACGTATAGCATCCTCTAAACACTGATTCATAAAATAATTTAAAACTAAAATAAAAATGAGGCAAAGAAATCATCAATAGGCCACAACACAGCACCAGGGTTGTGAACCACTCATCATTGTTAATATAAAGCAAACTCATTTTGATATCTATTTTAAAGCAACATGTTTAACTGTGAACATTATCTTAAGTTCCTTAGGTAAGTTGCTATGTATATACTTTGTATTGCTAAAATACTATTCAATATATGACAACTTTATACTGGACACTTTTAAATCAAGGGCTCTGAATCCTGGGTACAGATTCAAATGCTTCCCCATAAGACTTTCTCCCCTGGATAAGTAAGAAATAGTCTACCATTGTCTTGGTTAGGATTTCTATTGCTGTAATGAAACACTATCATCAAAAACAATTTAGGAACAAAAAGTTTATTTGGTTTATCCTTCCACATCACAGTTCATGGCCCAGGCCCTCCCACACCACCACCACCACCACCTCACTCCACCCCCCACAGCACATCAATCTTCTGTCTCCTAAGTTAACAGTATTCAATCCAACTATATTCAATGTTATTCTTTCTACCATGGACAAAACATGCTTGCCAGAACATAGCAAACACTTTCCATTAAAATTTAGTAAATACTGACCAGGCAAAGGTTATTGAAATGTAAATAGGTAATATGTATTATGAAAAATAGAATAATATAGCATGAATCAATGAATAATTATAGGTGTTATATAATAATAGACATCTAAAGCCTATTATGTCTAATCAGCTAGGGTAAATATGACTAACTACTCCAAAAAGAGTTATCCCAAATTATCTTAATCTTTCCAAATAGTGTGTGAGAAGAAGAGGAAGCAGAGAAGGAGTATCAGAAGCTTTGGGGAGCCAAAATAATGAAAAATAATTTCATTGGAAAACACCTATATGGTCTTTTGTAAAGTCTTATCGTATGAATCAAAGATACTAAAAAGATTAATAAAAAGGGTAATATTTCTCTTTCAGAATTTGCAAAACTATTCTAAACTTAAATTTTTGTTTACAGTAAATATTAAATAATTTTCATAAATTTTAGAAGTACTTTGAGTGGAGATTGATTCAAGCATAAGAATTCTGGCAGATGTATCTGTCTTGTTTGCTAATAGAAAAACACACACCTGTATTCAGCCCAGAAGTAAAAAGCTTCCCATATTACTAAATGTATTTTTCACAGTGCACCCCTTTACCCAATCCCATGTGTAACCCACAAATCAGATTGAGAATATTTGGCAAAAATAATAATGGTGGGTGCTATAGGGCCCTTACTAGGAGATAGAAGCGAAGACAAAGAAACTATCATGAGTCATCTAGCAGTGAACAAGACATAGTAGAAGGCTGTTCTCTGACCTCCACAATAGCTCTGTGAACAAAGAAATGAAGGGAGGTAGAGAGAGGCAAGAAGAAGGAGGGAAGAATGAAAGGAGGAGACAGGAGGGAGAAAAAGAAGGGTGGGAGGAAATGAATGAAAGAGAGAGAAAAGAGGAAGGAAGGAAGGAAGGAAGGAAGGAAGGAAGGAAGGAAGGAAGGAAGGAAGGAAGGAAGGAAGGAAGGAAAAAAAGGACTCTTGAGCCAGTAAGAGCAAGGCAAATGACCCTTCTTCCCAATCCACAAATATGGACCCTCCTTCACTTTCTATGTAGTCAGATGATACTTCTTTTAAAAACAGTTTAGATGGGAACCCTTCCTATTGATTTTATATTCTGACAAGACCTCTGCGTCAATGGAAAATTCCTACCCGGAGGATGAAACTCTATGTTATGTATCAGACTCTAGCTTTCTCTCAATTGATATAGTCACCTTAGTGTTCCCAATCAGTATTCCTGTTCGTAGTTTTTACTCTTCTTTGAACTGCTCATCACATTTGCCATTTCATTTAATATCTGCCAGATATTTACATGTTAAGTATTTAACAGGTGTTCATATCTCCTTGAGGATTTTAATTTTACAATTTTAGATCATCTTACCCCCCTCCCCCCGTTTTGGAGCACATCCACAAATATACTTAACTGATTTACTTTATCTGAGACACTTTACAGCTATTTCCAGTTCAATGACAGAAATGCACTCCCATGCTTACCCTTTTCATCAGTTCATGTGACTCCTACACATCAACAGAACTCTTAAAACTTAGTATTACCATATAGTCATTGTACCAATTGGCTAAGGCAGGATCTCTCAAGTAAGGTGGCTAGCAAGTAAGATTCTCTGTATTGGTGAGCTCTGACTTGAATTGAGAGATCTTGTCTCAGTAAATAAGACAGAAAAGTGATCAAGGATGATTCCAGATAACAAATTCAGGGCGCACACACACACACACACAGCACACACACACACACACACACTTACACAAACACACATGCACCCACACACAGGCAACATGTGCATATGTATATGTATAACACACACACATGAAAAGGTGGGCGGTTTCTTTCCTAATATGGGCATTTCTGTGCTGACCATCAGAGCTCAGTGGATACCAGTGACATCATAAAGTCTGTGTTGTAACAGAAACCTGTCCTGAAGAGATAAATACATGTGTAGTTCAGAGGGTTGGTTATTGTGAGAGACCCAGGCCAGAAGAGCCGTGGAGTTCAGCCAGTCTCTTCAAACAAGCACCATGGCTAGAAGAAGATCCAGAGGAAACATCTCCTGCAAAGGCAACACCTCCTGCAGAAACAAAATCTCCAGCAGACGCAACATCTCCCGCTCCACCAGAGCAGAGCTTCAATTTCCTGTTAGCCGGGTAGACCACTACCTGCGAGAGGGCAAGTATTCCCGCCGCCTGAGCTCTTCTGCACCAGTATTCCTAGCCGGTGTGCTCGAGTACATTGCATCTAACATCCTTGATCTGGCTGGCGAGGAGGCCCACACCAACGGCAGGAAGCGCATCACCCCAGAACACGTGTATCAAGTGGTAGAGAACAACGAGCAGCTCCATGAACTCTTCGGAGACCCCAGATCTGTGGATGAAGAGACGTCAGAACTCAATGAGAACTAACGGTGCCTAGGTCTCAGCGGTTGGAGGGTCGACCACCCCTTCAACCTCAAACAGTCACAATGTTGTTCTAGCTGGGGCACTAATCAAACATGCTATTAAAGCATCTAAACTGAAAAAAAAAGAAAAAAGAACAGTTTAGAATTCTAGTTAAAGTTAATATTCATGCTTCAGTGGGCTCATCTAAGGTTTCTCCTAAGAAGCACTGTCCATCTCATTGGTAGCCTGGCGTGGTGATGATCCATTTCTGCATTATTAATAGGTCTGACAATCCGCTGCTGATTCTTGCTGTCCTCATCTTGGTCTCCGAACAGTTCCTCACCTAATAACAGATACACACACAACAGGAAAAGGGAAAATTGCTGACAGAAACAACACAACTAAGAGCTGAGAATTCATATAAATTCTTGAATTTATACATTGAGAACTACTCCACTTAGTGAGAATACATAGAATTATCATAGTTAGAAGTTATAAAACATGCATTGTACTGCATAATGGGATGAACAAGAATGGAGAAGCTAGTAAAAGAGAACTTTAGAGGAGAGAAATTGACGAAATTGTGAGAAAACTAAAAATCTGGGAGGGACCCCAATTAGATGAATACTGGTCTCAGAGAAAGGAGAAAACGTCACATGTGACATAAACCGTATATCTTCACACCACCCTGTGGGATTTAATGGCAGAATCATAATCACAAATAAAATGTGAGTGGGACACGTTGAGTGAATCAAGGAAAAGGGCCCACATCAATATGCAAGATTCAAAACATGGACTACAACCTATGTGCTGTGTGTGGCTCATTTTTGTCTGAATAAGAAGGTTTAGTCCTATTTGAGATTGAAATAGCAAAGGTGATAAAGCATACGCTCTTGAAAACTAAGGTAAAACATCATGACTTTTTTGAGAATTTAGTTTTACATCATTACCGCTTAAAAAATTAAGAGGTTACTCAAAATATTTTTCCACATGTCAGAAACATAAATGTGCAGTGTTGGCTGATATTGCTAAACCCACATTGGTAATGACGGTTCACAATCAATTATTAAATTTTACCTCTTTATAAAATACTGGCTTAACAAAAGCAGTGTGATGATTTCTACAAAATAGAGTTCTCTTGACACTGATTTATGGATTCTTTTCATTCTTGGTTCCTGGTGTGAAGATGGGAAGGACTGACAGAGAGAAAGCCAGCTAGCTACTCACCTAGACCCTCAAGCAGCACAGAAGAATGTCTGAGCTGGACTAGCAGTTTATCTGCTAACTGCAAATTCGAACACATCATCTGGCCCCATCCGCATGCCCGTTCTTTCCTCCACATAGTGAGGGTGAGGGGATCACCCTCACATAATGTCTGGCAACATTAGTATAAGGGTAACTGATTCTCAGTGTTTGATTTTGCCTCTTCCTCCATTCCTTCTGTACCCTTCCTTCCCCACAATGCTGAAGGATATGTTCTTCTTTCTTCCTTATGTTTCCAACTGCGACTTTTCAGACCACCTCTCTTTTTCCCACTGAAATAAATTCCAAGGATCTGTTCTTATTTCTCATTCCTTACCTCCTTACATCGTCTCTATTAACAACCCCACTCACGCTCTTTCTTTAACTACTGCCTTGAACTCTTCTTAGTTGTGTCCAAATCTCTCCGATGCTCCTTTGTGCTCAGTCATCTGCCGGATGCGCATAGAAACAGCACTCCAAATGTTCCACCGTCTCCACTCTCAGTTCACTGTCTCGCTTGCCCACTTCATCCATGACACTGCCATTTATATAGTCAAACAAGGCAAGAATCTGGGTGGCTTTCTTGGTCCTCCGCATACCACAAAGTAGCTATGACATTCTACCTCTGCTGATCAAATAGTACCATTCGCTCCCATAGCCTACAACAGTGCCCAAACTCATAGCCTTTGGGACTGTCTATGTTTTTGAGGTATATTTACTGTTTCAATCACATTGTTTCTGATTGACCTTTCCCTTCCATCCCCTCAAGCCTTCCTGAAACTCCATCTCCCATCCCAGGTATCCGTCTAGGCCGGGGTTGAAGAACTCCACCCCAGAAACATTTTGGATTTCACAACTAAGGACACGAGACAAACAGTTTTTTTCTTTAAAAAACTATCGGCAATTAAGAGTTATTCATATCTGTTTATTAATGTTTTATAGCGTGCTGAACTGCACAGCCATCCTCTTCTCCACCGTGCATTTTTGACTGCCATCCCAATGCAGCCTGGAGAAGGACTCAAAGTAGCTTGAAACGTCAGACAAGAAGATGTACCACAGAAGCAATCTTAAGTTGCATACAAAATTAATAAACTTTCCAAGAGCAGTGTTTAAATATCTCTAGCATAGGAGGTTTTTTTTCCCCATCTGTGAGAGATACAATGTCAGTGCCATTGTTGTGTATGACTGCTGAAGATTGCTAGAAAACTGACCAGGAGATAAGCGGAGTGTTACTGTATGGCCAAAGGATTCTTGCCAAAGATTTATAATTAGCAACAGAATCAGCTGGCATACCAAACTATATTTTGTTTCTTTAATCTCCTTTTCCTCCCTTTTGTTTTCATCCTTCCTGTTTGTAGCTGATAGAGGCAGATGATCAATAATCTTCCTTTCACCAGCTCTGATCGTCATCTTCACGACTGCCTGGGTGCTATTATTCACTTTAATACATTAATCCTTTGGTTGAAATTCTTAAACCACTATCTTTATTAAAGGACCATCTTGGCATCCACATACTGATAGCAGCTTGTCTGGTGTTTCAAAAAAATAAATAAATAAATCTGAATGAAGCCTCTCCCCCCCCCCAAAGATTCACTAAAGAGAAAAAAAAAAAAACAAAGAAAGGAAGGTTTCATCTCAGTGACACGGAGATACCGGAGAAATGGAATCTTATTACATAAATTAGAGAACAGGAAAGTTTCACCTTGCAATTACAATTAGCTGTCAGTGTGTCAGTGCATGACAAAGCAGTGAGAAATATTGTGGCACTTTATTGAGTCTTTTCTCATTCCCATCACAGTGAGAAATAGAACACACACTGTACTGGTTAGCAGACCAAACCTTTGTACAATTGCCGTAACCTTTGGTGGAGGCCAGTGATTTTTGTTCCTTTTCAGCAAGACATTAAAGTGACAGTGTGGCGGGCCATTTTTTTTCCACCACACACACTAAAACTAGTGTGCGTGCAGCCGAAGCCTGCCAAAGCACGTTGCATTCGTACAAAGATCCATACAGATCTTAATCATAAAATAATCCATTCTGTGCTCTGTTTTTATGACATTTCTATGAATCTGGCCACAGGCTCATCAAGCAGCTCACAGAGGGAAAATTGTTCTATTTATGTGGTTGAGACAGGGTGGACTTGATTTCCAAGCAAAGGGAGAAAGAAACACCCGGTTTTTATTTATTTATTTATTTATTTATTTATTTTGTAGTCACAAATCTGGAACTCAAAAGAACTATTTTACACTATTTTGTGACTATGTTTGTAACTGAGTATCAGAACAGATGAGAAGCCCTTTCTCTGTGCCCTGTCAGTAGTAAAGTCATATCTCGGTATTTATGAAACAAAGAAACTGAGTGAAGACACCTGGAAATAGTTTTCTCCTTCTTTTCTTTGTAATTGTAAAAGGCAAGACATGGATGGGTGGGTAAACGTAGGAAAGAGAGAGCGGAATACAGCTGCTTTAATTTATTTTTGCCCCTGCATTTTACGAAATAACAATTTTTCAATTAATATCTTCAAATACTTCTTTTTAATCTTTGTTCGGGCATCTCGCATTCGCTTACAGAGAATAAGTGGTGTCTGAAAAGTTCTATTTTCTCTGCCGTTCTTGCAAGTTTGTGACAATGTTAAAAAAATTGAAGAAGAAGTCTACATGCTTGGCTAGTGTGACCTTTTTTCTGGATTCTAGGAAGACACACAGAAATAGAGTCAACTGTTTTATTTCACACACCATCTCTTAGAAAACTAATTTTCTGGTACACTATGTGAAGAAGAAATATGGATAAAAATATCTCACTGGTTTGATGGCTTAATAATAGCATTTCTCATCTCTTCGTCCTAGCCTTTGCTTATATACCATAGTTCTGGCTTTACTGATGATGCTCCCAGTGCAAGTTTAGTTTCATGTTGTCACATGTAACTCTCCAAGATGCTGCGATTACTCCTTTAAAGTCAGAAACTGGTCTCTGAATTCTGCCTTTATGATGGAGATACATATGCATGTTTTCTGGTTTCTTTCAAGTCATCATCATTTATTTGCATGGGAAAGGATTCCGGAGGGATCCAGGATCACCTATGGCAATCAAACACCATGTCACCCAGGAACCACATCAAAAATGATTTTTCTTTTTAACACATTTTATCAAAAAATAAACTACTTCCCTATCTATATAATAAACAAAAAAACCCACTCCTTCCTTCTTGTAGGATGAGAGGAAGTGTGTCAACAGTGTCAGGTCATCCTAAGAATGGGAATCAGTGAGAGTAGTTACATGATAATCCCTTTCAGTTAAACAAGGACAACATCCAGGGAACCTTCCTTTCTTCAAAAACCACTGGTATTGCCGGGAGGTGGTGGCACACGCCTTTAATCCCAGCACTTGGGAGGCAGAGGCAGGCGGATCTCTGTGAGTTTGAGACCAGCCTGGTCTACAAGAGCTAGTTCCAGGACAGGCTCCAAAAAACAACAGAGAAACCCTGTCTCGAAAAACCCAAAAAAACCACTGGTATTTAGGTTGAACACTACATACTACTTTCCTTCTCTACCAACCCCTCCCCTAAACAAATGACAATACAAATAGACACATAGCCCCCACATGAATCATTAGTTTGTGAGATACTGTTACCCTCAGGCTGCTGGACTCATATCCCCTTGTGTCTATGTCAAATCTTTAAAATAGCTTCTTTTCAAATACTTATAAAAGCACGTATGGTTGGAATAAAAATAAAGCACATACAGATGATATTTTTAAGCATGGCATTCTTGTACCAGAAAGACATGTTCTCTTTCATTGTATCCTATATATGTCCAGGGAAGTAGATGCTTAAAAGCACTGGTGGACAAAAGGAGTTTGCAGAAACACTGTGGGGTGTTGCCACTCTCCTTTGGAATAATGTCTTTCATATAGTCCACCTTGTCAATATTAAAGCTCAAGACAGAATTCACATTCCACTGTTAAAAGGACAAAGGTATAAAAGTGTATGTGTTTCACATACAACAGTCATGCAAAGATGAGAAAGTGTAGACAAATCTCAACTATCTGAAAGTGTGTTATGAAAAATATTTCCTCTATTTCATAAAAGATACTGAAGAGTTCGTTCAGAAATTTTCTATTTATCAATGCTATTTTGTGCTTTTCGAACCCTGAGTTCCTGGAAATCATCTCCCAGGTAAAGACTTTCATAACTCGTGCAAATCAAACATCTGGAAGTCTAGTTTTCTGAAAATGAGGCAGTTTCTAGTAACTGTGTATAGTTCTTCCTACCCCAGTGTTTGCCAAATAACAGGATGCCAGCTTGTTTCTGTGAAGACAAATCATAATGCTGTTTAACAAAGATAACACCCCTAAATCTGTGTGTGTGTGTGCATGCCCATGCATGTGTATGTGTGCATGCACAGTTCTGTAAATCATAATACTATTTAACAAAGAGAACACCCCTGCATCTGTGTGTGTGTACCCATGCATGTGTGTGTATGTGTGTGTGTGTGTGTGTTGCAGAACTATGAATTCATTCTACAGAACTTCTTTTTTTTTTTTCGAAGACAGGGTTTCTCTGTGGCTTTGGCACCTGTCCTGGAACTAGCTCTTGTAGACCAGGCTGACCTCGAACTCACAGAGATCCGCCTGCCTCTGCCTCCCAGGTGCTGGGATTAAAGGCATGTGCCACCACCGCCTGGCTTATACCAAACTTCTTGAAGACATCAAGAAAGCCCATGGTGTTTTATCCTGATGCGGCAGATTTCCATCTCCCCAAACTTCACTTTCCTTGACACCATGAGGATTTTTCAGGAGTAACATGCTTTCCATAGAAAGGATTGTACATCAAATGTGCCTTTTCCACAACATGAAACTTGTCAGAAAGAGGACAAAAGGGTGAGAAGAGCTCCCACATAAAAATCAGAGCTAACGCTGAACTCCTAAATCCATGTATTGAACACACCTTCAAATGGCCAGATTTGCTTGGAACAAGAGAACAACTTCACAGTGGAGCCACATCCTGCTGTTCACTTAAGTTCTGTGATCACAGATATACATAAATTTACCAAGCAAATAAATACAAAGGAAAAATTCTATTCATGTAGCCAAGCAGTTGTGCCTGTATTCTACAAAATGGATGTGAAAGCGACATTGGACCCCTCTTCCTTCATCCAGTCCCAGTTCACACAGCTCTCCTATGAACTGCTTCCAGCACTGAGGGAGACTTCAGTGTGGACAGAAAAAAAGCAAATCTTCTCTATTACATAGCCCTAAATACAAGCCAACCACCTTAGTTTCAATGAAATGAACAGAAAAGAAATCCGTCTATGCCAATATTAGAAGGAAATCTTGTCATTTGGGCCACATAAAGAAATAGAATCTATAGTCTACAATGTGTGTTACCTTCCTAATAAAGCCTTCTCACAGTTATTTTCTCTAATATAATTTTCTCTTTGTGTCCTGACTTTAACTACTTTCCAGCTACATATGAGCATCTATACATCTTTTTAAACAAACATTTAATGTTGCCAAAAGAACTGATCCCTGGTACCCATTAAAGAAACCAATTGGCAAAACAAGACGATTTTTAATGAGTATCTTCAGTATGCCAAGTTAGATGCTATGGGCAATAAAAGAAAGCATAGTACATGATATCAATCCTTGAGTAATTAAAAGATCACGCGTGAATAAAATTACAGAGAGTCGACCAAGATTTTTCCAGTATGTAAGAATTGTGAATCTTGAAACCCATGAATTAAAGTCTAGTGACTTGAACAGAAAATTGTGACATGGACTCATCCTGGAAGACTCTGAATAGATGAGATGAATATTTAATAAGGGAATGTGGACTAGAAAGAGTGAAGAAAGTTCAAGTCTAAACTTACCACTACATTTTAAAATGAACAATGAGATCAAAATAGATACTTCCAATTTAGAGCAGTTTCTCCTAGTACCCACTAATAACAGAGAAAGGAGAGCTGCAAATAAATATAACAAACTGATTGTCTACTGTAGTTTTCCCCCCAAATAAGCACAGAAGAAACTCAGCAGAAATCATTTGGGAAGCTCTGTTGTGGTGATTCTAAATGCCTGGAAACCATAGCCCACCCACCCCACCCCACACCCGCTGCCTTAATGATGCAGGAAGTAGAAACGATGCTATCTTGTTTTAATCAAAACTACCACAATACCCCAAAACCAAAGAAATGGGCACATAAACGAAAGACTCGATAAAGAACAGTGAGTCCCAGAAAGTCTGGAGAACAAATAATCAAGCCAGGATTGATTGCAGAAGCTCCTGTCTCTCATTCTGGGCCTGGTGCCCACGGAGATAGCAATACCATTGACAGTGTCACCCTCCAAACAAAGGGCCACAGTATAGAGAGAACAATATTAATTATTGTCAAAATTACTTGTGCACTCGGCGATTTCAATAGAACGATCAGTCTAAGTGGCAGCGACAACTTCTCAACATAAAACACACTTGCTGCCATCCAAACTGGATTTCGGGAAAGGTGAGCCAGTGCCTGGATTGTTTAATCCGATTGTACGTGAGCTAATGTAGTTCACATTTTCAGAATGGACGTATCAAAGGCGTAATTGTTTTTGTCATCTGCACAGCAATTTTACTCCTGAATACATTGTTTGAGGCAGGAATTAATAAAAATTGCATGCGCTTCAGGTGCTGGGTAGATCACCCCTTTCCATACAGCCCAGCCTGGAGCTGTGAATGCTCCTTTTCTTATTATCAGTTAATAATTCTCTCTCATTGAGGCAAATTAGGAACTTGACTGTTTTGGAGAGTCCAGAACACTGCTAGAGGCAAAGGGGGCTAAATGGCAGAAATTCCTCTCTGAGCAAGACGCATGAAGCACGACATTGTGTCCACCACAAAAGCCGCTCTGTATTTTTGATCCTTTCTAATTTAATTAGCCCAAGAGGTAGTGCATTAATTTGCCAAGAATTCTTCTGATGCGAAAGCTGCCCTTATTGCAGTGAAGGGAAAAAATAACCTGCGTGCTACAGTGGCATGCCAGTAATGAAAGGGGGTTATTTTTGTGTTACAAATGGCATTGCAGGGTTACAAGAGACCTTTAAACCTTTTTATCTCTGGTTAGGTCATATGTAACACAGTACAACACAAAGCACTAATTAACCAATTCTGGTCCAGAAATCTTTTTAGAAGGCTTAGGAGAGTTGCACAGTTAGAACTCAGGTCAAATGCATTGCTTTGTTTTGAATTTAAAAGCGGAAAACATCTTCTGGTGTGTATATTAAAAGATAGAACAAAAATATCATCAATCGGCGGTTCAGTTACTCTCCCTGCTCCGTGCACGAGATCCTTCTTCTGGTCTTTGTTTCCTTGCTGTTTAGTGATATTCTTTATGTGGGCAAGCTGGAGCCTTGAAGTCCCTTCGAAGGTCTCTTGGCTCTTTATGCTGTATTTATTTGGTAAATTGTCTCCATGTTAATCTTCTTCATCAAATGCTTGGAGTCAGTTTTGAAAACTTTGATCAGAACTGCCACCACCAAGCTTCTTCGTCGCCATGTGCTTCTGATATGCGCTCGTGCCCGAGGATGGCTCATTTACTCGTTAAAGAACAAGAAACATGCGTCCTACCATGATAAGTCCTTCCCGATACTTTGAACTGCTAATTAAGTCTAGGTAATCATGTCTCCTGTTTGCAGAACTCTTTCTTTTCTAGAAATTGCAGGGATCCCGTTGAGGGACTCTCAACACCCTTGTCGCACTTCCTTGGCACTTCCCAAGCCAGCTGCCTGGATGAAGCTGCATAAAAACCCTCCCAGAAACAACCCAAGAAAGCCTGAGGATTGTTGCCTCTTACATTTCATTCTCTGAATTTTTTAATGAAAACCAGTGGAGGGCAATGGTTTTAAAGGAACACACAGATAGGAACTCCCTGCCCGTGTCTATCTAGAGATCTTTGACAAGGAATGGTGGCGTTCAGAATATTTTTGACCATTCCTTAAGGATATCCCAAGGCACCACTAGCATTCTGTCTATGGCATAGTGTGAGATTCCATAGCCAAAGAGAAGAAGAAATTAGAATTGTCAAAAGCAGAGTCTATCCACGTGGAAGGAATGACTGGAGTGAAGTCAGACAATCTGAAGAAGGCCTGGCAAGAGCTCGATGTTTTTTAAAAGACAGCACCAGGCCAGAAGGATGTTTTAAAGAGTGAAAAGGGGGACAGCAATTTCATGCTCATTTCAAGGGAAAGATTCCCAACCTTGGGAGGAGCTGAATTAAAAAAGGTCTCTTACTCTTAATTCAGCAACATTTTCTTATGGACAGTCTGAAATCCTTTAGTTTCTCAAAACTCGAATATTCTTTCTTATGTCTCTAGTGTAACAAAATAGCACTCGTCCTGACCTTTGTCCAAAACATAAAATACTTCTCAAATAATACCATACATTTTATTCTTCAACAATTTTTTCTTTATAATAGTTTTTACTTTTCAAATTTTCTTTTTCAGCTTGTGCTTAAAATCAGCAGCTACTTAAACAGGACGATGATAATTTCTATTCAAATTTAAAGTTCATAAATAGTATGGATATGGTAATTCAGCTGGGAATGTGCTTTTACAACTCCATGTTAAACTGTTTTGAATTTTTCCAGGTTGTCCAAAAGATTTGAAAGGGTAAAGGATTTTTTTAATGCACAGTAAATACTTCTGAAATAGTGAATTAAAATCAAAAACAGATGACGATTTTATTCAACTTTTGGCTTCTGTAACATCAAACAGCACATTTTCTTCAAATGGTTTCATCAGTGGACTGGTAACTTCTTAAATTGATTGACTCAAACCTGTCACATATGTGATGAGTGGAAATTTATAAAGTAGTCCCTCCATTTTCCTCATCTTTTGACATTTTACATACCTCTTATAATAGACTAAAATGTAGCATCTTTGTCCAAACTTCTCTATAGATAATTTCATGTTTTCAACGAAAAATAAAGATAATAACCAAAGATTGAATATTTTATTTCTATTACAAAGATATATAAGAATTAGGGGCTATTTTTTGCTTGATTATTAGCATAAATATGGATAAAAACAACCTAAATTTTCCTCAGAAAGAAAATTCAGAAACCTCTTTCTACTGATGTGACATGCAAGCACATAAACTTATTAAAAGTAATGTTAAATACCAAATGATAGGATATCAACAAAGTTAGTAAGAAAAATATAGATGATTTTGAATTAAGGTCTAATGAATAATCAAAGCTAAGTTTTTGATATGATGAAATTGGTGCTTTGCTCACCAATTCGTGGTAACATTATAATCTCAGAAAATGCACAGCCCAAGCAAAAGAATTTACCAATATAGGCTTCCCAGGTAAAAATCAATACCCTTAGATCTCAATCCATACTTCTTAAAATACCATGACGCCATTAACAATGTACTTGGCCTGAAAATCCATGTGTTCCATGACAGCCCCTAGGAGTCGGCTAATGTTTAAGTCACTATTGGTTGGGGACAGTTGAAGAAAAGGTAACAGTATGAATTCTTCCCTGAACATAAAGAAAGAGTGAAAGATCAAAAACAAATATCTAGATTTCTCCCCAAGCAGCCCAGAGATCAAAGTGGGTATTAAGTCCTCTACATAAGTCCTTTGTTATGGACCTGAGGAAACTTTTAGTCAGAGCCATGGGTCAAGCACACTCAAGCATAGAGTAGATTCTTCACATAGATGACAAAGTTGTTGGCTGGAAACTCCCCTGTGTTGGAGTACCCCAGAGAATGACATGGAAAAAGAGATAGAGTGTTTACCTGAGGCCTAGTAGCAGAGGGGAAAGGTAGAATATTTGTCTGAGAGCAAGTCACCTAAGTCCAGTGGGTAGCATATGCAAAATACCAGCCGGTCACCTGATGAACCATGTCTTTTCTAGAGGGCAATTTCCTTTTTTGCAATATAATATTTTTATTGATTATGAATTTCATATAATGTACCCTGATTACATTCACTTTCCAGCTCTCCCAAGTACATCCTCCCACCCTTGTGACAACCTGCCCACATACACCAAAAGAAGAAAGAAGAGGAAAGGGGAGGAAAGGAGGAGGAGGAGGAGGAGGAGG
>NC_022011.1:59455824-59457177 GCF_000317375.1 Microtus ochrogaster | reverse complement strand
AGAAGAAGAAGAAGAAGAAGAAGAAGAAGAAGAAGAAGAAGAAGAAGAAGAAGAAGAAGAAGAAGAAGAAGAAGAAGAAGAAGAAGAAGAAGAAGACAAGTTCAATTTGTGTTGTCCATATTGTCCATATGTCCATATACTCACTGGAACATGGTCAAACTGCCAGTGGCCAGACCCTTAATGAAAACTGAGTCCTTACTCACCCCCATCCATGCCAGAAGCCATCAGTTGTGGAGAGTTACACTTCAGCATCCTTATCACAGTTTTTAAGAGTTCTCTTCATTGGCTTCCTGTCTAGGCTGATACTCTTTGGGGGAGAGGAGGTGCATAAAGGCTGTCACTGAAGCCTTCTATCTCTCTATTAACTGTGAGTCTGCAGTCATCGATACCACTGCAAAAAAATAAAATATAATATAATCTAAATAAAAATAAAGCTTTCTTGCCCTTCACAGTCAGCAGGAACACACATCATAGACTTCCACATGGTTTCTGGTGACAGCACAGCCCCACAGACATTCACACGACCTCTGGTGTCAGCACATGCCACAGACCTCAGCATGATCTCTGGTGACAGTACAGACCACACACATCAACAAAGCCCCCTGCCATGGAAGGTGCCATGGACACCATCATAGCTAGAAGGCTATTTTCAATCCACAGCCACTTGTCAGAGAAACTGGAAGCTGCAGTCCCCTGACCTCACTCCCTAATCGGCCTCTGCTTCTGCTGCTACTGTCAACCTGTGACAGAAACCAATTCAGAACAAGGAAGAGGCTAGGAAGCAAGATCCCTGTAACAAGGAGACAGGAAGGGCCATGAAAGGTGCCTGACACAGGTGACTATTGATACTTAATTATGTAGAGGAAATTTAACATTGCAAAATGTCAGTGATCATATCGTATGAGATAGCCTACTCAATGAACTTCTGACAATACCCAAAGATAAAAATACCTAAGTGACGAGGTACAGTGGCACATATCTGTAATCCTGGCTCTTGAGAGGCAGAAGCTTGAGAGTTGTGAGTTCCAGGCTATCCTGAATCACATGCCAGTCTTTAGGCCAAGCGAAACTACATATTTCAAATATTAAAATAAATTATGATGATGAGATAGGAAACTATAATTAATTGTACAAGTCTACAACAGCCTCAGTTTTTCTCCTATGAAAGAATAGGACCTCTCCAGGTCTAATACCAGAACAGGAAGAGTAAGAGAATGAGATGAAGTAAAGACTGTAGATGAGAATGATGGGCAACCTAAAGAAAGGAAGAAAGAAAGAAAGAAAGAAAGAAAGAAAGAAAGAAAGAAAGAAAGAAAGAAAGAAAGAAAGAGAGAGAGAGAAAGAAAGAAGAAA
>NC_022011.1:59448488-59455724 GCF_000317375.1 Microtus ochrogaster | reverse complement strand
GAAAGAAAGAAAGAAAGAAAGAAAGAAAGAAAGAAAGAAAGAAAGAAAGAGAGAGAGAGAAAGAAAGAAGAAAGAAAGAAAGAAAGAAAGAAAGAAAGAAAGAAAGAAAGAAAGAAAGAAAGAAAAATTGAGATATGTTTGTGTATTTTCCTTTTCTTCCCCAAGACACCACACTGATGAGTTTAATTGCTTAGAGCTGGAATCCGGGCGTCACCACTGTCAGATTGTTCTCTAGGTCAAGTTAGAAACGCAGAATTCTACAAGTATGAGTCTACAGGAGGGGTAGGACAGTGTCTCCAGAGGCAGGGACACAAGAGCTTCGGCAGACACCCTGGTAAGAAAGCACCTACAAAGGCAGTGGTAGGACAGCATCTACAGACACAGTGTCAGTGTCAACAGAGACGGTGCTATGGAAGTGTCTACAGGCTCGGGTACCAACACTAGTCACATAGGACGAAGACACTGAAAACCTATTCCCATGAACTATCTCAGATCTAGGATTCTGCTTTTCATCCCTTTCCAGGCCTTCCTCACTTCCACAGGGAAAGGTGACCCTCCTGTGTAGACGTGAGAACATAATTCCTAATGAGCCATTAGGAATAGTCTTCACCCATACAGTACACAGGCTGGACTAGAGAAGACAGCTATCAGAATCACTAACAATGTACTTTTGTGTCAAATGGAATCTGATGTACATCTTTCTTCCTTTCTCTCATTACTTATTCCCCTCTTTTCAATATGCATTTCATCTACACATCTGAGCATCACCATAAAACACATTGTGTGATAATGAAGATGGAAGATAATAAAGCCAGATCCTTGATCTTGAGCAATGAAGTATGGTGAGAAATAAAGAAACATTTTTGACACCTTCCTTTCCCACCACTCTAAACACAGAATAGGATAATTCATATGCATAAAACATGGGCACACAAATATGAAAATATGTTCGGGTTACGTGTGTGTGTGTGTGTGTGTGTGTGTGTGTGTGTGTGTGTAGGTGCGTCCATGTATGTGTTGAGAGGGCTCCTTCAAACCCTTGGAGACAGCTCCTCTTCCACGTACCACACTCTTGCCTGGCATCTTTCCTACCATCTTCTGGTCTTTTATTTCAACAGTGTTTTAAGAGTCATTGAACATATGTAAGGAAGCTAAAGCCCACTCAGAATGATGCAGACAGAAGCTCCTTCCAGGATGAGGGTTCACAGTGGTAGGAGTTGGTGATCTGCTCAAGAAGAGACAGAAGGAAGTAAACAAAGAGATGGTACAGGGACAGGAAATTATGAAGACAAGGAAGGAACCAAGAACCAATATTGCCTTTAAAGTTTCTCCTATCCAAATTGCCTTTCACTAATGTCGTTTCAGAGGGAAACAGGACTTAAATTTTGATATTTGAAACATGTCACAGTGTGTATGTGTGAAATTGATGCTCTATTTTGTTTTGTTAGGGTCTCACTATGTAGCTCTGGATGTCCTGGAACTAGCTACATATAGCAGGCTGGCCTTGAACCACAGGCTGCATCTGGCAGTGGAGTGCTGGAATTAAAGGCACGCACCATCATACCCAGTCACTTTATATTTTATAAGGACAAATTGAACTTTTCTTTGTTTTGTCATGCTGTGGGACAATGGTCTTGTATTATTTTAATAAAACGCTGATTGGCCAGGAGCCAGGCAGGAAGTATAGGCGGGGTGACCAGGCAGGAAGTAGAGGTGGGGCGACAAGAATACAGGAGAATTCTGGGAAGAGGAAAGGCAGTTTGCAGTCATCATCCAGATACAGAGGAAGCAAGATGAGAATGCCTCATTAATAAAAGGTACCAAGCCACATTGCTGACATTGCCAAGAATAATGGGCTAATTTAAGATGTAAAAATTAGTTAATAAGAAGCCTGAGCTAATAGGCAAACCAGTTTGTGATTATTGTAGACCTCTGTGTGTTTCTTTAGGATGGAATGGCTGTGGGACTGGGCAGGGCAGAAACCCTCAGTCAACACTGTCACATTTTTAAAAAATTGCATTGCTTTAGGAACAAGTAATGATTTATCAGAGCTGTTAAAATCATGGGGAATGTTAAAAAAAAAAAACAAAACTATCACATCCAAGTCCAAACCATACCCACCAAGGTGGACTGTCTGGAAGATGGCTCAGATAGCAAAAAAGTTTAAAACACCCTAACCAAAACTGAAGTTCAGCCATGGCTGTGGGTAAGAAAAGTGTATCTGGACATGAGAGTATTAGCCACAAGCCTACCATCACCCCACACAAATGCAAACTATTCTGGGCAACTCTCTGTTTTCCGTAATGGCATTATCAACAATTTCCTATGCATAATGATGCATTGATCCAACTTCAGAGTCCTTTACAAATAAAATGAGTATTTAAAGTTAATGATCACACCTATTTTCTAATAAAATAAAGATTTTGAGTGCCTACCCCGCCCCCCAAAAAATGAGTTTTCTAGATAGGTCTTGGTGGGTAGAAAAAACTCAGCCAGAATAATGGTACAATAGTCTTGTTCAAAAGACCCCTTATAGTCTCTATCCTAATAACTCTGAAACACACCCTATCTTATCAAGTTATTGCTGCACTTCATTCTGTAGCTTCTCTCTTCTAGCCTGTATCTGGGCTGATTTACAGGGTTTCATAATTCAGCAATCAGAAATACAGGTGTTGATTTAGGTGGAGAGGTGCTGATTTAGAAGACGTCCAAAGAGCCATTCATGCAAATATTCCTTAGTTTCATGGCTACATATATGTTGCCCTGAAAATACAAACTTTCATTTACATTCAGACCGGAAACTGGAAACAGGAGGTCCTCCGTCTCCAGCGGTCTGCATGAAGTTGCGGAAAGAAGCACCAGCTCTCTATACAAACACTGAACTGCTCTTGGGCAACATGTTTTCTAAAGGTGCAGAATCCACTTTGTTTCTGTCACTTGTCAGAATTAAGCATAAATAATGTAAAAACAAACAAACTGTGCCAGTACAAAATGTACTATTTGTTTACAAGACACTCGCAGAATCTGACAGTGGCCCTCTGTTAGCAATATTTAGGCCATAACCATATTGGCCAAATTGTACACAAAGAGAAATCTGAAGCTTTGGGTAATGTTAAATAGTTTTAAATTCCCCCCTGTATCTGGTGTCTAATCTCAAATGTGATCAGACAGAGTTCTTCATCTTAATAATCATATTACTCTAAAGCCAAAACCAGAAGAATGATGAGTTAAGAGACAACCACATAGCAGGCTATCATTCACCTCCCTAGATTTTGGGATTTTTCATGCAGTTACAACACCCTCAAAAATGCTGAAAAGCAAACAGAGTTAGCATCTCTTACTTTTTTTTTTTACAGAAAAGCATTCAAGGGGAAAATATAACTGATGTCATTATGTCTTTGTAGCACACAAACACCAAAAACTTTTTTTAAAAAAATACACTCAATGCAAGATTTTTGTTGGGTTTTGGGTATTTCATTACACTGTAGTCCTGTGAGAAACATAATCCCATCGACCATGGGTTGGAAAACACTATTCTGAAAGTGGAATAAACCACGGAATAATCCCCAGAAGCCACTTCTTCTAGTCTCACTGATACTGGGCAGAGCTTTCCTTCTAGTCAGTCTGATAGGTACCCATTGTATTCATGACAAAGTGAAGAGTGCATCTATCCAGTTCACAACTTCCTTTCTATCGGAGCTACCGGCATCATAGCAAAAAAAAAAAAAAAAAAAAAAAATGGCTTTTCTTGAAGACAGCATCCTAGGCAAAGCCACACTTTCTGTGTGTTTGTTCAAAAGTTAGGAAGTGAATTAAAACCCAGACCCTAATTCTTGCAAGTAGGAAAACGAATTCATAGCCTGTGATTTTTATCTTGTGGTTAGCTAACACATCACAAGATACCCTCATCTTTCAGGACCATGTGTCACATGATATGGAGGATAAGATATTTTCAAACTTCTCCCTCCTGTTCTAAACTCACATAGCTGCAAGTTCTTATCTGCCCTGCTCAGATGAATTCTGCACCAAAGCTGCATAGTGGGTGCACATTCCAAAAGCTGGGCACTAAGCCTCTAACACTACCTGGTTCTGTTTTCAGTGTTCACAGTGAAGCTAAGATTATTGATGCTAAAGCAAACACTTTGTTTCCAAGGTTGAAGCAGGTGTCTGTCTCATCTCAAGGGAATATTGTACTCATGAACGCATGCTCTGGATTCAAAGAAGGCTTTCCAGACAGCTGAAATGGCTCTAACTTTTCCTTTTGGGGGCTCTTCTTTATAGTACATTAATCTCCAGGAAACAGCAAAAAATACTGTATTAGTTCTGGTAGTATTTATATTTTCTTCTACACTGCATATATTCTCTAATAACTGGCCTGGAAATTGTCAAGTATGCTAGGATGACTAGGCAGAGAGAGCCAAGGATCTGCCTGACTCTGCTTCCTCAGGACTGGAATTACAAACATATGATATCATGGAAAACACTTTCACGGGGGAGAAGGGGTGTTTCTCTGTGTGGCCAAAGCTAGCCTGGAATTCTCAGTATAAACCAAATGGCCTTAACTTCACAGAGACCCACTTGTTTCTGCACCTCCTTGAGTGTTGAATTCACACTGTGTCACAGCCCTCCAACACAGCAAGTTGTTGTTGTTGTTGTTGTTGTTGTTGTTGTTGTTGTTGTTGTTGTTAAAGTGAGTTCTGGAGATAAAACTCAGGTCCCTATGCTTACGAGGCAAGCACTTGACCAATTTAACCTTCTCTCCAGCTTGCATGTTCTCAGTTGACACTTTACTTTCCATAATTGTTTCAAACCCACAGTTGCATTTCAATGAATGCCAGGGAATTTCTCGGAATTTTCTGGTGCCTGTATCCATGGTGATACAGGCTAACTTCTCTGAAATCACTTACAAAGAATCAAAGATGATGGAAGGAAGTGCTGCAGGTTGTGCTTTCGTCCCCTGAGGTTAAAGGCATATACAGGGTATTTAGGAAGACAGTGTTTGTTTCCTGATAGAAACAAGCATCTTCGATGAGTATTCCATTTTATACATAAACGTACCACAGTGCCTACCGAAGAACTGGTACTTCATAAATACTATCCTACAAAAAAGATTGATCGCTTGTAATTTATTTCATTATCAGCCTCAGCATATGTCTGAAAGAGACTCAGCAGCCTTTGGGACCATATTAAACTTGGAATTTCATTATTTTTAATGTGGAGCATTGGGAAACAAAGAAAAGGAAGAATTGAAGGAGGAAAGGGAGAAGTAGGACATAGAGGAGAGAGGAAGGAGAAAGGGAGGAGAGGGAAAAGGAAAGAAAAGGAACATCAGGGAAGGGAGGAGAAGAAAAGAGGGAGAGTGGAGGGAAGGGAAAGAGACAATAGAGGGCGAGAAGGAGGGAAGTAGATAAAAAGGGATTGGGAAAGAGGGAAGAAGAAATTGGAGAGGAGCGGAAGAAAGGGGAGGGAGAAAGGGGGAGAAAAGAAGAGGAAAGGGAGATGGGGGAGGGAGCAGTGTAGACCAGATCTAGATAAATGGAAACCACTGTTCTGCACAGGTGGACTTAGGTAAGAAAGTCGATATTTACTGTGATGTTTCTAATCAAGAGACAAGAGCCACTCAGATAGAAGAACATTTTAACTATCAGTGAGAAATACCAGCAAATGTGCCCTTCTTTGCTCCCAAACTTGGGAAGGACTATAACTTCTCTCCCTGAAGCACAGACAGTTCACTACCATGGATTTGGTGGTACATACACAGTCACACTTAGAAACAAGAATATCTAATCTACCTTAATAGGCGTAAGCCGTGCTCTTGTTTTGAAAGACTCATCCTATAGGAAGAAAATAGGGTCAGATCCAGAACTCTGTCCTATCTTAATTCTCCCCCTAAGATTTTATTACTACCTTAAATGGTAAAAAATTAGCCACAGTATAAAATATTAATTCACTGTGACTGCCAATATGAGGAATGATAAACACATTTTTACCTGATCCATTCACAAGTTGAATACAATTCATCGCTACAGTTTAAGATGAGATTTCTTTAAGATATAAGTAATTGAGTAAACTCATGCACAAATATAAGAACTGAATAGTGCTATATAATAAAAGAAGATTACTATGAAGAAATGATAGCGGAAAGGGAGGAACATCTTTCTGAGTGATCAAGAAAGACCCAATATCATGACTAAACAGAGAACTAGGACCAATGAGAAACATCCAGACAAAATGATTTTTAGACAGAACACAAAAAGTTTCAAGTCAAGGGGAACCTCAGTCCCTTCAAGGAACTGGGTACTGCCAGGAGAGAAGGAGAGGAAAAGACAATGGGGATCTTGGAGCACAGTTACTGGTGGGGAGGGAAGCGAGAGGATTTGTCAGGTATCAAAGCACAAAAGGCCTTATGGGTTATGACATGGGTTAGATTTTATTTTTCACATCATGTAAAAATACTGAAAGAATCGAAGGAAAAAAGAACAATTAACTGTGGCTGCTCAGTAAGAAATAGATTTATGAGGAAACAATAAATAAAGAGACCAATTAGGAATTTATCACAGTAGAGATAAACTCCATAGGAAAAAGAGATGATGGTGGATTAGTCTAAGGTAATAACAACGGAGGATGGAATAGAAACAGATGGACTCCAAAGCTCTTTAGAAGATGAGATAGGCATGGCTAGCTATGCATTTGCCTAGAATGATGTTGAACAAAGCAAGGGCAGAGATGATCCACAGATGTCAGACCTGAGCTATGAAGGTTCTGCAGGGAAAACTTTCAGGCTTCCAATTCCATACGCCTTGGTGCACTGGTATGTAGTAAGCAACCAGTCACGAGGTACCTAGTTCTAAAAGGCTATCAACGAGGGATGATTGCATCACTGTCTCAACTCCGAAATGTCTAAAGAGCATATTGGGATGCCATTGGTTAGGTCTAGCTCTTTGAAGATTGCCGTCATATCATGATGTCTAAGTAACATCAACTTGGGTTTGGAGAATTAAGACTGTAACTGTTTCCTTTCTGTCTAAATTTGGAATCAATAGAAAAGTAGGGCATAGGTCCCACCAGATAAAGACATGGATGATTAGACAATCAGGCTCAGAAGAAAGGGTATCACTTTCTTTTCCACCTGTCATACTCTACTCTTGATGTGGGAGTGTCATATCAATCTGTTGATTTCATTGGTTAAGCAATAAAGAAACTGCTTGGCTGGCCCTCATAGGTTAAAACATAGGT
>NC_022011.1:59395320-59445633 GCF_000317375.1 Microtus ochrogaster | reverse complement strand
GGGCCAAGCAGTGTTTAAATGAATACAATTTGTGTGTTGTTATTTCGGGGTATAAGCTAGCAGGCAGCCAGAGTGCTGAGGATGCAGCCCCGCCACTCATATTACTACATACACTAGTCTTGGGGACATTTGTCCACTCTATGACACTGCTTTATATGCCTAGGGTAGAGAAGGAAGCAGAGGGAGAGGGAAGAACTCTCTTGGAAGTTAGTAAAGGTATAGGCTTTATTAGCAAGAAAAATGATTTTGTTTATTGTATGCCTTGGAAGGCAGAGATCTCTTGGTCCTTGATAGGTCATTCCAGCTTTCAGGTCCTATTCTTCTCATACAAGATGGCAGAGCATATACACATACCTTTTTTTTCTCTCTAAGAAGTGAACTCTTTTGTGCAACCATTACCTGAGTTGAACTGAAAAGATGTAAACGCCCGCTAGGGTAGAACTATCTTGGTAGGTTGGCTGGAAGTTCTTCAGGAGCATCTTAGGACTCCAAAGGGGTCCAATATTGTAGGGACTTTTGCTTCCCACCCATTTCGTAGGAACCAAGTGGCCAACTGTCTGAGGAACTAGACAGTTGGGAGCAGGCTCACAGATATGTAAGTGATGAAAATAGTGGAGAAGCAAGCAGAATATCCACCAAAGGGCAAGAAGATGAGAATTATCAAGTAAACATTTTATTGAAAATGAAGACTAACAGAGATAAGTTTTATTTCATTGCATTCATTATCTCTCTGAATACTTTTTATGCCAAGGTGTGTGAATTTTTGTCATTGGTTTCCCTGTTTTGACTTCTCAGACTGTTGAGGTACATTTTAATATTAAATATTTTACTGTCCTGCAGAAATGATTAAGAAGATACAAGATACTTTGAAGAGATATTTAAACAATGCAGGATAGGAGCCTGAAGAGCTCCAAGGTTCCTGACTTAAAGGGGTCTCATCTTCCTCTGATGTTGGTTTGATCCTGAACTGAGTTTGGCTGTGGTATTTTGTTGCAGGACAGAGCATTGTTAAGCAAGAAGTCATTCCTTTTGATGCTGGGTTTGCATTTTATTTCCATGCTACCTTTTAAGAAAGTAAGTGAGGGAATGGAAGCTGATCAGGTATTTGCCGTTACTCGCGAGTCATTTGCTCTCACATAATTTAATATCCACACCGCTTTGCTATTTATGGCACATATTGAAAGGAGTCGACATATGCAGACATCTTCACCACGTATCTTTATACTCTTCTTGAATACAAAGATGTAAATTTTGTCACCATTTATGCAACCTGTTAAAAATCTTGCTATTAATTCATGTGAATGAGTTTTCCTCTAAAATTTTAATTAAAACATGAATGCACTGCACACTTCAATCTGCAATACACTACATGTACATTTTTAAAATTCTGACTGATCATTGGCTAGTGGGGAAATTATTTATAAGTTTTCTCATACCTTAAAATCCAACAGAGCAGCTATATGTGTTTAAAAAACAAGCATAAATTTCTTTCTAGGATCAGTGTCCTCTTCATATTCTTATTGTACAGCAATAGTCTTCTAAGAAAAGAAAAATGGAAATCCATACAAGTAACTAAGTGTTTTAGCCTAGGAAACTCAAATGTGGGTGTGGGGGTGGGGTGGTGGAAGAGCCACAAAGGAGAAGAATCAGTCATGCTTTAAAAACAGTTGTATTGCAGATATGTACAATCAAACTCAAATCCATGTGTGCATTAGGACTTCTATAAGAGTTGAAATTCAGGGCTGGAAAGATGGCTCATCAGGTAAGCGTGTAGGGCACCTCAAACGGTTTATAAGTCAAACTCAAGTGACCAGACACCTCTGGCCTTCTGCAGGTACCTGTAACCATATGCACATACATCTACATGCTCACTCACATATACACATAATTAAAATAAGTACTAAAAAGAAAAATTTGATTTTCTAGACAGACTACTTTGCACCTCAGCTATGATAGTAATTAGTTCTTTGTTAACCCTAACTCTTTCTAGAATAACTGCTAATTCAAAAGAAGGTCATATATTTTGAAATATTCAATTTTAATATAATTATAATCTATTAGAGGCATTTGTATATATTTTTATGAACCTAGTAAGAATACAGTGCCATGGTATAATATTGTTTTATTCTTAATATCTTATTATAAAAGGGAATAGACTCTATAACAAACCTTACCCTTTGTTCTTTTAAAATCTTCCATCTTGGTCCCTTTTCAGCTGTCGTTGTTATAGTTACAAATAAATATAATGCTATATATATTCTTTTACCACACAATTTTAATGTTATTGCAAGAATTGTTAATAATTATGATATTAAAAGGGAATATACAAAGATGTTTCTAGACTAATTTTTGAAAATGTAAGTGTACATTTTGCTAAAGGAATGAAAGAGAATTGTTTGATTAACTGACACTCAGAAATCATTCCTGAGCAATCTGTTAGAATTTCTTTCCCTTCGCAATGTTTTCTGTTCTGTGTTATCAAGAACTATGAATCATAATTTCTGGCAGCTAAAATCAAAGGGGGTGAGAGTCTATTAGCATCCTAAAAATATGCATGCCCTAATGCTCTCTTAAAATATGTCTGCTCAGAGATGTTGCAGATTTTCTCAGCCAAGCAAAATGACATTAACTAAGACCCTGGCATGAAGACTTGCTTATTTTAGTTTGCTTAACAATGTAAACCATAGCACAAAAATATTGCTACTCTGTGGCACATAAGTTCTTCTCTCACACTCTGACCCATTGCTTGTTAATATCACATGATAAACGATCAGATCACTTGTGATCACTAATTATTTTGATCATTCACTTACAAAGACAAACTAAAACCATTTTAGAATTTGTTCTTTTCTAAAGAGCAGGCCTTCTTTCTGTTATAAAGGAGTCTGGTTTAAATCACTTAGATGAAACTAGAAGTAAGGGAGAGCAATTAATAATTTAAATCAAGACAGTGTAATATGTCTACATAAGTAGCTGATAAATTTCTGGAAAACTCAAAAGTGATGCTAATGTTTCTTGCATTCTGCAGTCCATGAGGAAATTTGACTTTATTTGCCTTGTTCTCAGGAAGGTTTACTACAGGAATCCAAAAGGATTTCCTACCAATGTCTGACAGAGTGTTTCATTGACTCTGGGTATGGGGAAGGGAACACAAGCCAGATCTAAGCCAAAGGAGGATGCATGTTTTTCTGATGCTCAGGCAAAGGCCTACTTGATGTGGGATTCCCCTCTGTATGCTGTGATTACCATTAATGAATAAAGAAAACTGGCTTGGCATGATAGGGTAGAACAGAGCTAGGAGGGAAAAACTAAACTGAATGTTGGGAGGAAGAAGGAGGAGTCAGGGAGAAGCCATGGAGCTGTCACCAGAGACAGACATGCTGAAACTTTGCCAGAAAGCCACTGCCATGTGGTGATAGATGTATTTCAGATAAATAGGCATTCTCCAAACCTTTCAACAACTGCAGAATATGGCATTAAAATGTTTTCAAAACTTAGGGCTTTTCATGACAGTGAGACACATCTGCTCCCAGCAGCACCAATTACTTCAAGAGGAAGATAGGCATTGGAGAGGTTCCTTACAGAGTTGGAGAGCCATTTGACAAGAAACTGCTCTTACCTGGACTGCTTGATGAACTGGACACGCAGGAGTCGCAGAAAAATGACTACTGAACTTGTCTAAAGGGAGATGATTCTTGCTTCATGAAAACAACTGCCAGACATTCTGTGGGACACAGAAGAAAGTGACTGATGAACTGCCTTTGAAATTTTTCTGCTTCATGGAAAAGTTTGCTGGATACTATGGGCGTATAGGCTGAATATGGATGCCACAACTTTATAGAAGAATTTTTGGTGACTGTTCAGGTAGCGAGATGTCTCTGTCAATTCTAGAGTTTTGGAAGTTGCTTACAATGTACTTCCTGTTTTCTTAGGTAATATTATAATCTTCTGCAGTCTTTGATGGAATTTAAGAATTTATAGTTATAGTTTTTCTTAGTTATGATAAAAAAAATAAAGTAGATATAAATATTGTAACTATAATTATTGCTTGATGCTTGTTTTGTTATATGTAATTTTACTATATTAAATTAAAACCTTCCTTTTCATTTAAACAGAAAAGAGGAGGTGATATGGGATTCCCCCCTGTGTGCTGTGATTACCATTAATGAATAAAGAAAACTGGCTTGGCCTAATAGGGTGAAACAGAGCTAGGCAGAGAAAACTAAACTGAAAGCAGAGTCATGGAGAAGCCATGGAGCCACTGCCAGAGACAGACATGCCGAAACTGCTGGTAAGCCACTGTCACCTGGTGATACACAGATTAATGGAGATGGGTTAATTAATTTGTAAGAGGTAGCCAATAAGAAGCTAGGGCTAATGAGTCAAGCAGTGATTTAAATAACAGTTTATGTGTGATTATTTCAGGAGTCTGGGTGGCAGGGAAACAAACAAACAACCTCCTTACAACACCTACTACTGCTGAAGAAAGTGGAAAACCGTGAGGAGATGCTTTCACTACACACCAGAGGACAAAGGTTGTGGAGCTGCATCCCCCTCTGCATATGCAGTGTTTTCTTATTAAATAGAAAGCAGCAAATTCATTAAAGGAGCACTTCCACATGTTTTGCTTCATGTAGCTGGTATATTTACAAACTTCTGCAAATGTGCTATGCTGTGAGCAAGATAAAATGGATGTATTTGAATTCAGTGGAAAAAACAATGCGTTTTACTCAATAGCAAGAGATTTGCAAAAAGTAACAAAGAACACAAAGAATTCTGGACACAACCCTGACTATCATATGTGGGAAGAGGAAGACTTGGGAAGAAAGCCAGCCTTCAAAGAAGGCTTAGAGAATACACCTAATTAACAGTTGAGGAAATGGGAAAAAAAATAGTAAGTGACAACAAAAACTCTTAGTGCTATTTTATGCCAAGAAGCCAAATTTAATTTTATTCCATTAGGCCACCATTATTCAAAGATGTCTCTTGAAACGTGGAATTCAATTATGTGATTATTAATATATTCCAAATGTATTTCATGTGAGTATATATATTGCAGAGAAAAATAATTTTGTATTCAAAGATTGGAACCAGCTAGAGAAATGGCTCAGTAGATAAAGCACTTGCCAACAACTATAATATCAAACCATATCCCCAGAACCCATGGAAAAGTCAGGCAAAACTGGTCTTCTCCGAAATCTCAGCAGTCCTGGAGCTAAAAAAGAGGACCTTCTCCCCAGGAAGAGGAGTAGATGACCTGGAATCATTCTGGGTTCAGAACGTCTCAAAATACAAAGTAGAGAGAGATTGAGGAACGTGCCTGACATCAGCTTCATCTGCTTGTGTAAATACACATATGTACAACACACACACACACACAACTTGAAATCTGGACACAGTGGCATTCACTTTTAATTCAAATATTCAAGACAGTCTGAAACCGGTTGATGGAAAGTGTGTCTATGTGTGATTCTGTGTGAGTATGTATGTTCTCTCTCTCTCTCTCTCTCTCTCTCTCTCTCTCTCTCTCTCTCTCTCTCTCTGAAGTTACACTGGGATTTAATCAACTATCCTTCAAGTAAGATATAGGAATGATATTAAAGAGAAGGAATAATTATTTTTAAGTGGGAATGCTTTTTATACTTTTTTCCATTTTCTACATACTTTCTGAATGGTATACATATTCAGAGAGAGGGGAGATAGAAAGTTGCTGAAGGTGTAAATCCTTTTCTGAGGTTCCATCTCTTGACACTGCAGCATTGCTGATTGATTGATTATCACGTATTTACCAGGATTTATGCAAACCATAGCAATCACAAGAAGTCCTGGATGAGCTTGAACCATTTCTTCTGTGGCAGAAATAGAGAGTCCTTAGAGAACAAAGAGAATCTATCAATGGGACATTGTTCAAAGGGTACACATTCACCAATCGGAAGCATCTAATAGCAATATTCCATGTGGTACCAGGTGCAAAACAAATGGAGAACCTATATATTCAGACTCTTTATTAGTGATTTTAAATGTGGTACAGTAGGCATAGAAAAGAATGTAGAAGTGGAAGAAGTGTAAAGGAAAATGGTACAAGGTTAATTTCTTAAACTAAAGGCAATGCCGTGCCTATTAATCATAGAAAATATCATGGTTTAATGTGAGGTCTGGAAGTACAGGAAAACAAAAATAGAATTATAAATAGAATTCAGTCAGGAGAGGACTGACCAAGACAAGATATAAAAGGTCTAAAAACTTCTTGTTTTGCTTTGGAAAGTTTATCAGAGAAAGGGAACCTGAAGAGTTTTGCTAAGACAGTGGAATAACTTTGTGTTTGCAGATTGCTAATATCAAAGCCTTATGTGTGATAGACAAGAACTCTACCACTGAGCTGCCTTTCCAGTCCTTCATCAGTAGGTTTATTTACTATAAACCTGATGACACCATTTAATCTCAGAGACTCAATGTTACTCTATTTATAAACATTTAAAAGCACTGATACACTACTTAGGCACTCAAATTTTTGTTGCCGTTACAGTCAACATTGTTTAACATTGGAAGGTCTTAAACCTTTTCTGCATCTTGGCCTTCCTAATGATTGAAATGTATCATAAGTCTACAATATTCTTGTCCAATTACTTGTCACTCATCAAGGAAATGTTTCTTTTCCACAGATGATCATCATTACAGAAAACTACAAGCAGACAAAATGTAGAATTGTGGACCCCAACCCAAATGGATACATCTATAATGAAATTCCTATACCAAAGGCTCAGGGATGGTTTCAGAAAAAGAAAGATTTTAAGAGCCAAAAATTCAGAGAGTTGCTGTGAGATTGTATCTCCTAGAAAAGTCAGAGGCTATAGCTATAGAGTCTCACCAACATGACCACTTAAACATCAACTGAACAAGGAAGGCAACTACACACTCTAACATGGACTAGGAAATTGAAGAAGACACCAGAAATGGAAAGATCACCCATGCTCTTGGATAAGTAGAATTAACATAGTAAAAATTGCATTCTTACCAAAAGCAATCTATGAATTCAATGCAATGTCCATCAAAATTTCAGAAAATTCTTCACAGGCCTCAAAACAAAACAAAACAAACAATACTCAACTTCATATGGAAAAGCAAAAAACCCAGGATAGTCAAAACAATCCTTTACAATAACTTCTGGAGGCATCACAATCTCTAACTTCAGAACCAAAAAAATCACACAGAAACTGTATTATTTAAAACACTGCTTGGCCTATTAGTTCTAGCGTCTTATTGGCTAGCTCTTACATGTTAATTTAACCCATCTCCATTAATCCGTGTATCGCCGCATGGCAGTGGCTTATCAAAGTTTCTCCTAGCTCCAACAGGGCCACATGGCTTCTCTCTAACTCCACTCTTCTTTCTACCAGCATTCAGTTTAGTTTTCCCTTCCTAGCTCTGTTCCCTGTGCAGGCCCAAGACAGTTTCTTTATTAACCAATGGTATACACAGCATACAGAGGGGAATCTCACATCATTCAAACACTCTACTACTGAGCTACAGTACTAAAAACAGTCTGGTATTGGCATAAAAACAGACAAAAGGACAATGGAACCAAATCAAAGACCCAGATATCAATCCACAAAACTACAAGTACCTGATTTTTGACAAAGAAGCAAAAAGTATAAAATGAAAAAAGAAAGCATATTCAGCAAATGGTGCTGGCATAACTGGATATCAAAATGTGGAAAAATGAAAATAGAATCATATCTATTGCCATGCACAAAACTCAAGTCCAAATGGATCAAAGACCTCAACATAAAACCAACCACACTAAACCTCATAGAAGAGAAAGGGGGAAGCACACTTGAAGTCACTGGCCCTATAGAATGGGAAAAGATTTTCACCAACTCCACATCAGACAGAGGGTTGATCTCCAAAATATGTGAAAAAAATTTTTAAAAAATCAAGAAATTGGTCATCTAAAGAACAAATAATTCAATAAAAAATGGGTATAGACCTAAACAGAGAACTCTCAACAGATAAATCTAAAATGGCTGAAAGATACTTAAGGAAATCCTCAACATCCTTAGCCATCAGAGAAATGCACATCAAAACAACTCTGAAACTCCATCTTACACCTATAAGAACAGCCAGCACCAAAAACACTGATGACAGCTTATGCTGGGAAGGATGTGGGGTAAAGGGAACACTCCTGAAGTGCTGGTACAATTGGAGCACAAACTGGTACAGTTGCTTTAGAAATCAGTACGGCAATTTCTTAGAAAATTAGGAAACACCCCACCTCAAGACCCAGCAATACCACTTTTGGGTATATACCCAAGGACTGTTCAATCCTATCACAAGAACATGTGCTCAACTATGTTCATAGCAACCTAAATGCCCCTTGACTGAAGAATGGAAAAAGAACTTGTGGTAGGTACATTTACATAATAGAGTACTTCACAGTGGAAAAAATGACATCGTGAAACTTGCTGGCAAATGGATGGATCTAGAAAACATACTGAGTGAGGTAACCCAGACCTAAAAAAAAATAGTTATAATATATATTCACTCATAAGTGGCTTTTAGACATAAAGCAAAGAAAATCAAGCCTACAATTCACAATACCAGAGAAGCTAGACAACAAAGAAGATCCTAAGTGAGATATACATGGATCTCAAAATTGTAACAATATATAAAAATACATTAATCAAAGTTAGACATGTATAGTGTAATATGACAAAACTATCTTTAATTTGTATCAATATACAAAATATCATAAATAGAACTAGAAATATACACAGTATGGTAAAAAAAAATTTAACATTTGTATACAAAAATATTGTAAACAGAAATAGGAACATACATGTGACAAATACAATTTTGAATTTGTACGAATATATAAATTATCTTAGGAGAGTAAAAATAATTTTATGGGGGGGGAGGGTAGTCTGGCAGTGGAATCAGAACTTATCCTGGGTGTATGAACTGACTTTTTAGAGCCCTTTCTCTATAGAGGGATACCTTGCTCAGCCTTGATACAGGGTGGAGAGGCTTGGTTCTGCCTCAATTTAGTATACCAGAATTTGCTGACTCACCAAGAGAAGCCTTACCTCCTCTCAGGAGTGTATAGGGGTGGGAAGGGGTGAAGTGAGGACAGGAGAAGGGGAAGGAGGGGAAACTCAGACTAGTATATAAAAATAAAATAAAGTAAAATAAAATAAAAAGAGCTGAAAAAAAAGGTAGGCATGAGCCAGAGAATGAGCCAGTAATCCTCATTCCTCTGTTGCTTCTGTCTTGATATCTGCTTGAGTTCTTACGTTGACTTCTCTCAATAATGAATTTGTGGCATGGAAGTATAAGACAAACTTTCCATCCCAAGTTGCTTCTGGTCAGAGTGTTTTATCACAGAAATATAATGAAACTAGAACACTTAGCATGCATGAAGCTCTGGGAGCAATCCCCAGAGCACACAAACACACACACACACACACATACACACACACACACATAAATGGATGTGGTGGCAGAAGTAAGAGGATCAGGAGATAAAGGTTACCTTCAGCTACATTGAGGAATTCAAGACCATTCTAAGTTTCAAAAGATCTTGTCAAAAACAAAACAAACAAACAAAATCACAATAAACAAAAAACTAAGCATGTTTCAAGTCTTGGGGAATATGGTGAATAAATGATTTAATTTTCAAATTCTTGCTCCCTATTCTGTTTTTCTGTTCCTAGAATGGAATGGACAAACCAGGTCCAGCAGTATCAAACATCAGACAAGGAATGGAGATAAAAAAAAATTTCACTGAGTATATTGTTTCCAATTGTGAAAAAGTAAGATTATAAGAATAGGTATTAACACAGCTGTACAGAGATATTTATGCTTTTTCATACCTGATACTTCCAGGTCCAAATGACAAAATACTCTTACTATCAACTTGAACAATAATCCGATTCATAAACAGAGATAGAATCCTATTGGCTAAACCAAAAGACAACTCCTTTTTCTTAGTTAGAAATAAAATAGAGGCATGAATCAAAGCATGTTGACTGACCTATAGTTTTTCCACCTAAACTAAAATCTCAAATTTTAGCACGTCATAGACTCCTTGAAAGCCTAAATATCTCCTCTGAAAAGAAAGACAAGGCTATTTGCCCAAGACAGCCCAAGAAATAGACCTGAGATCTAATTTTTTATGAAAAGTTAAGAGTATTATTTTCAAAAAGCAACTGCAAAGGAATGAGAAGCACTTGACATTTGATCCCTTTCTCTCAGTCACCAAGTAACATAGGCATTTCCTGGGAACTCACTAGCCAAACTGGCCAGGGAAGCCTGCAAGCTATTTTCAGATTGTCATTCTCCCTCTTCTCCTTCAAAGCCAGTTCTATATTAGATTATCTGCTATGGTGTCTCCACACTTTCTGACCCCATCCACAAGGGAATAAGCAGAACATCCTGACACATCCCACTTTTCTCCCTCCTGTGGATCTCCTCACTCCCCTCTCTCCTGGCCTATTTCCATCCCAAGTGTCAATTCTCAATACCTAGAAACTTGTTCTGCCAGGATCCTAAAGTGATCACACCCTCAAGATAGCAGATGCATTCCCTGTCACCCCATAGCCACCACACCCTCCTAAGAATCCGAAAGAGCAAAGGAAACAGAGAAATGGGACACTCACCCAGTGAAAACAAGATCAGATATCAAGCACCTAAAATTACAAATCAACTCAAACCCAAATACCCGGACACCAGAATAAAAACACAATCAATAATAGCCAGGACTATGTCTCCATTTGAGCCCAGCAACCCCACTACAGTAGACTGTGCGAAATGCAGTCAATGTAGCTGAAACACAAAACAGTGTCTTTCCTCAAAATAGACTTTATGACTATTACAAACAATGCTGCTATGAACATAGTTGAGCATATACTTTTGTCATATGATAGGGCCTCTCTTGGGTATATTCCCAAGAGTGGTATTGCTGGGTCCAGGGGTAGGTTGATCCCGAATTTCCTGAGAAACCACCACACTGCTTTCCAAAGTGGTTGCACAAGTTTGCATTCCCACCAGCAATGGATGAGTGTACCCCTTTCTCCACAACCTCTTCAGCAAATGCTATCATTGGTGTTTTTTATTTTAGCCATTCTGACAGGTGTAAGATGGTATCTTAAAGTAGTCTTGATTTGCATTTCCCTGATCGCTAAGGAAGTTGAGCATGACCTTAAGTGTCTTTTGGCCATTTGAACTTCTTCTGTTGAAAATTCTCTGTTCAGCTCAGTGCCCCATTTTATAATTGGGTTAATTAGCCTTTTATGTCTAGTTTCTTGAGTTCTTTTTTTTTTTACTTTACAAATATGTTAACAGTCCTTAAAGAGGAACTGAAAAAAATCCATTAAAGAAATCTATGAAAATGCAGTGTAGGAAATGAAGAAAACAGCCAAATAAGAGAGTGTAAATAGATCAATAAAGACAACCCAAATTTAGGGAAATCTGGATCTGAAAAAAATTAGGAACTCAAGCAGGAATCTCAGAAACAAGCCTCACCAAAAGAATGAAAGACAGAAGAGAAAATCTCAGGCATTAAATACAAGATAGAAGAAATGGATACCTAGGTCAAAGAAAATGTAAAATCTGATGAAGAGAGAGACAGAGACAGAGAGAGAGAGACAGACCGACAGAGAAAGAAAACAAGGAAAATCCAGGCACAAAATTTCCAGAAAATATAGGACACTGAAAAAAACAAATCTAAAAATAGAGGCAGGAGGAGAAATCCAGGTAAGGCACAGTAAATATTTTAAACAACACCATATATGAAAATTTCCCCAATTCAAAGAAGGAGATGCCTATCACGGTACAAGAAACATACAGAGCTCAAAATAGGGTGCACAAAAAAAAGGAATTTCCTTCAATGCATAATAACCAGAACATTAAACATACAGAACAAAGAAAGAATACTAAAATCTGCAAAGGAAAAAGACCAAATAACATATAAGGGCCGACCTATTAGAATTGCACCTGACTTTTCAATGGGAACACTAAAAGCCAGGAGGACATGGATAAATGTTGTACAAACTCTAACAACTGCAGAATCCAGTCCAGACTCCAAACCCAGCAAAACTTTCTATTGCAATAAATGGAGACAGAAAGACATTGATTGGGAAAATCAAGTTTAAGCAGTATCTGTCTGCCAATCAGATCCTACAAAAAGTGGTATAAAAAAACATCAAACTATAAAGGTTAACCACACATTAGAAAACATAAGGAATAAATACTATCAGACCAGCAAACCTACAGAGAGGGGAACAAACACACACCACAACAACAAAATAACAGAAAGCAACAAATACCACCCACTGGTGTTTCCAACACCAGTGGTCTCAATTATCCAATAAAAAGAAATAGTAAAAACACTACTACAGCTTAAATTGCCTAAAAAATCTCACATGGTGATAATGGGTGATTTCAATACAGGGCAGCAATGGGATATCCAAGAGGAGTTTCAGTGAGCTTATCGATAGATAGTAGCAGAAGCCAGAAGCCTCAAACCAGATAAATGACTTATTGCAATGAACATTTGCAAGTAAAGATGTATAGACTGAAGGGTATATACTATGTGACTCACTGTGACACACGGCAAGATTTTGTTTTGTTTTGTTTTTTGTCTTTTTGGAGGGCTTGGGGGTTGTTAGGGCAGAGGGTAAGTACAAAAAGACCGAGAAATGAGTGGGATTGAGGTGCATAATATGAAGTCCACAAAGAATCAATAAAAAATTTAAATAATAATGGTAATTCTCAGATTCTCATCCTTAATTGTAACTAAATGGTCAAACTCCACCTTTAAAAGCATATTGCAATCTCTTGATCTTCCTGCCCTTCCTAGATGTTCCAAGACACTCTCTCCCTCTTGAGATCCTGCTTGGTCATGTAACGTGACATATCCACAGATTACAATGAATGGACTACATTAGATGGCCATTATTCTGCGTACCACAGGCACTTTTAAAACTTTTGTACAATGTGCCTTTTATCATATAACTTCTCAAAAGACTAAGCAGCATTGATTCGATTTAGGAGGTCAGTTATATTATGAGGAGTCACTGAAGAGACCTTATTTGGGATTATTCGTAAATATATAGGATCACAAAAAAACTCATAAAAGACATGAAAATACTCCTGGAATAGTGGCAGTCCTACGACTTGGAACTGAAAGGTGAAAAGGAAGTAGCTTCCGTCATCCAAAACAGCCATCAGTTTGAGAGGTTTTCTCTCTATGTGACTTAAAAAAAAAAGTACATCCATTGCCAATCACCAGCCAGACAAGAAGGAAACCAGGGAAATAAAGATGTCCTTGACCTCTCTCCCCTTGGCCTTATATTGACTGAATTCAAACAGAAGGCAAAGGGCAAGAGTGCCTGATTAATGCGACCCATTGAGTTTCGCCTCCCAGGGCACCGAAAAGGGTGAAGAAGGGTAACAGACAAATGCAGAAGGAGAGACAGAAGAGCCTGGGAAGCCCCATTGTTTGCCCTTCATCATCTGTGCTCATCCTTTGTCCAGATGAAAAACACATGTCACTAACATAGGGGACACAGAACCCCATCTGTTGCTACCTTAGCACAGACTCATGGCAACTCAACCATATGCTCACCAAAAACCTGAACCCTCTAAGAAATATCAAAGGAGGGAGGTAAAGTGGGACAAAGAAATGCTTAACAAAATGGTTACCGCTACAGACTTGTAGCAAAGTGGTACCCAAGGTTCTATCATTTGCCAGGATTGTGCCTCTTCTCCTAGCTCCTGAGCTGTTACAGAATGTTCCTGGTGAAGAACTGCAGCCTTTAATAGCACAGATGTATATTCTTAAGATTACAGGATAGTCATAAATTCCCCTCAGCCTAAATGATTACTGGATACGGGGATTATGAAGCATCCTTACAGGTGGTCTAACTTGGAAATAGGAGGTTCCTTCTCCTTTATAAACCAGTAATCCAATCTTCCCTGGGTACCAAGGATCAATCCATCCTAACAATAACAGTAACCACAATTTTATTTTGGGGGTGGGGGAGGCTTAAGAAACATAACTGTGTTCCCTGAGGAAAAGCATATTTATTAAGATTTTTTTATTTTATTAAGATTAAAATATCCAAAGTTATAAAGCCCAAAGACATACATCATGAATAGAAATTTATTGAATGGATTCAGAAGGTGTACTAGAGAAAGACCCATGCTCATATTCAGTCCCTCTCCTTCACTCCTACAGACATGCATTTTAGCTTTGGAATAAACAACATCCTACACGAGTTACAACATTTAAGTATATATCCCACTTTTCGAGCAAGCACTCATTCCACCTCAGGGAGAAGTACACACGGCAAGTATGCAATAGCGTGTCTGTGCCAACACTGCCACATACTTCCTCTGCGACACTGTCTTGCCTCAGCCATGGGTCTGTCTATGAGCTGGATCAGTTCAAGACACTATGTTCACCTTGGTAACTTAAGCCAAAGTTCTGCCTAGCAGATATAGCCATTTTCCACTTGTAAGAAACAAGACAGTACACATCTATTTCCAGTTCTAAACAATCTTTCGTCGATGACCACTGCCATATGGCCCTGTCAGTCAAACACTTCCCACCACTTTGTCTTTGAAAATGACTAAATTAATCCCACGTATTTGGTATCTGTTGGTTGAAAAGAAACAGTGTGGTCTGTGGCTCTTAATGATTCTTTATTCCAGCAAAATCTAATGGGTCAGAGTCAGCATACTATCTCCTACTGCCATTGGTCATCTCCAGGGACAGTTCGTAGAGATGATGCTGTTTTTCCTCATCTGTTTTTTGGATGCTCAACTGAAGGACTCTTCTTGTGAGTCTGTTATACAATATACTCTGTCCATTCCATACCCAGAAGGAATATATTGTAATACATGGATGTATATTTTTTCCACCACAATATTCCAAGGAATCTATGAAATTTCCTCCTCATTGACTCTAGATCACCATTAATTCTACTTAGTATACCAATACATTGTGCTTAGATGGCTAACATCAGATTAAATGCCCAAACTCAAATAAAGTCAACCACATGAACTTATCTCGTCCAATGTAATCTTGTTTTTCCTCCTTGCTTAATAACTTTAGACACTCTTCATATATAAAACAATGGCCTGCTGTCACAACTTGGCAAGATTCTGAAAGCCTTTTGGGTGTGGTCCATTTCCTTACTAATTAGACCTGTATTTCTCTGGCCAGTTTCTACTGTCTAACTCTTTTTACTACAGTAACTCTGTAACCTTAAGCAGATGATGTCACATATATGAGTCTCACATTCCAAAGAAAGTTAGGGAGTAGGGAGATTGTTCAATTGGTAATGTGCTTCCCAAGCAAATGGGAGGGCCCAGGGTCAGTCTTCAGAATCCACATACAAAAAGTGGAGCAAGGTGGTGTGTACTTAGAACCCCAGGGTTAGGGATATGAAGACAGGCCGATCTGTGGGGGTTTTGCTAGCCAATGAGAGACCCTCGTTCTTAAGTAATGACATCCTAAGGTTAATCTTGAGCTTCCACACATATGCCAAAAAATGTGTATTTTCATAAGTATAAACCAAAATAGGAAGATAATAAAATCTATTTCATAGGGATAATGTATTTAAAAAATTGGCAATTTAAGCAAAACTCTACTAAGAAGTTTTTTGGACACAAGAAGCCCAAAACATTGTAGCATTCCCCAGCTTTAAGGGTTAGACCTGAGCAATGTCTGTACACACAAACAAAAATTCTGAATAAAACATTGTTGCAAATATAAATGCATAAGGAGATATTAATATTGAAAATCTAATCTGTTTAATTCAAACAACTATACATGGGGTAGACACTCAAAATATTACTTGTGGAATTAAATTCTAATCTAAAGTTTTAATCTATAAAATCGTCCTTGGAGTTTATTCTCCTTCAAACATCTATATCTAAAGAAAATATTCTATAGGACTTCCAGATATGCTAGTAAAAGACAAATGCATCATAAACTGATATTTTAACTGCTCATGAGTGGGACTGATGCTGAGCCTAGAGTCTACTTAACAGGCTTTGTTTTCCATGGAAACCTTCCTTTCCGTTGACATTGACAATTAGATTCTGTATCTCAGCTCCAATGGGGTAATTATGTCCAACTCAGCCTGGGAGGGCGGAAGTGTTCAGTAGAGAGCAGTTGTCCTTGCTCACAAGGAAACAGAACAAGAAGGATAAAGGGTACTCCCTGAAGTCATGCTACTTTGAGAATGGCAGACTTCTTACAGAAGAAATCCAGTAGGGAAATGAATGCTAGGGAGCTGCATTCCACCTTCTATAGCAGAAGTCAATGGAAAAATAGTAAAAACAGACAGCAGAAAATTCATTTCTTCATGGACGTGTTTGCTTCCCTATTGCCTGGGAAGAAAGCAAAAGCAAATGGTTTCTCCACATGTTTTAATTAAGTTGTTGGGGAACGCCCTTTGTAAAAGCTGATGCCTTCAGTTGGGATGCTGATGCAAATTGGGCTAAGAACCTACAGTTGGGGAATGGCCATATGTATGTTTTATGCAGGCTTTGGGAAGCAACTTTCTTAATAACAAAAAGGTGTAATATCCAAATTCATACTTTAGAGTCATCTATTAGAAATTTATTCACCCCAAATACTTCTCCAATGTGTAAAATCGAGATACAAAACACCCATTCTATAATGTGCTTCAAGATGTAACAGATGTATTTCTCCATTCTTGTGGGAACCTGTGGATTAGCCTTCCCACATGAGCCATCCCTAGGCAGGGAGATCATTTCCTCCTTCTTTTCCCACCAACTCTGTCGCAATTTTGCAGGATATTATGGGATATTTGCCACAATATGTGGGACATTTTGGTCTCTCCCTGGAATTTTGCAAGCATGCCCTAGCATGGTTTGAAGCAGAAACCAAGATATTTGTTTCATATGGTGAGAGCTAACATAACATAATACTTCAGGACGGGACCAGGAGCTTGCCTTCCTTTTCCAAAGCCATTAGCACTGACAGTTGCATCCCATTTATTTAGTCAAACTGCAAAATGGAAAGGCATAACCATTAGCTACAGATATCCCTGCTGATTTAACAGCACTAGAGATTGCAACATCATATCTCGATGCTGGCAGGAAGCAAAGGAAGCTGGCAAATCTATACAAAAGTGGATTCTCCTTTTATGAGAAGTTTAATCTCTGCCATTCTGTTTACTGTGAGTAGCACAAAGTTCGAGGAACAGTAAATTGTTCTTGTACTTTATCCATTTGGTGGGCCTGGCAAAAGCAGATTAGAAACTGTCTACTTCTCAACAAGAACTCAAATTCTTTAAAAATTATAGCTTTTATTTCATCAATTGATTTATAAATCAGCTTTCTCTTGAAGAATTATAACTCAGCTCAGGGGTGAAATGCTTTCTGATCATGAAAACACAAAAACCCCAGTTTCATAAAACCCCAAATTTTAGGAAACACACTTTGAAGTCTTTAAGAAATAACAATCCACATAAAGTGTTTTTGTAATTATTATTTGTTTTTATTTCTTATCTGCAAGGTGTTTTGTAGTGTATTCTATTTAAAATATACCAAAATACAAAAACTTTTTGGGTGTATTTAAAAAGGATATATTCAATAAAAGTGATTTGATGAACTCCAAGTCATTGTTTATGCTTTGACTCTTGCGATAAATCTATGAGTCCCAGGCCTTATAGGATACAACCCTATTAAATAACCAGACAGACTTGCCAAGGCAATAGGTCCTCACATCACACTGTAGTTGGTCAGAACATGAGATCAGCTGTATATTAGCACAGGGACAATTCTGTGGGTACACCATGAGTTCAGGGGCAATCTTACAGATTTCTACCATCAGCACTATCCAAACTGAAAACAACAGCCTGTGGAACTCTGGCAGAGGTGTTTGTGAAAAGAATCTTAAAACACACCTACAAAACACCAACAAAGACTAACGAAAGTCTTAGTGTTCTAAAGAAACAAAGTGAAGAAACAAAACCCTCTTTCCCTCAATTCTCATGTTCTCTAGCGTGTACAAAATGTTCTCTTTGTTCTCCTCCCTCTCGCTCATCAACCCAGGCCACCATCCTTGTCTTTTATATCTATTCCTTATAAACCCACCCAGCCACACAAGCTGAAATTAGCTTCCAAGAACTTACCATGATACTGAATTTAACAGGCATGCTTCCAGGCTAGTCTTACTTGGCCTCTAAGCAACACAGACAACTTGCTCTCTCCTTGAAGCATTTAATTCCTTCTGTGTTATAAGACATGATTTTGCCAGTTCCCTGTCTACTCTGGCCATTCCTGTAAGAGGCTTGCTCCCTTCTCCCTACGGACATAAATGAAGATATAAGTTTTCATTTTTTAAAGTTTGCTTTTCTTTCTTTCTTTTTCTTCTTCCTCCCTTCCTTTTTTCTTTGTTTTTAGTCTTTTTTTGGAGATTTTTTTTCATATAACACATTATGATCACAATTGCCCCTCCCTCACCTCCTTACCATGCAGCTACATACCTTCTTTCCCTCCCGTTTTAGAAAGCAGGCCAAAAAAAGCAAAACTATGAGAAACACAGACACATGGAAAAAAACACAAATTCAGAAATCAAAATAGACAAGAAAAAGACTAGTAATATAAAAGAAATCCCAAACAAAGCAATATGAGACCAAAAGAAAAATCTCCAATAGTATCATTGAGACACGTTGGCCATCTACTGCAGGGCATGGGGTCCCCTAAGTGTTGTATGTATACCCAGTGAGACTTCATAGAGAAAACTGATTTTTCCATTGCAAGTGGTTGTCAATTGAAGATGGCTTCTTGATTAGAAATGGGAGCTGTTCACTATCTGATCTCAGTACTGGCTCCCCATCTAACCTAGACCTGTGCAGACCCTGTGCCTGCTGCCACAGTATCTGTAAGTTCATCCACACATCAGTCAGTCCAGCTATGTCAGGGAAACACGGCTTAATTGGTGTCCTCCATCCCCTCTGGGTATTACTGCCTTTCCACCTCCTTTTCCACGGGGCTACCTAAGCCCTGATGAAGGCTGTGATGGAGACATCCAAGGGTCCTCACTCCCTGGTTGTTATTCAGTTGTAGGTCTCTGTATTAGTTTCCATTCCCTGTTGGGGGAAGCTTCTCTGAGGAAGGCTAAGCGAAAGGCTAATCACTTCAGAGGGTTTGAGTCCACGATCACAAAGCAAGAGGATAGTGCCGAGGAACACCCGAGAGTGCACCTTTGGATCCTAGAGTATGTCCCAGTCTTCCCTCAAGCTCTTTGAAGCCTAAGATCTTGGTCAAGTTTGACAGTGATCCACATCTTAGGCTTAATTCTGCTTTCTTTACAATTCTAAGAAGTTCCCATTAAGTTCGACTTTGTGTTATCCATCTACTACTGGGCATGGGAGCTTGTCTAGAAATCTCCCTAAAGATCGCTCTGATTTGAGTATGTTCTCAAATTTCCTGTGCAAGAAACTCAACCCACAAAGTCCTAAGTTATGGTCTTTGAGATGGGAAACTGGAAAGTAATTCAGCTGTGGGTCCCATCAGTGTCTTTGTATAAAAGCAGTCTCGCTCTAGCAAGCCCTCTGAGATGCCGTCCACCACATTATACTGTAACAAGAAGGGATACCAGATGCTGAGCAGATGCCAACACATACTCTTGGCACTTCCTAGCATACAGAACTATAAATTAATGTTTCTAATCTTTATCAATTAATCGGTATTGGGTATTTTGGTATAGGAACAGAAAATGGATAAATGGCAGTTTTTTTAATTAAGATAAACCACAATTTTTGAGTCCAGATTAACAATATCAGGTTACTAGCTGTAGTGATCTGTTCAGTTGGCTGCTCTATGAAATTTTGTATTTAGTATATGTTGAAGTGATCTGTTGATATTTTTCTATTTTAAACTTGTTTTACCCCCAGTATTTCCTGATAGTATAGCAAAAATTGATCCAGCTATACACTCTAGAAACCTAGCGTCTCTGGGTAGTCCTGTTCCTTCAACCATTTCTCTTTTGCACGTTTACGTAGCACACTTCCTGCACACTTCCTCAGTTCCTCTACGCTCTGTCTCTACCTGTCTCACTCAAGGTTTCTCTATCAAATGCACTCCCTCTTGTATCAGTCACATCTGTCCACAGCTGCCATGTCCACGAACTCTTCCATTAAGGCGAATTTGATAATTTGATAATTCCCTGAGTGGGTCACAGTCCCCATAATATGATCTTATTAAAATAAAATAAAATTAACGTGTATCCTGATTTGTGTCACAATTTACAATATAAAATTTTTCAGTGCCACCATGAGATTTATGTACGTAAGTGATCTGTTTCCTGATGTCTGTGAGGGTCTATTTCATTTACCATGTTAATCTTTGCTTCAACATGTTGTAGGTGCTGCGTTGATATTGGGATAATAAATGAGCAAATAAATGGCATACTCGAGAACTCTTACTAAATGAAGACAGAGACTTCTAAAAGCACTGATCAAGCAAAGGACAGCTAACGAAGTGACCAAAGGACCCGGCATTACAGTGTACACTGACAGTAGTGATGATAATGGATGACTGACAGCAGTGGGAAACCTCCTAGACAAAGTGCCTGTAAAGTCTTCATCATAACCCTAAGTGTAATAATCCTGTCCCCATTTTATGAGGACGATGAAACCCACAACAATGAAGGTGATTTGTGTGATTACTGTCATTAAAATTTGAAGACCCTCCCAAGCACGTTTTTATTATTTTTATCTATGAGGTAGAGGAATGATTCTTGTTCTTTCGTTAATCCAATAATGCTAAACTTTGTATGTTTAGTGCCCTTGAGGGACTTTGCTGACCTTTCATAATGAGCTCACTAACAAACATTTCCAATAATTTAAACGCATTGTTATTTATTATCAGTAAGTGAAATTTCATTCTTTGTTACTATAAAAGGATGGCCCTGTGCCCCCATCAGGTGTGGTGGTCTACACCTGCTACCCTAGCACTGAGGAATCTGAGGCAGGAGAAGCATCAGTCCAAGACCATCCTAGCTTACAAAATGAGATTGAGGCTAGCCTGGGTTGCTCTGTGTCAGAAGGGAGGAAGGGAGGAAAGAGGGAAAGAGAGAGAAAGGAAAAAGGGGGAAGAAAAAGGGATCAAGGAAGAAAGAAAGGGAAAGAAGAAAGTTACTTGAATTTCTTAGTGTAGTGTATTCTGTAAAATCCTAATTTCTTGCTCAAGTTAGACAAAATATTTTTTTGATTTTTTTTTACATCAAGACAGATATTCTTTTTCTAAAGCAACACCACACAAACTTTAATAATAGATCTGCTATGGAGAAGAAAAGAAATATACTATGATTATTGCACATAATACCTAATACATTTTCCAATATTAGTTACTCAGAAGTCAGCTATAAAAACATAACTTAAAACATCATGACATTCAGAACATACCATAAATAATAATTATTCCCTTTTTGAACATTCACCTTAACGGACCGCTTATATTTTCCTATGGCATACCTCCAGTTTAGCAAGGCAAAATAAATGCTAGCAAGCTGAAGGCTCATTTCCATGATATAAAATAATGGTTGTCAAATATAAGTGTCAGAAAAGATGTCTTCAATTCTGACCAGCAGTCCATTATAATAGTATGTTCCAAGACATTGATCTGAATTTGCCCTGATCCACACAGCATTCGTACTATACAAATTATCTTATATGAACCTTCTGTCACCTAAATCTTTAGAATATATAATGAATAATATCAACTATTTGGATAAACCTGTGAAAATGACAGCTGATCCTGTTCTAGGAAACGTGTCAGTCTCTCTCACGAGAAGTCATGCAACACCAAGACCTAATGATGGCTTTACAACTGCTTTCCAGCATATTTTTACATTGCATGCATTTTCACTTCCAGCCATGAATCCAGTACTTAACAAGACAGAAAATTAATAATTCAGCTGAACATGTTGAACCAGGTAATGCAATCAGCTCCCCCGATGAACGAAGTTTATTTTCTAGACAGACATATTAAGTCATCTGCTACTATGACCACGTCAGCTGGGATTGTGCCACACTGAGGAGTACAATAGGCACGCACCTCACAAGTGCTCCCTTCTGGGGGTGCAGGAGACCAGGAGGCTCGGATTTGGGGAGGGGGGAGGGGGAGCTGACACTCCATGTGTAAGTTGTTCCATTGTATCTTGCTATTACAGCACATATGGCTGGTACCATACTGATCTGAGATCCCTCCCACACATAGGAATAAGCAGAAAAAGTGAGGAATTAAGTGTTAGCCTTCACTTTGAGTTTCCTGACTTTGGAGGCTTTCTCCAAGAGTATTATGTAAAAGTTGTTAATTTCCTCTTATAACAGTTTTTTTTTAATGGAAGAAATTCCTCATGGAAGTGCGAAGGAGACGGCATGATAGATAGTGAAGGTTCTAAAGACGTGCAAACACTTATTTGTGGGCTTTTTAATGCAGATTATTCAAAAACTCATCAAGGACTTTGAAACACTTTATAAACCAGACTATAATTGTATTATTTTAGACAATTAGAAACTTCCCTTAAAATGAAATTTGGTATTGATATTTACCTAGCAGGTTATAATAATTCTACCAAGGCTTTTTATTAGATTATATATTAATATTTAGAAATTATTCTAAATAAATTATATCTGTGTACCATTAGATATGCTTTAGTTTCCCACAACATCAGGTTGCCAGGCATCTTGCATATCTAGAATGCACAAAAAAAATTTTAAAAAAAGAACAAGAAATCAAATCAGCGAATAAGACAAATATATGAAGTTATCAAAAAATAAAATACAAATGGAAAATAAATACATGAAAAGATGTTCAACATCACTAGCCTTAGACAAAGGCAATGAAAACATTGATCTTGATGTTTCTTCTGATATGAAACATCTGAGGAGCTATTAGCATCTGATAGTCACTTGAAGGGGAGCTAAGTCTCTCTAAGGAAATGTCTCCTAGTATATTGACCACACTCCTGGGAAGTCCCCACTCCCAGGCGTAACTGGGAAACACAAACTGCACTTGATAGGAGGAGAAAAGGAGAAACCTCAAAGTTGGGTGAGTTGGGTATAAGATATAAGCAGCCACTGGAGAAGCAAGATGTGAAATGACAAGCCACGAAAGTCATGGCCAAATATAAATAACAGAAATAGATTAATTTAAGTTACAAGAGCTAGTTAATAATAAGCCTGAGCTAATAGGTCAAGCAGTATTAATTATTATTAAGCCTCTGAGTGGTTATTTTAAAAATGACTGAAGGACCAGGCAGGATGAGAAACCTCCAGTTATAAATAGCATACCAATGTGAGGCTCTCGAATTTCCATAGAACCGGAAAGGGCTTTGCTTTGGTTTGGTTTTAAGGTTCTAAACACACAGAAACAGAGCCACACTGGGCTTTCTAGTCTCTCATGCTGACCACAGTACAATGATGTATTTCCCAATAACTGCTTGCAAGGTGGAGTCAGCTGCCAGCTGCTATGAACTAAGCAACATGGTGTGTTTCCATAGTCTCACACAGGCCTAGGTACAGAGAGGTTAATCAGTCACACACTGTGTGGTGGATTTCACTTTTACACATACAGACAAAAAGGAAGTTTGTGAATGGGCTGCATGCTACCTGATGGCAGCATGGGAAGGGGGGTAAGTGTAATGCTCATTGCTACCTCTGTTATGTTGAAACATCAAAAGCCAAGTGCAGTCAGAACCCCAGGAGTGTGGCTTTAGTCACATTCAATTGTCCTGTAGGACAGTTTCAAGAAGAGGACCAAGTTTCAATCAAGTGTGGATTGAATTTTGTTGACAAATTCCACAACAGAGAAATGCCAAAGGACTTTCATTGCATCCATCCCACTGCCGTGAATGTGAAGAGCAAACATTTTAGATTTCTGTAGAAGATGAGAGAACGAGAAGATGGTTTTATTCATCTCTGATAGTTTAACTGAAAAACCTTTGCTTTAATGCATTTAAATAAACAGGATTTGGATTTTGAAAATTAGTATATCACACTCAAAAATTCTCCATTTTCCATTTTATACAGTAATTGCATAACAGATATAGCATGGCAATTGATATAAATATTTTAGAACTCTAATTCTAGCCTACCAGCGTGAAATGATTTATTTACCATCCACTCATGTTTTTCATGTGTTTTCTATCATGTTTCTGTCAATTTTGGCATTGGAGTTTTGATATTACTTGAACATAGGTGAGTAGGTGATTGGTGTAAGAGCATGTTTAGTTTCATCATTGAAGCCTTGTAGGGCTTAAGGAGAGTAAGATAGTCAGGAGAAGTTCACTTAAGGCCATTCCTTATCCAAAAAAGTCCCCAACTGCATATATCTCCAAATGGAGGTTACACAGGGGAAGTGAAAAAAGTCAGATCTAACTCAGAAGTGCTGGTTTGACTCTATTATGAACACTAGTTACAGGGAAAATTGCCCTAAACCAAAGTTTATTCCTCTTTAACAGTGGAAAATAAAGTTGTAAAGTATAGGTTTGGCCCCTCTTTCTGAAAAATATCAGTAATATCTGGATCTTTACATATAGTAATTGACTCAATGAACACACTGGAGGTAAATACATATGGATTAACTTCTCTGTCATGTTTGAAGATGATTAAGGGAAGGAAGCCCTTGATGTAGAATGAACTTGGGATTTTGTGGGGAAACAGCCCCTGGTAACTCACTGGAGATGCTTAATGAACTTTCAGCGCAGGCATGTTGCACATCTTTCTTTTCCATTAATGACCCTGTGGGACAGCCTAGTGGGTATACATTCCTCAGATCTAGTGGCTGCCATCATCCCCCTTCAAGGAAGACCTTGGGATGAAGTGTGGATCACGTGTGCAGCATCGTCCCTGCACGGATCACGAGTAACAAGGGGATAAACCACTTTTCTCATGAGATAACTTGTTTAGAAATAGATACAAGATGGATTTCTAGAAACCTGGGTTTATAATTACAGAAAAATTTTTGCGGTGTTCCTAAATGATTTCAGTTGTACATGTTATGCAAGATAATTCCTAACTGTTGCAAAATAGTTTGGAGAATTTAAACAACAGTGATAGAGAAACAAAAGGCTTGTCTGACAGCCATGATCTGCAGTGAATAGCTTACAGTGGGTGCTGTGTCTTGAATGTACTACCAAAGACTAACCAAAAAATAAAAAAGTGCTTTTGTTTAAAAAGACTTCTCAGTAGCAAGAATTAGAAATACAATCTTTCTTTCAAATTATACTTAGATACCAAATTTTCATCATACAAAAACATCTAGTAGTTCAGAAAATGCATCTGTAATTGGGACAATCTTTGGAAACAGTTTGGCATTTTACCTAAAGTAATACTATAAAATGTTTTAAAACAACTAACTTCCCATCCCAAAACAAGGTACGGTGCAATGAGTTTATATTTTTGTAACTGAAGTGGAGAAGGGAAAAGAAGAACTTTGAAATATTCTTCCAGAGATTGCCTATAAGAGGAAAAAGTAACAACATAGAAAATAAGATGCAGTTCAAAATATGAAGAAAAAGTGCCAAAGCACAGTTCATGTTCTGGTAAAATGGGGATTAGCATGACCAGACGGAAAAGTGGGCTGTGATAATAATACATAAGCCAACTGTGTGAAATCTTCAACACTGGGCTAAAATGCAGCAACAGGGATGATAATTTTGGAGTTGTGAAATGCCACGGTGAACTAATGATAATAGAATTAGCGAAGTACAGATATCAGAATGGATTTGAGTAGAGACACTCAAAGAAGGAAAATCAACTGAGTTGCTAGAGCAGATCTTTCAAAAGGAATTGTCAAGCCTACAGAGATTTCAGTCACCAAATGAATGAAGGAAAAACTATTATTAAAGTATCCGGTCAAATACAAAGAAAAAATCATGGTGTTGTGGGAAAGGCACATATTGAGGACTCAAGCAAATCTGTTTGGTTGTTTATCAATTTTATGATAATATTTATAACACATAATCTCTTTAAACCTTCATTTTCTCACCTGGAAACGACCCTATCACACAAAGTTGTTCTAAGAAACAAATGAGGAAATACAAACAAAATGCCTGAAAATAAATTTGTATGCAATAATTTTTATTATTAGAGGCCAATTGACTAATGTGGAGTTTCATAATTTTCCAAATCAGCCAAAAGTGTCCTTGTTGCTGCTGTTTGCTGACCTTACCAGGCAAGCTCCAGAAAAAGAAACCATGGGACACATTTGAAGAACACCTTCAATAAAATCTTGCAAAAACACAAGTTATTTTCTGTTCTGTTTCTTGTTGTTGTTCCTTTTCAAAGAAACTACAGTGATGAGAGTCAAAATCACGCAGGACAAACCAATAAGATGAAATTTAATGGACATCTGGATGTTAAAAATGACAAAACTTGTTTCTAGTATTGGTTAGATTCCCAAGTTTTCTTGGCTGGTGCTTATGCACTTGTTGTGAAGACAACCAATGCACGTGGGTTAGTTTCTCTACTATGTGCTTTATGTTTATGTAATCATAGGTCTACACATATAGAATGTAGCCTAATAGACGAGTAAAAATCAAGCATATATTTGCTGTGGTAAAACTTTTATCTCCACCTTAATGTAAGACCAATCCCTTCAACGCCTCCAAGTTTAGACACTTTCTTTTACCTAAAACCAATTTTACATAACCACAGAGTTTCATAAATACCAATGCAATATGTCTCCCTTTTGCATATACCAGGTATAAGAAATAATGCAGAATGTTGACACTTGCATCTAGCTTTTAATTCTTGACACAGTGCTGTGAGAAGCATTTATATTGTCCACTTTATTACTATAAAATAGTTTGTTGTATAAATGTGCTATCATTTGTACTTTGGGCAACAGATGAATGTTTGAATAAAATAGGAAATACTCACTCAGTTTTATGTAGACATATTTTCATTTAATTTAATAAAAACCCTTGAGATAAGGACTATAACATGTATGTGTTCAACCTTACAAGAAAACCCAAAGTGAGAACACTAAAAATGTTCAAGCACTCGAGTTGCTCCCTCGTTCAGCATCTACTGTCACAAAAATAAAGCTATCACTATATATATATGACAATTGATTAATATCAGAACATATAAGTAACTCAAACAACAAAGAGACAAGAAAAACAATCCATTTTTCAAAATTGGGCCTGAGCCCTGAACATAGAATTCTCAAAAGAAAAAAAAAAAGACTAAAAAAAAAATCTCAAAATTTATCCCTAGAAATTATGGAAATGCAAGTGAGAACAATTTTGAGATCTCATTGTACCCCAGGTGAAATGGAAAAGATCAACAAAACAATCAGTAACAAGTGCTGGATGACGTGTGAGGGAAAAGGGGACTTGGATTCTTTATTGGTAGGATTGCCACTAGAGAAATCAGTATGGAAAATTTTCAAAAAACGGGAAGTAAATCTACTGTGTGAAGCTCAACATTCTACTCTACAGAGACTTGCTCAGGCAAATTTATTTCTGCTCTATCCACAACAGCTAGGAAATCGATGCTACACTGTATGAACTGGACATCCAGGACCACAGAAAAATGACTGCTGAACTTGTCTAAGGGTGAGATGGTCCCTCAGGAGTTCCTGCTTCATGAAAGAGTCTGCAGACATTCTGCAGGACACAGAAGAAAGTGACTGACAAACTGCCAATATAGGTGAAACTACCTTTGAAATTTCCTGCTTCATGGAAAGCCTGCTGAATATGATGGGCCTGCAGGCTGAGGATGGATGCTACAATGTTACAGAACTTTGAATGACTATCCAGGCAGTGAAATGTCTCTTCCAATTCTAGAGTTTTGGAAGTTGTTTACAATGCACTTTCTGTTTACTTAGGTAATATTATATCCTTCTGGAGATTTTGATAGAGTTGAAGAATAGATATTTATAATTATAGCTTTCTTTAGTTATGGTAAAGGATAAAGTAGATATAAATATTGTAACTATAATACTTGCTTGATACCCGTTTTGTTGTATGTAATTTTTGTGTTAAAGATAAAACCTTTTTTTCATTTAAACAGAAAAGGGGGGTGATGTGGGATTCTCTTCTGTATGCTGTGAATACCATTGGTTAATAAAGTAGCTGTTTTGGGCCTGTGATAGGGTAGAGCAAAGCTAGGTGGGGAAAACTAAACTGAATGCTGGGAGAAAAAAAGGCAGAGTCAGGAAGATGACATGTAGCCATTGCCAGGGACAGATGAAGACATGTGGCAATATAGAGATTAATAGAAATTGATTAAAAAAAATGTAAGAGTTAGTCAGTAAGAAGCTAGAGTTAATGGGCTAAACAGTGGCTTAATTAATATAATTTTAGTATTTTTTTGGGTCTGAGCCGGGAAACAAACAAGCAGCCTCATTAAAACAAATTGGGTAAGGAAATTAACTAGCAACCTTGTACTACACTCAGAATGCAGTAGTGGCATACATGCCTTAATGGTAACCAACAGGTCTTTAATAGGACTTAAGATCTACTCAACATGAAGGAGATTATGCCTGGTACTAAAAACCTCACCAATGACCCAAAGCTAGTGAAATCAAGGATCTTAAACAAGAACCTACAATTACCTCTTTACTAAGCCAGCATAATCCCTAACTATATTCTAAATATTTCCCTTCTACCCACAGACATATATAGTCTTCATCCCTTGTGAAGAAGGGAGTGTTCTGTGAGGTTGTGTCTCCTAGAGATGTCAGATGCACCCCTAGAGTCTCACCAACACAGCTTCTAAACTTGAGCTGAAAGAGGATGGCAATAGGGGCTGGAGAGATGGCTCAGTGGTTAAGTGCACTGGCTGCTCTTCCAGAGGTCCTGAGTTCAATTCCCAGCAACCATATGGTGGCTCACAACCATCTGTATTGAGATCTGGTGCCCTCTTCTGGCCTGCAGGCATGCACACAGACAGAATACTGTATACATAATAAGTAAATAAATATAAAAATTAAAAAAAAAAGAGGATGGCAATAGACACAAAACCAGGCTGCCTCAACCCTACACCATGAACTAATGAAGCAACTAAAGAATGCTCAGAGAGGGAGCAATAGTCTTCCCAGGGAAAAGCACACTAGTTGCTTGTCCAATACTAAATGCTTAACCCTGAAAACATGCAAGCAAGTAACATTATATAAGACTGAGCAGGTAGTACTTACATATGTAGGAGTACATATACATACACACACATATATACATACATATATATGTATGTAACAACAATTAATGAAAAGCAAGGCCATTAACTTATAAAAATAACAAAGAAAAGTATATGGGAAGGTTAGTGATGTTATACATTCATTCACATGTTTGGTTGGCATATGTACCTTGGCTTTGATGAGCTACACTAATAGTTTGCCTGTTTTTTATTTGGTTGATTTCTATTTTTTATTGAGTTATAAGAGCTCTTGTATGCAGAGTTCTGGATACAACCCATTTACCAAATGTGTTTTGAATATATATTTTTCAGTTTCCATTATCTTCACATTATTTTAAAACAGCAGAGATTTTAAATTTTAATAAATTCTAAATTATAACTTTTTCTTTTGTGGTATCTGTTTTATATCTTATCTAGGAAATATTTGCCTTGCCAATTCAGAGTGTGCTTTTTGCCATCCTTTATTCTAGAATGTTTTTAGTTTGGGGTTCTGTTTTTAAGTCTAAAATACATTTCTACTTCATTTAAAAAATGAATAAAGTAATGGGTTAACTTTAGTTTCCAGTACTTTATTGTGTTTGTTTGTACAATATATTGAAAATGCTATGCTCCTCCGTAATGTGTGACTGACAACATATGAATCCATCTCTGAAATCACTGTCATGTGCTCTTGGTCTGTGTCTGACATATTATCAAAATCATACTTGCTAATTTCTACAAAGCTGTGACTCTGTTTATAATGAGAAGTATAGGTTACTCCATTCATGGTGTTGAGATTGTGTGTTCTAGGTCCTTTTCTAAAGATTTTAATTTTCCATCTTAGTTTTAGAATAACCTTGTTGAAATCTACATGATATCCTAATAAAGTCTATGTATTTTTCTTGTCAGTATACAAACTTGGAGAGAAACAGCATTTAGAGAAACACTTCTATAGGAACATGATGTGACTCTTCATTTATATCAGGGCCCACTGAATTTTTAAAACTGGGTTGTATTTTCAGCATTAAAATAAAACAATTTTTGTTTTATTCATAAAAGCCTCATGTTTGTCAACCTTGTTATAAACTGAGTTGCGAAGCACCAATCTATGAGTACAGCTGAGTATCATTAGGAATCATTTCGTTGACTTTTTTTCTACCATAGTTCTCAGAGCCACCTAGACCCGGATTCTTCCATCCCCCCACACATACCTGATCTGTCATGTTCTCATCCCCACCTGTCCCCAGTCTACACACAAAATCTATTCTGTTTTATTTCTCCTTCCCTGGGAGATCCATTCATCCCCCTTGAGCTCTCCTTGTTACTTAGCCTCTCTGGATCTGTGGATTATAGCATGTTTATCATTTACTTAACTTATAATATCTACTTATAAGTAAGTACATATCTTGTTTGTCTTTGGGGGTTTGTGTTACCTCACTCAGGAAATTTCTTTTAGTACCATTGATTTGCCTGCAAATTTCATGATGCCATTTTTTTTAAAAAAAAAAAAAGCTAATTAATAATCCATTGTGTAAATGTACCACATTTTCCTTACCCATGCTTTAGTTGAGGGTCATCTAGGTTATTTCCAGTTTCTTGCTATTATAAAGCAGCTATGAACATAGGTGAGCAAGTGTCTTTGTGATAGGATGGAATATTTTAGGTATATGCCTAAAACTGGTATACCTGGATCTTGAGGTAGATCTATTACCATTTTTTTTTGAGGAACCACACTATATTGAGCTCCACAGTGGTTGTACAATTTTACACTGTCACCAACAGTGGAGGAGTATTTCCCTTGCTCTACATCCTTGACAGCATAAGCTGTCACTTGTATGTTTGATATTAGGCATTCTGACAGGTATAAGATGGAATCTCAAAGTATTTTTGATTTGCATTTCTCTAATGGGAAGGAAGATGAACATTTTTCAATTGTTTCTCAGTCATTTGAGATTACTCTATTGAAAATTCTCTATTTATATCTGCAGCTCATTTTTAATTATATTGTTTATTAGGGGGTTTTGTACCTAGTTTCTTGAATTCTTTTTGTATTTTGAATGCTAATCCTCTATTAGATGTGGAATTGGAAGAATCTTCCATTCTGTACATTGTCACTTTGTTTGAGTGGTGGTGTCCTTCGTGATAGAGAATTTTTTCAGTTTCATGAGGTCCCATTTATTTATTGTTGATTTTAGGGCTTACACTATCTGTATTTTGTTAGAAAAGTGTCTCTTATGTCATTGTATTCAAGGCTGTTTCCCATTTTTTCTCTACCATCAAGTTCAGTGTATTAGATTTTATGTTGAGATCTTTGATCCACTTGGACTTTAGTTTAGTGCAGGTTGATAAAAATGACTCTGTTTGCATTCTTCTACCTGCAGACATCCAGTTAGATCAACACCATTTCTTTGTGTTTTTCTGGGTTTTTTTATCAAAAATCGGGTGTCCATAGGTGTGTAAATGTATGTCTGGGTCTTGAATTCAGTTCCTTGGATCAATGTATTATAGGAGGACCCTCTTGTTTGTCCCAGCTGCCTGGCTAGCTTAGACCCTAAAAAACCACACAAAAACTATATTAATTAAATCACTGCTTGGCCCATTCACTCTAGCTTCTTATTGGCTAACTCTTATATCTTAATTTAACCCATTTTTAGTAATCTGTGTATCACCATGTGGCAGGGGCTTACCTGGTAAAATCCCCAGCATCTGTTTCTGGTGGCTCCATGGTGTCTCTCTAACTCTGCCTCCTTTCTTCCAGCATATCATTTAGTTTTCCCTGCCTACCTAAGTTCTGCCCTATAAATAGGCCAAGGCAGTTTCTTTGTTCATTAACCAACGAAAGCAACACATAGACAGAAAAACCTCCCACACCAATATATCTGTTTCAGTTTCTTTTGTTACTGTTTTATTTTATTTCATGTTTTTATTCATTTATATATTTTATAGCCTCTCCCCATTCTCTTCTTCCAATCCCTTTCTACTATTCCCCTTTCCCACCCCCAAACCCTTACTCTTCCATTTCTATCCAGGAAAGGGTAGGTCTCCTATTAATAAAACATGGCATATCAACTTGGAGTAAGACTAAGCACCTCCCCATGAACTAAGGTTGGGCAAGGGACCCAGAATGAGAAGTAAGATCCCAAAAGTCAGTAAAAGAATTAGAGATAAGCCCTATTCCCACTTTCAGTATTCCCATAAGTGAACCAAGCTAACTTGTCTGTTTTTATGGCAGTACCATGCAGTTCTTATTATTATAGCTCTGTAGTACAGCTTAAAATCAGGGATGCTGATACTTTGGAAGTTCTTTTACTGTTCAGGATTGTTTTAGCTATCCTGAGTTTCTTATTTTACTATAATAAATAGAACATTGTTCTTTCAAGGTCTGTAAAGATTTGCATTTGAATTTTGATGGCAATTGCATTGAATCAGTAAATTGCTGTTGGTAGGAGGACCATTTTTATTTACTATGTTGATCCTACCATTCAATGAACATGGGAAATTCTTCCTACTTCTGATCTCCAATTTCTTTCTTCAAATTCTTGACATTTTCATCATACAAGTCTTTCACTTGTGTGGTTATAGTTACCCCAAAATATTTTATATTTTTATTACTATTGTGAAGAGTGTTTTTCCATGATTTTTTTTATCTGTCTGCCATTTGTATTTAGGAGACCTATTGATTGTTTTATAGTTAATCCTGTATTAGTCACTTCACAGAAGGTGTGTATCAGCTGTAGGAGATCTGTGTTAGAATTTTTGAGGTTAATTGTATATACTATCTGCAAATAATGATATTTTGATTTCTTCTTTTCAAAAAAATTAAAAACCTGGGTTTCTTTTGTTTGGGAGACTTTTAATGAATGCTTCTATTTCCTTGGTGATTATAGATCTATTTAAATTTTTTATATAATCTTGATTTAACTTTGGTGAGGGGTATCTATTAGAGAAATTATCCATTTTTTTAGATTTTTTCAATTTTGTGTAGGAGAGGTTTTTAAAGTATGACCTAATGATTCTTCAGACTGATGGAGGAAGGTCATTGGTTAATTATAATAAAGAAACTGCTTGGCTGGCCCTCATAGGTTAAAACATAGGTAGGAGGAGTAAACAGAACAGAATGCTGGGAGGAAGAGGAAGTGAGCTCAGACGCGACAGCTCTGCTCTGGAGCAGAGATGCCATGCGGCGCTCCCGGGCAGACACACGCGATGAAGCTCCAACCCAGGATGGACATAGGCTAGAATCTTTCCTGTAAGACTGGTGCTCACTAAGACCGGTGCTCACGCTCACGGATTATTAGAGATGGATTGATTGGGATATCAGAATTAGCCAGTAAGGGCTAGAGCTAAAGGGCCAAGCAGTGTTTAAATGAATGCAATTTGTGTGTTGTTATTTCGGGGCATAAGCTAGCAGGCAGCTGGGGTGCTGGGGACGCAGCCCCGCCGCTCCTATCACTACATTGGACTTCCTTGGTGCCTGTTGTTTTGTCTCCTTTTTTGCTTCTGATTTTGTTAATTTGGAAATTCTGTCTCGGTCTTTTAGTTAGTTTGAATAAAGGTTTATCTGTCTTGCTGATTTTCTCAACGAACCAACTCTTTGTTTCATTGATACTTTTTATTATTCTCTTTGTTTCTATTTTATTGATTTCTGTTGGGCTAAAATTTTCTCGGGGCCTGTACCTCAAGGCCTATAGGACAGGAAAAAAAAGCCTGACCTGTACCTCAAGGCCTATAGGACAGGAATAAAAAGCCTGACTTGAGTTCAGGGCCTATACTTCAAGGCCTATAGGACAGAGAAAAGCTTGGTTCAAGTATGAGTGAGTATGACACAGCAAAAACTTGGTAGACACCCCTCTAGTCAGAAGGAGGGTTTGGCTGCCTCTCATTGGCTAACGTTATGGGTGTCACTTACTCTTTATAAGTGGCCACTCACAGTAATAAACTGAGTTCCTGCTTTGACTTGACTCCCTATCATGTCTGATTTTCCTGTGACTTGGGGCTGTGGGAATGGGTAAATAGCACATTCACCCTTCCTGGAAAATAAGGAGGCTCAAGGAAGCCTAGCAATTTCTACCCTCAGTTTGATTATTTCCTGCCCTCTATACCTCTTGGGGGTGTTCAGTTTTGTTTTTTTTTTCTAGAGTTTTCAGATATGCTTTGAAGTACCTAGTATGAGATCTCTCCAATCTTTTTATCCAAGCACTTAGTGCTAGAACTTTCCTTTTTTTTCACAATGTACATTTTATTTTATTTTTTTAATTTATTTATTTATTAAGGATTTCTGCCTCCTCCCTGCCACCGCCTCCCATTTCCCTCCCCCTCCCCCGATCAAGTCCCTCTCCCTCATCAGCCCAAAGAGCAATCAGGGTTCCCTGACCTGTAGGAAGTCCAAGGACCGCCCACCTCCATCCAGGTTTAGTAAGGTGAGCATCCAAACTGCCTAGGCTCCCCCAAAGCCAGTACGTGCAGTAGGATCAAAAACCCATTGCCATTAGAGTATTACTTGGCAGTAAAAAACAAGGACTTCTTGAATTTTGCATACAAATGGATGGAAATAGAACTTTCCTTTTAACACCACTTTCATTGTATCCCTTATGTTTGGGTATGTTGTATATCCATTTTCAATGAATTCTCCAAAGTCTTTGATTTCTTTATTTATTTCTGTAGGACAAAGTTTTCATTCAGTAGAGTGTTGTTCAGTTTCTATGAGTTTGATATCTTTCTGTTGTTGCTTGAAACCTAGCTTTAATCCATGGTTATCTGTTAGGATGCAGGGGGTTATTTCAATTTTCTTGTATCTGTTGATATTTACTTTGAGATTAAGTATAGGTGGGCAGCCTACCTGGACCTCTGAACCTTTTGTGACCTCTTGTAGCACAGGGGGTGTCCAGTTGAGTTTGGTTTCAATTGTTTCCATTCTAACTTACTTTCTTTTTGTTTTTTCAAGGTCAAGAATTGAATCCAGGGTCTTGTACATGATAGACATGTGTTCTATCAGTATAGTTTATCTGTCATTCTTCTTTTTGTATTTCATTTTAAGACAGGGTACGGATAATGCCCAGGCTGGATTTGACCTCATTCAAAGGCAGTTTGGATAGTTTTTCCTTTTTATTTCCTGGTGTGCATGATGTTTATATACCTGGTGTTTATATACCTGTGTGTAACAGGAAGGTCCCACTTGTTCATCCTGCTGCCCAGTTCCCAGTCACCCAGCTAGCTTAGCCCTGAAATAACTACACAGAAATTGTATTAATTAAATCACCACTTGGCTCACTAGCTCTCACTTCTTATTGGCTAACTCTTACAACTTAGTTTAACCCATTTCTGTTAATCTGTGTATTGCCACATGGCAGTGGCTTACCAGGTAAAATTCCCAGTGTCTATCTCTGGTGGATCTATGGCGTCTCTCCTTTCTTCCTTCCGGAATTCAGTTCTGTCTTCTTCACCTACCTAAGTTCTGTCCTATCAGGCCAAGGAAGTTTGTTTATTCATTAACCAACACAAACAACACACAGAGGGGACTCCCACATCACAGGTGTGCACATATGCAGGGTGTAAAAACCTGTATTTACCTGTGTGTATAGTGACCTACAGCTGATGTCAGGCATAATGTTTCCTCACTCTTCCACCTTGTGTCACTATGGCAGGCTCTCTCAGTCAAAACTAAAGCTCCCAAGAAGACAGTTTCAGTCTCACTGGCCAGCCTGCTCTGAGATCCTTAGTCCCGCTCCCTCCAAGGCTAGAATGACAAGAGGGCTACTATCCCAACTCAAAAATTTTTGTGAGTTCTAAGATGCGAGCCCATTCTCAAGCTTTACTAGCAAGCAATTAATGACTGATCCATCTCTTCATCCCAATTTTGGCATTTTTATATACAGAAAAACAATCATTTTTTTTTCATTTTTATAAAGTTAAATTTATTCATCATTCCCTTTAAACATTTTAAGAAAATCATTTATACCTACAGAGGAGGCCATTTATATTTCTTATATTTATATCTACAGAGGGAAATCATTTATATCTTCCTTCCCGTGTCATGTATTTCTTATTTGTCCTTTCTCTCCCTAGGACTTATTTTCTTATGATTAAATAGGATTTGCTAAATTAATCTTTCTCTAAATCTGAAAGCAGTTGAGAGTGATGGTGAGCTTTAGCCTGAGAATCCTCCTTACTTATCCCCCAGGGTTAAGAGATGCTTATTGTATGATATGATGGGTATGGTGAAGGAGCTAATGGCCATAGCCATTACATACGGTATGGTTACTAATGCCCTTGTCACTTGAGGTGCAATTGTCCCCAGTGTTACTAATAAAATAATATCATCCTTTATTTTAAATGATGTAATCTAAACACATCTAACGTATGTTTTCATTGTTTTAATTAGCTAGAACTACTTTAAAAAATCAAGAATTTAAATACAAACAGTCTCTTGGTCTTGCCAAATAGCTTTTCTAGTTTTCAAGAGCTCCCAAACAGACCTAGTTGAGTCCAGGACAAGGTGATTGCTATGTATTTTCATGGGATTAGCATAGACTATGCTAATTCTATCTGTGACCTAAATAAAGTTGATTCAATTATTTAATAGTATAACACTAGTGTGTTGATATAGCTTTAATCTAGTAAAGACACAAACAATTGAACAAATTATTTTGGCCTTATTACTCCCATCAAATTTCAACACAAAAAAGTAGAGCAATAGAGGAGAATGACAATATATGAGCATCTGACTTTTTCCAAAGTTTCAAACAAATAATAAATTTTAGTGCAAAGGTTGATATCTATACCAAATGTGGGAGTTTTCATAGCTCAGGGCCCTAAATCCTTAGGGCTAAAGAAATCCCAAATATAGCATGCTTTCTACAATTAGCATTTTCTATTTCTAATCCTAATAAGTTTCTGCTCTGATAAAAATATGGAGATTCATAAAAACTAGTTCCTAAGATCAGATGATTTCATAGGCCACAACAGTTTGAACTCCAAGTTCAAGATAGGGATTTTAGAAATCTCCAATCTATAATCAAGTTATCCTAAGTTTTATCAAAATAAAAACATTTGCAAAGGAAATGAATTGACTGGGAGATCGTCTGGAATTTCCCCTTTGTCACCTTCATCTAAAGCAAACAAAACAATATCCCTGTGACTTTGAAAGGCACAAGTAAAACTTGCATAGAAATGTAACTGACTTCTTAATGACTAGATGTTTTCATTGTATGTTAAACTTTTAAACTATAAATACACCTTTCATGTTAGAGCCTTGACATCAAGACACTCAGGAGAATTTCATTGTTCCTGTTCAGAGAATATCTTTTGGTAAAAGACCCCCAAGGAATGTTAAAGACCATCTAGTGACCAAGTAAATCATCCAAGAACTCTTCAAAGCTATCCATCTGTGTGCTTGGTTCAGATTCCACCAGAGCAAAGGGGGCATTAGAAATGGAGACTCATTTCATCTACAGATACTACAATTTGACTTGTTATGTTAAATCATGTTTAATAAAGGCATTTTATTTAAGATGTTTAAACAATAAACTGAGCGATAAAAGAGAACATTTATGCAGTACTTCAATCCCCCCCCCCTCTTTTTAGAGTAAAACCTACATCATTTCCAAGGTTGGACTACTACAGACTGTGACATCGCCAGAGTCCATCAGGTGTTTTCCTGAACACTTATTTCTCCATGCTTGATCTAGAAGACAGCAGTTCTTTTCCAAGCCAAATGCTCAGATTTGGCTTTAAAACCATGGTTATAATCAGGTCATCAGTGGGAACTCTGACAGTGGAAGTAAAATTGGGTTGTGGTGCATTTTAAGTGGTTAATTTAAGTCTTTTCTAGTGGGCTAATAATATCTTTTATCTTTTGGATCTAAAAATAAAGTCATTTACACAATTTTTTTTAAAAATAGCAAACAAGCGTCCATAATTCTGATCACCTGCATAGCATCTGAGAGTAATGGCAATGTTAAATAACTTTTAAAATCCCCAGTTAAGGTCCCCCTGTCACACTCAAGCCAAAGTATTTGGGATAAATGAAAGAGATTCTAATAACTTTAAATCATGGTGTCCTACACATGCTCAGAACCTATCACTTCCAAATTTGAACACATATAAAAATTCAAAGAGCTTCAATTATTTTAACTAGCCATGTGCAGTGCAGAGAGAGATTTCACATTGCTGTAGTGCCTGACATTTTTTACGTACTTCGGCCTGGAAGTGGGTCAAGCAACATCCTGTCAGGACACAGTGGCTTAGCTGAACTCATCAGAAGTAGAAAAAATAAATGCCTTAAAAACAGATTATTTTTCTTAATTAAAAAATTTGGAAAATGGGCATCTTACAAAATAAATTAAGTAAATTTTCCGTGAAAACTGAAGCTACCGTTGGGCCAGGCCCGAAAAGAAAGATCAAAATAGCAGTTGGAAGCAGGGAAAGAAAAAAAAAAGTGGTTTTCAACGCGGTGCAAGATAGAAGCATCACAAGTTTAAAGAAAGGCAAGAAAGCTTTTAAAGCACAACAAGCAGATCCATGCACTGCCATGACGGATTGTTGACATCACAGACATTTCTCTCACTGTTTTGCTGCTTTCACTGACCTAGCGAAGCTGACTTCCTGGTCCCTTCATGGAGAAAACTGATGGTACAGCATCATGTTTCACAAACGTTCAGAGGCCACTCTTTCTATGTCCCCTTTGTTAGACTCTGGGAGAGGGTGAGCACTTTGACATTTTCCACATCTCAGAGTTCACGATCAACATACAAATCCATAAAGAGCCCCAAAAATTATATCTGCACCATCGGGCTTTTGAAACATGGCCTTTCTTCGGCATCTTCCATCTTTTCAGCCAAGCAAAAAGTTCTGGTCTCCTTTGTTGCCTTTGGGTATCCACGTACTCTAGACTTGGCACTGCCCAGGGAGCTGGACACTCTTCATAATTTTGTGTCACTGGAAACATAATGTCCTATAGTTAGTAAGGGGAGAGGGGGAGAGAGGAAAAAAATGAAAGCAAAAAGCCTGAAGGCACTGGAATAATTAAGGCAAGGCAGTGACAGCTGTGGCAGGTCCCGGGCAGAACTGGCTCCACTGAGCTGAATTAATGACATCAACAGCCCAGTATCTCCATTAACACTTGATCATTAATTATTACCCTCTGACAGTAAGAGCCCAAACCTTGTTAGGAGTGGTCTGTTATTAATCTACCTTACCTGCCCTCCACACTGACACCTCAGCGCAGTTAGTGGAGTTCGTTTCAGTCCTTGGGTTTTGTTGCTTTTTTTTTTTTAACTTCAACTATTGTTTAGTTTGCCTCAGTAAAGAGTGATGGCCAACAAAGATCATAAAGTCTGCTTTGAGCGACTAGGTTTCCTGCTCTTTCAGTTAAGGCGGGGGTGGGCCATATACCTGGATAAGCTGCAATGAAGATTTTTCTCTACCCAGCTGAGAAGGGTCAGAAGACAGTTTACTTGAAGAAGTGTAGAAGGCAGCAAAGATGTAAAGTATTTACCACTGTCCTCTTATCTGCCCCCTCTGGGGACGAAAAATTCCTCAGAGATTCCCTTACGGTCTCATCCATGGAATTCTGGGCACTGGGTATGTGTCTTTTCAATTCCCAAAACTGTTCGTTTAAATTGCTTTCAGGAGCCAGGGAGATTGCTCATTGGTTAACAATGCTCATTATGACAGCTGTAGGACCTAAATTCAACCCCTCTCCTCCCTGCACCCTACTCATAGTGTAAGAAGAGAACAGATCCTCTGCCTTCCATGCTTGCTCTGGCACGCATGCACACAGACACACACACACACACACACACACACACACACACAAACACACCACCACCACCACCACCACACACATCACCATAATCACCATCATCATCATCACAACAAGCAATACATTTTTAAATTCTCCCTAAATGTAGGGATGTTCAACTTTATCTGTATTGCACCAAATATTTCCTTGACCAAATTCTGATCATCCTGAAGAAAAGATGCATTCTTTTAGTTTTATAGGGAAGATACGTTGAATTTTGTCTTATAAAAATTAAGGATTTGGCGAACATTTTCACCAGACTATTTCTGGGAAAAATCTCAGCACTTCAAGATTAAAGTCACACTTTTGAGCACTTAATATACACAGGGAGATAGCAATAGACACAGAACAAATATCTATGGAATTCCAGGAGGACTGGGAAGTTCGTAAATCAAATAGCCTCTTAATATTGAGCAATACCAAGATCTGTCCTTCCAGCATAGCATCAGTGCATTTTACTTACTGAAAAATAGAACTGGGGACTGCAAGCCCGAGCTCCTGAGTTAAGTGTGCTCCTCACAGCCCCAGACAGTATAGCGGTGGCGTGATCATTAACCTTTACCAAAGACTTCATAGAAGTCCAGTACATTAATTTGCTGATTGTTCTTTTCCTGCTAAAGACATACTCCAGAGTTCACTTCCTCATCATAAACATAGACACAGTATAACTTAATAGAGTGTCTGCTCCAGCTAATGGTCCTGGAATGCACCGAGAAGACCCCAGAGCTTCTAGGAGCAGATAACATGCTTCCCAGACTGCATCAAGAATCTGTGTATAAAGAAACGATGGTGCGAGCAGAGCAGACCACATTTCTGCCCATTCGCTCTCCCATAAGGCAGGACAGATTCTAAGGAGCAGTTGTAAGATCTTTTCCTAGAACGTGTGTAAGAAAAACAAAGAATCCAAATTAATACATATTCTATTCACTAAGAATATGACACTTCGTTATACCAGGAAGGCTAAATGCTTGCTTTCCCACTCACAATGCCAGCCCTAAATCCAGCTCCTCTCTCTTGTCTGTGTTTACAATACCATGTAGATAGTCCTGTACAAGACCCTCCTGAGTCCATCCATGTGTGACTGTGGTTCAGTGAGTCCCCTCTTTGGAATCCATCACTTAGGAATCACCCGAGTCGGAAATGACTACATGTGGAATAAAGCCATTGATTAATATCTGCACTGGCTATCCAAAATAATAAAACTGTAAAATGGGAGGGGGTGGTTTAACTCAGATCCCTAATTCTCTCATTTAGGAAAACAAAAGCTAGAAAAAAAAGTGAAGAGCACAACTTCTTGAAAATATAAAGTTGAGACACTTGTTGAGTAGCATAAATCTTCATAGCTAATCAAGAGAGGTGATAGAGATGCAAGAATGAACAAATAACCACATTAAGTAGCATTTAGCAAACATGCAGCAAATAGTATTTGACATTCCAGGAAGTTCTGTGAAGAAAGAAGAAAGCACGGTTGCTATCTGTGCACCATTTCCTTTGTTCCTTAGAGCAATGGCCTTTTGTGCTTCAGTCTTTCTCATCGAGGGACAGAGTAGCTCTGCTCTCTGCAGCTTTCTCCACGGTGGACACTTTGTACCGATTCTCAGGATTTATCCTGACTTCATTTCTTTTCAGTCATCTGCTGATGCCCCTACCGCCTCCCAAACACTCCATTCCTCTCCACACAGATAGGTTTTGTCTCTCAAATGTTCACTTGTTTTTACTAAATTTCTTGTAACTTCATTCAAGCTTTCCCTGGTTTATCATTCTAAAAGATGTCAAGGTAAAAATATATAATTTTAAACTTTTTTTCCCATATAGTTTGTTTCCATAATAGTAACATTGAATTGGTTTGGATTATTCTATCAAACTTACATTAATTGGTTATGAGTACTCCCTATTACCACCACACAGTTTCTGTCATTTGTCCATTCCCGGAGTGTCCCTAGTTCCTAAAGCACTTTGTGACACCCAATCTGACATCAGAATCTTTAGTTAGAGGTACCAGTTTTCCAGAATATTACGACTACATCCAACCAATTCGTGTTTGAAAATTCTTAGCAAAAAAGGGAATTACTGAACACAGGCCATTGCTGAAAACGTTGATGATACAGCAAAAGTCACCACTTTCCACATGGGCAATCCTTAAAGAAAAGGTCACGTATTAAACACCATCCTTTGATATTTTTTATTAAATATTTTCCTGAATTTTCTTCATCTTTTGACACACTCACAATGATCTTTTAAAGAATTAAAGTCTTGCATTTTGATTCTCTCATTTTAACATTTACCAGGAATAACAGAGAAGATATTGTTTGACATTGGATTTCTGTTAACCATGTCCTCCCCTGGAGCATAGTCGCGTACATTGTTGCCGAGCTAACATAATGGGGAATATGTTCAAAGAAGGCTGTGTTTCAAGCCAGATGGTTTATCTGCTGAAACAATTCTCCCAGTAGAGAAATAGTGGCTGCACAGTTGCGGTAGTGTTCATAAGCCCAGTGCAGTAGATTCATTTGGCACCCACATTTTGGAGTCAAACAAAAGTACGGTTTGTGTGAATCGCAGACTCAGATATTCATGAGTGAGGAGGAGTTCTCTGAGCTGTGTGGTGTGCATTATTGTAAAGACTGGGAGGTCTTCACATCACAAACAAAATATGGAAATAGGATAGAATTTTCAAGTATATGTTAATAGTTTCACATATATGGGGAGAAGGGGAGATGTTGCTAGGATAGATGCCATAGAAATGACCATGGTCTGGCTCAAGAGCCAAATTGTCACTACTTATATAGGAAGCTAACATATTACCAAAATTTAGGCCTACTTTACCCACTGAAGTAAAAAAGATTCAATACTTATGGTGTCTTGGGCAAAGGGGAACCGTGGCCTCAGAATAATGGGGAATGACTCAAAGCTGCCACGTACTTCTTCTCACCTCTCCACAACCTTAAGCAATGCCTTGATGGCTCATTGAATTGGCTTCTCTAACCCACAGTGATCTTCAGATGTGCTGTGATGCGCGTTGGGAATCTTATCTCAGAAAAGAGTCACAGCCCTCATTTTAAAAATAAAACAGAATAGTTTGAGAACTCCAACAGGGGGTTGCCATGCCCTGGAATGTCTCTAGCATGTAGAGGGATGGGAAAATCCCTGAGATTCCAGAGATTAAAAAATAGTACATGGGAGGTTCTATATAAAGAAATTCTTGGGTATGTTAGGGAAGTTGGCACCAGCCTTGCAGGTCTCTCCCTCAGAGACTATTTTTGTTTGAGTTAGCAAGAAGGCAAGTGCCAGAATGGACATACATGGATGTGCCCTTCTGTACTTAAAGAACCCATTGGATATTAATGCCAGTTTACTTGGAAAATAAAATACTCTTAACATTCATGATTCTCCACTAATTTATCTTTATATACATATAGCTATAGATGTATATAAGACATATCTTATATCTCATTTGTTTTATTTAAACAAACTATGCTATATACTTCAAAACTTTGGGAATAAAATGACATGTGTTTTTTAAATTCTGAATCCACAAAGTGAGGTTTAATTTAAAGTTACACTTTAATTAACAGATACAAATGCAATTTGTGCTCTATAATAACCGTAATGTAAGAAAGGAATGAAATAAAGAAAATACATAAAGCTCAATATCCTAAAATTTACAGGTTATTTAGAACACCATAAAACCCTGTAAACACCTACATATCAGTGTTTAACTGGTAGGATGCATCCAGATCCGAATCCAAACAAATGATGGAAACAGGAGCCAAGATGAAAATCTTTATGTTACTGTTTCCAAAACAGTACCTGGGGAATTCATATAGAGCTATAAATGCCCATCATGACCTGTATCTCTTGGGGATCCAGGGATACTAAACACTGGCTTTCCTCTGTAGTCTCCTACACACCGCATCTTGATTTTTCTGAGGGAGGACTTGCTGAGCTGACATTCAATGCAGCCATTTGAGATGCTCAAACTAACACAATTGTGGGGATCCTTAAGTAGCTGCTCTGGGACTGGTTCTCATTTTTCCACTTTTCTTTGTGTCCTTTTATGAATATCCTCAACTAACAGCAGACAGACCATGGGACATTGCAACAACAAAACCAATTACATTCATAAGAAAACTTTTGTGAGGATTTTGTAAACAATCTAAGGCTATGATTTGTGACTCCCCTTTGTATGCTCTGAATATGCTTTATTATCATGAGTTAATAAAGAAGCTACTTCAGCCTTTGTCAGGGAAGAATAAAGTCAGGCAAGAAATCCATACTGCAATATAGAGAGAGAGTAGGCAGAATCAGGAAGATGCCATGTAGCAGAAACAGATGCCAGAACCTTACCAGTAGACCACATATAAATATAAATGAGTTAATTTAAGGTGTAAGAGTTAACTAGGAATATGCCTAAGCTATTGCCCAATCAATGTTGTAATTAATATAGTATCTATGTGATTACTTGGGTCTGGACAGCTGGGAAACAAAAAAAAAAAAGTCTCTGTTTACAAAATGGCACCCACCTTCTGTGGTATGGATCTACATAAGATCTAAAAAACAAGGGAAAAGGGGGGGAAAGAGGGCTTGTGGACACACAAAAACAGGAGCCAAGCATAGCTTCTTGGTAGTCACATATGTTCAGATAGTCTGTTTGCTGGTACTGAGCAGAGGCACAGCTCCTTTAAGAGAAGGCTTCGTGACTCAGTATTAGCAACAAAAACTGCATGGCTTCTTTAAGAGACAGCTGCTCTGGCTTTTTTGGGAGGTCTTGCACTTAAATAAGGTTTGTGACCAGCATGCTATGAGTTGCTTAATGGCAATATAGACCTACTACATCCCTGGAATCGGGACAATGAACATGACTAGCAGAGGCACTGAACATATCTCTGCCATGTTGGATGGGGTGAAACCAACAGACAAGACTGCAGGGCTGGTCCTAAACATGCCCACTTAGCATTAAAAAAAGGAAAGGCACTCCTCATCAGAAAATTATTACAGATACACAATAGGGAAGATTCAAACAAAAATAAACCTCTGAACAAGTCATACTGTGTTTTTAAAAATGTATGAAGGTTTGGAAGAGAAAGAGAATATAGATAGTAATAAAAAAGTAAATGGTTTTAAAAAAATAAGTCTTTAAAGAGACAGTAAAAGCAATATAAACGAGAACAAACAGTCGTAGAGTAAAGAAAAATAAGGCACATAAACATGGAATATGTACAGAGAATCTAGATTATGTATATTATTGTGTTTCTTTGGATTTTTTGACTGCAGAGAGACATTTGATTCTGGGGGCTGCTAAGCTAAATCAACATATTTATTTTAAAGGTAACTTGACTTCAAAATTTGAGTCTAAGGATATGTTACTTTGTGAAAGGGGGCCTGCTTTTGCTTCCACAGAAGATGAGCACCTGTGGATTCCTTCTAGGGTAATGTGGTTTTATGGAACAAGACCCTTTGAAAGGTCTCCATAACCCTAAAAATACTTCATCCAGCAAACAGCAGGAAGCAGTTTAGAGAAAACTATGCCTAAATTCTCAAGATGATTTTTATAATTGTTTGTTTCCATTTAAAAAGGTTGATCATAAATGGTTAATGGTCACAGTCAAGGTCTTTCTAAAGAAAAAATAAGGGGGATATGATATATAGAGATGAATGCTTTACATTGGTATGGACTTTGGTCTATTGATAAAAGCATAAGATCAATTTGCTACACTATACATATGTATTTATGTTCTTGTTTAAGGTATTGTACAGCTTATTTAAAAATGTAATGTATGATTAAGAAATACAGATAAATAGATAGGCATCTATAATAGTCAAACTTATAGTCATGGTAGTTAGATTTTCTAGATGTACAGAGATATAGTTCAGATGTATAGGTATTCTTCAAATCTTTCAAAGACCTACAGAACATGGCTGATGTGAGAGTCCCCTCTATATGCTGTGAATATCTTTGGTTAATAAAGAAACTGATTTGGGCCTATAGCAGAACTAGGTCAGGAAAACTAAACGGAATGCTGGGAGAAAGAGGGTAGAGTCAGAGAGAAGCTATGTAACCCCCACCCAAGACAGATGCTGGAAACTTTACCCAGTAAGCCACAGTCACGTGGTGATACACAGATTAATGGAGATGGGTTAAATTAAGATATAAGAGTTAGCCAGTAAGAAGCTAGAGCTAATGGGCCAAGCAGTGATTTAAATAATATGGTTTCTGTGTGATTGTTTTGGGGCTAAGTGTGGGAACCAACAAGTGACCTCCATACAACACATGGCATTTAAAATGTTTTAAGAACTTGGACTTTTTTCAACAGGGAGACATGTCTGCTTCTGGCAGCACTAATTCACAAAGAATGATGGGCATTGAGGAGATTCCTTATGGAGTTTGCTAGGCATTTGGGCAAGAAACTGTTCTTGCCTGTACTGCTTTATAGTATGTTGTATAAACTGGACCTTCAGGACCCACAGAGAAGTAACTGCTGAAGTCTCCAAAAGACAAGATAGCCCTTCGGGGTTTCTGCTTCACAGAAAAAACTATCAGACATACTGCAGGACATAGAAGAAAGCAACTGACAAGATTTGCCATTACAAGGTAGAATAGATCTTCAAATTTCCTGCTTTATGGAAAAGTCTGCCAGATAGTATTTGCCTGTAAACTGAAGATGGATGCCCCAACATTACAGAAGAACTTTGGGTGATTATCCAGGTAGTGAGAGGTCTTCGACAATTCTAGAGTTTTGGAAGTTGCTTACAATGCATTTCCTGTTTACTTAGGTAATATTATATCCTTCTGGGGTTTTTGAAGATTTGAAAATAGAGAGTTATAGTTATAGTTTTCCTTGGCTATAATAAAATATAAATTAGATATAAAGGTTTAGATTCACAAGATAGGAGAGATGATAGAGTATTTTCCTTAATTTGTCAAATGTAAATGAACTAAATATTATAAATATAATTCTTGCTTGATAACTGTTTTGTTATATGTAATTCTACTGTGGTAAAGTTAAAACCTTCCTTTTTATTCAGACAGAAAATGGAAGATGATGTGGGACTCCCCTCTGTATGGTCAGAATGTGTTTTATTACCATTGGTTAATAAAGAAGCTGCTTCAACCTATGCAGGGCAAAATAAAGTCAGGATGGAAATCCAAACAGATATTATAGAGGGAGTGGGCAGAGTCAGGGAAATGCCATGTAGCTGCCAAAGGAGACAGATGCTGGAACCTTACCAGTAGGCCACAGCCTTGTAGTGACACACAGATTAATAGAATTGGGTTAATTTAAGATGTAAGAGTTAGTTAATAAGAATCCTCAGCTAATAGGTCAAACAGGGTTGTAATTAATATAGCTTCTGTGTGATTATTTGGGTCTGGGTTATTGGGAAACAAAAAAGCAGTCTCTGTTTACAAGACTATGTATCTTAATTCAAGGAAAAACCCTTACAGTCAGATATCTAATGCAGTCATTTTTTTCTGAGTGATTAATACCATATATCATTTAAGTGCAAATTCCTGAATACCAAGAGAGCTGCTGAGTGCTGAGTGCCTGAGTAGACCATTGGGATGGTTTCCTCATTTACATTAGACCATTACATCATTCCAAATGATTTCACCATGAAGAAACCAGGGCACATAGTTTTCCTACATTTTGGTAGATAGTGTTACCAAAACTATACATATGAAATCAGGGAAAAGAGATGAAAGACTCTTTGAAAGCCAAGTTGGGCCCATTAAATATCTGTAGCTTCATGAGTGAATTGCATATGTCTACTAAGTGAAAAAATGCAACCACTTATAGAAATATACTTAAGTGATCCTAATAGTTTGCATAGCAACAACGTGGAGTACAATTGAGGTTTATAAATATTACATGGAAGTGAAGACAAGAAGGCTGGTGTCTCAGTAAATCGGTGTATTTGAAATATGACTTTCCTAGGGGAGGGTTAAATAACTCATATGGAAAAACTAAAGTAAGTTCTCCAGCAGTATTGTATAGCCTTAAAGAAAATTCGAAAATCACATAACTGGTGAGAGTTGGGAATGGGTCTTAACTATTGCCATTGGGGTAGCTGTAGGAGTCCAAGGTAAGCTTTATCCTTTGTGTGCATGTCTGTCTGTGTGTGTGTGTGTGTGTGTGTGTGTGTGTGTGTGTGTGTGTGTGTGTATACACCTGTGTATGCATTCACACACATGGAGATGCATGTGTATGTGCACCGTCACTGAACCTAGAATTTCTTACATGCTAGGCAATAATTCTAAACTGAGTATTATCTCCTGTCCCTACCTCAAATATTTTTCCACTCAAAACAATTTACCATTTTAAAAGGGAAATCCAAGACAAAAATAAAAAAGAGTGAAAGAACAAGAAGAGACATTAGGTGGGAGAAGGGAATGAGCCTGCCCGATGCATAAACTTCATTGTTGGAGTAATTCCTTGGATGGAATGAACATTGTGCATCCTAATGCTCTCTGTGAGAACCTCCCAATAAAAGAGGAAACCAAATTTTATCTCCTCTATTATGATCATGATTTTCTTCCTATATCCCATGTTCAGAATCAGTGTGTTGTCCAGCAAGGCTGCCTCAGGCTGCACAAGTCTGCCAGGGTCTTCCTGGTCAGGGCTGCTTGCTCTCTCATTTAGCCTTCCCGACTCTCGCCAAGCAATGCAATAGCCACGGACCGGGGCCACGCTTTTCACATGTGCTAAAGTTTCCAGGTGGCCTGTTTGTGTTATGATTGTGCCTGGCCTCCAAATAAAAACAAATTGACAATCCCTCACCTCTTCCAAGCCAGCGCCAAATTTTAAATAAAACGTCTAGTGGTGATTTATTGCCAACGCAAACTGCCAGGCTGGCAGCCTGTCCACTCATAAGCAGACAAATCAGTAAGAGCTATGTCAGCCTTGCCAGTTGCCCTAAGTGTGCTCTAAAAACATTCCAAATATCATGTTTATTCTGTTACCAGCTTTCACATTCACGTGCACTGGGAAATAAGATCTCTAGATGACCTTACTGGCTTCATAAAGAAGTGGTCATTCTTCCCTTAGGGACATCCAAGGGCCGTCCACACTCTTTTTCCCTAGATAGCACACTGGCTTGCACACCAAGCAGAGAAGCAAAACCAAAAGAAGTTTAGGTTACATCAGGTCAGGGATGGGTTTCCTCCACTTCCCCAGGGAGCAAACACCTGCCTAGTGGGTCACAAGAGATGCTTCTCTTCCTTGTTCTTCATCATCAATAACAGTACCCTTTGGCAAAAGCGTACATTTTTAAGCGTTGATTTAGGCAGTACCTGGCTTTATCTGTCACTCCTTTTTCCCCAGCAATCTGATCTATCTCTGAAAGGACACAGTGTGTTTGAGGCTTGTACTGCACTCATCCATCTTCCTCCCCAGGATTGGCAGTTCACAGAAGATGGCTACATATCATATATTTAAACAGAAAAGTCCTAAATTGTCAGTTGCCATTTCTCTAAGATTACAGACAAGCTGGGCTAACACACGAACTGCCTTCCCATCTTACTTAAGCCATCCAATGTGTCTACTTACCAAGTCAGTGAGAAAAACTCTCCCATGGCTCATCTCCATGCTTCTATGTCACTTGTACCCAAACCTCAGAACTGTCTATACTTCATCAGCCATTGTCCTCATGTATTATTTAGTAACCTGGTTAACAGCATGGCTAATTACAAACATTTATTATAGAATTCAACTCTAAGAGAGTATAAGAATATGCTAAATTGTTTGCTACCTAAAGTTTTAATGAGAGTATAATACCTTCAGCCCATATGCTTCAAGAACGTTATCCTTAATTATGTAACACGGGTATTTTACTGATATCTGTTAACTGCTTGAGCAGCTGTGGTTTTCTGCTATTTTGCACAGCTCAGGAGGAGCAGTGAGTTCAGTTTCCCCTTTTTGGGGGTTGCAAAATCCATGCCCCGAACAGGTGTGTGCAATCACGAACCACAGTGATGAGCCCAAACTGCTGCCTTTCTAAAAATTCCACCAGCCGGTGACACACACTGCTCACGGTTGCACAACCTTGTTTTCCACCGGTTATTTTGATGATTCATTCCCCCATGGGGAGGTGAACTTCGGCCATTATTTCTCTGCTCCTGTTTCTGATAATTAGAGAAATCACTTCCTCATTTGATGATCTCTCTGGCTCTCCTTCTCTCTCCCTCCCTCTGTCTTTCTTTAAAATGAATTCTGACCTTTGGGAAGGTGTTCTCTCTCTTCTCCATAGATTTAAAAGAATAGGAGAGGTAAAATGTGCTCTCTCTCTGTCTCCTTCTCTCTCTCTCTGTCTCCTCTCTCTCTCTCTCTGTCTCCTCTCTCTCTC